>NC_048552.1:3855928-4173825 GCF_902806685.2 Maniola hyperantus | reverse complement strand
TTGTTAGGCCCTTTGTCTCCCATCCTCAGCCAACAGCTCTTGATGAACCCATACTGAGCAAATACTCCAAATAGGTCTGTTCTTGTTGTCTGCAAAAGTCAATCATTTATACAGGGTTACAGGAAAATAGGACACGATCCTGTTAAGGGATTATAGTACAGGACATTAGCTATCAAACAACCCCTAAAGTGCTTATGCAAAAGTGTATCGTTTTCGAGTTATTCATTTTTTTATTTTTTTCTAGGTAAAGGGGTGTTTGCCACTTTAAAATTAGTAAAAAAAAGAAACAATGTATTTCATCAGTTTTTTTTTATATTTCTTGCTTGTGCATATTCTTGTTAATAATAAACAGTTATAAAACAAGAAAAATCTTGAAGCATTTTAAAATTACAGCCCAAAAACTATAAAAGTTTTCGATTTTTAAATTTAATTCTTTGAATAACTTGCAAATTTTCTGTAAAAATTACTATGGCACTTATCCTGCGGATTATTTTAAAAACATCTGCGTATTGTTAGCTATCCATTGGTACATAAAAATTACAGGAAAAATTATAAAATCAAGAAAAAATTACACAACAAAGAGACAAATGCTATCGCCAAAGAATTAAATCCGGATCAATGTTAAAAGGATACACTTTTGCATAAGCACTTTAGAAGTTCTGTACTATAATCCCTTAACAGGATAGTGTCCTATTTTCCTGCAACCCTGTATATTACATATTGAATTATTCATTTCTTATCTATCATAGGGCTACTCATTTAACCAATAGTGAATAAAGGCAATACCAACTCACGAATTTCCTTTGTTGAGTAAAAAATCAGTGTACATATAGTATGCAACAGGTTGAGATGGCAATTGGGATGGGAACACCCAGCATCCCCTGCCTCATACTACGATTGTCATCTTGACCTGTCGCATACTATACTTTTGAAGATTGCAACCTTCACTATATGCAATTGGCAGCTAACTTATGTAGGTAGCCAGGTATTCAGCAAGGAAAACTGGATTTGCACATTGAGAATAATACACTTGCAATCGATAATAGTTGTCTGTATGCAAACAAAGACCACATTGTGCTGGGAAGATCCAGAATCGCCAGACCACAAGAGTTCTATTACCTTAGGTGGCAAGTTAGACACATACAGCTTCCTGATTGGTATTCCATCTTCAGTATGTGTAGGAATACTTCTTAGAGCAAATGTCGGTATTGGCACTAAAGATGAACTCATGGCAACTGAAAAAAACGCAAGGATTAACAATTTGTTAATCTAGAAATAATATTATTTGAATGTGAAAACTGGAGAATACATACTAAACTCTGGATGAATGTGAAATATTTCAGGACTCAAAAATCCTTCAACATCTTCGAAAAACATGGCCTACAAATGATATATTTAGGACGGCTAAAACTTCTGGCAGTGGCAGCAACTAATATTTAAACATTATAAATTTAAAACACAAGGAATTTGGAGTAATTAATCGACATATAACTTGATAATCTGCGGCAAAAATGGCAAAAGTTAATACAGTTAACAGTCAACAATCACCACCGACAATCACCGACCAATTACAACCTCAGCACATAGAGTAAAGTAATACACTGGAACTCAGCACCTCAGTCACAGAACTGGTGATTACCTATATACTCTTTGCACTATATAGTCTTTGTTATACATCACACCATCACACAGTAATAGTGCATAGAGTACGATGTATATAGGTAATGGGTAATAGTGTTCTGTCGTAGATAGAATAATAGGTACATTTCAGTACTGTGTAACCGCGTATGAGATAGCGATAGCACGACGTAACGACGACGCACGACAAATATAATCCTACGTTTTAGTATAGATTCGTGAATTCTACCTATGTTCTGAAATACAAAGCATGTACAGTGCAGGTACAGTGCGACAAGACCATCCAAGGACAAGACTATCTTCTTGGATGAATGATTACTATCTTGGCGTGTGGGGAAAATGGGAACTAACGTTGCCGTCAAGTTCCTATTTGTTCTTGTTCGAATAGGTATTCGAGGAATATTCTAAAACTTTGTCAAAGAACTTGCATGTACTACTACCGTAGATAGAATAATAGGTAGATTTAAGTACTGTGTAACCGCGTTTGAGATAGCGATAGCACGACGTAACGATGAATAACACGACAATTATTACCATTGTTTAGTTGTCAATATTTGTATTAACCGATCGACAATATTTGTATTAAACGTTTTTTATGTGAAAACAAGTAAATAACTCATGAGAAATACAATTACGCCACGAATTCTCAAAGTTTGTTTTGCAACTTCTTGTATGTAAGTTGTATGTATTCTTGAAAAAAACCAGTTACACGATAAGGGACAAAAAATAGGTTAGCTGCGTCTCTGTTTATCACATTAGTAACTTTATCTGTACTCTCTTTTTAGTGCGAATGAGAAAGCAAACGTTCCTGCATCTACCTTTATTACTCTATCTACGTGTTCTGTGGTGCAAACGTGCAACAAAGAGTATATAATCACATGTGCAAGTAAAGAATCGTGATCATCGTGACCGTGACGTGAGGGGTGCAACTCCAGAACATTAAAAAATCGCAAATTGAAATTCGCTTGTGGTGCCATCTAAGCGCGAGTACGGCTAAACAAATAGATAACAGTTAATAAAAGACGTAAATAGATGGCGGGCACATTGTTGTAATTTTAAATTACAAACATTTGGACAGCCACAGTCACCGTCAGTGGTGCCAGATTAGGCGAATTACCGCCATTTAGGCTACCTCGGCGGGCCAATCGGCGCCCAAAAATCCCGATTGGCTACCAGTAACCATTTAGGCTACCAGTAGGGCGATTGTCTAAAACCGGTATCAATCATTATTACAATCTCAATTGTTCTGATTGGCTGAATTTGTGCAATCCTTGTTGCAACAATGCATTGTAGCCAATAGTGAGCGAGCATTAACCAATCAGAGATGATTGTGATCGTAACATTGTAGCTGTCAAACAACCGCGGTAGGGCCCCTGGAAGATAGAAACGGGCGATTTTAGGCTACTCAGCAGGCAAAATCCTAAAACAAATTCCTAAAGGCCGGTAACGCATCGGCGGCTCCTCTGGTGCTGCAAATGTTCATGGGCGGCGGTAATCACTTAACATCAGGTGACCCGCCTGCTCGCTTGCTCGCTATATCTATTAAAAAAAAAAAAAAAACGGGCGAATTCAATTGGTAAATATCTGGCAACCCTGGTCACCGTTGAAGTTCAAAACTTTTCATGTTTTCGTGTATTGTTGTTTGTGCGGTTCTAAATATTTCTATTTCTGATAAATTTATCTGACCCTGCTTTGTTTACTGGACTCTGTGTTTCCTTTAACCACCTCGATAACTACCTAAGGATTGATTTACGGACTCGATTCATGCCTGAACGATTGACCACGGCTACGGATTACGGACTTGTTTTTGCTTTGTGAAAAGATTTTCTGTCGATAGATTTGTGCAGGGAAAATGCCACGGAGATCTCGATGTGTGTTCGGATGTGAGCAATTCGGTAAGTTTAAAATCAGCTCACTTGTAATCTAACACAAATCTCTTAAACGAGTCAAACTCTATGCTCCATTAGTACATTAGGTATTTTATCATGATACTAAATAATTCCTGCGATTTCGTCCACGTGGATATCATCCAAAAAACCATTTTAGAAATCCCGTGAGAAGTCCAATTTTCCGTGATAAAAGTAGCCTACAACCGTCTCCGATGCAAGCTATCTCTTCACCAAATAGATGATGCCCGCCACTTTGTCTACGTTGGTTTAGCGTTTTAAAGAATCCCATGGGAACTGTTTGATTTTCCGAGGCAAAAGTAGCCTATGTCCTTACCTGGATGCAAGCTTCTCTGTACCTTCTAACTTTTATCATAAACGGTTACACAAATTGACTGTGAAAAGCTAGCAGACAGACAGCCTGACATACTTTTGCATTTATAATATTGGTAAGGATTATTGACTACTAATTCTGTACATTTTTTGTTTTGTAATTAAGTGTAGGTACGTAGGTACAACATTAGATATTATTTTGAACTTTAATGACTATGGTTTTTTTATATTTTACTAGCTGCCCCAGCGAACGTCTTACCGCCTAGTCGATTTCGGGCAATTCCATAAAAACCATCCTCGTACTTCAAGGAATATTATAAAAAAAGAATTAGCGAAATCGGTTCAGCTGTTCTCGAAATTTGCGCTTAGCAACACATTCAGTGATTCATTTTTATATATATATTATAGAGATTAAGTAAATAAGTACAATAAGTATAGATAATACAATAATATATTGCATATTTTATGTTACTACTTTTTCAGATGTTTTGCATCACTTTCCAAAACCTGGCCACTCCTCTTTGAAACGATTTCAACAATGGAAAGAGATAGTAGGACAAGATTTAGAAAGCAAGACTGATGATGAAATATATACGAATTATCGAATTTGCAATCACCACTTTGAAGATCGTTTTTTATACCATCACAGTAAAAGACTAGCAAAGACAGCATTTCCTTCTCTTAACCTTGGTGAGTTTTATTTATTAGTTATTACAGTAGAGAGGATTTTGAGAAATTACATTGATTGACATGTCAATAATAGGTCAAAGCACAGATTGTAGAAGCTTGAAAACACTGGCCAAGTGTGGGTCAGACTTGTGCACAGAGGGTCCCATACTTCAGTCGTATTTTTCGACGTTTTGCACGATAAATCAAGAACTGCTATGTAGAAAATAACTGGCCAAGTGCGAGTTGGACACAGCACATAGGGTTCTGTAATACACAAGAGTAAAACAGATCACTTTTCTTAACAAGCCGCAAAACTGTAGAGGTTTATTGTTAATATAAAAAAAATCGACTTGGCAGCGCTACGGGATACCCCACTTGGTATCAAATGTAATAAGTACAAATGTTTCTATGGAATCTTCAAAACTGAAATCTCCTAATGAAGTTGCAGACAGAAACTAACTATGTATAACTAATAATTATAACATAAACACTTCTTCTAAAACTCTATTTTGCATATTTCAGGTGCCATTGATTCAAGTCTAGATGCTAATACAATAAATCAACCAGAAAGTTCTACACATAATCAATCGGTCGCTCAAAGTACCCCATCTGTGGTTCACAACATCCAAGCAGGATATTCTCAAACTCAGATTCAGAAAAAAATAATTACTAGTAAGTTGTGGCCATAAACAACAAATAATACACATACACACATACACACTGGGAGGTTACCTGGCTGGCACCCCACTAGACCTAGGTCTACTTAATTGTTATTACTTGTTTTTATCTGTATTATAAGTATTTTTTGTGTTCCTTATATGTAATTTAATATGTAATAATATCCAATAAATTTAATTTAATTTAATTAAATAAGAGATAAAAAATCTTTACTGTTTAACAAGATTTTAACAAGAATAGAGTATTGAAAATTGTCTAATAGTTAATGTATACTTAATAAAAACACCTTTTTTTTTCAGGAAAAGCTGGTCAAAGACATGTGAATCTCAAAGTTCAGAAATTGTTAAGGAAAATAGTTAATTTGAAAAATAAATTATTCGAACAAAGAAACCAAGTAAAGATAGCAAAAAAAATGTCAAAAACAAAATTATTTAACAAGGTTCTAAAATACTTACCTATGCCTGCTCAAACACTTGTAAAAATGCAATTAACACAGCATAACAAAAAAAGCCGTGGAAGAAGATTTAATCATGCAGAAAAATTAATGTCACTCTCGATATATAAGAAAACTCCAAAAGGCTATAACTTTTTGAGAAAAATGTTAACTTTGCCATCAAAACGAACATTACTGGATGTCCTTAAACAAATAACAATTAAACCAGGCTTAAACCCTGCGATAATTAAACTTTTGAAAAATGCGGCAGACAAATTGGGGATGGAGCAACGATTATGTGTATTAATCTTTGATGAAATGTCTTTGTCTCCATCCCTACATTTCAATACAGCATTCGATCAAGTAATCGGATTTGAAGATTTTGGGGGAAATGAAATTACAGAGAATATTGCTGACCATGTTTTGGTATTCATGATAAAGGGGCTAAAAGCTAAGTTCAAACAGCCAATTTGCTATTTGTTTTGCAAAAGTGCCACAAAGGCAGTAATATTAAAAACATAATTACACAAATTAATCAAACAGGATTGGCTGTCGTCTCAACTGTCTGTGATCAATCTACAATTAACAACAAAGTTATAAATGAGCTGATAAAAGAGACTAAAGTAGATTGTCTTAGATTAGGCAACGAGCCTAGGGATAGTAGTTTTGCTGTAGAAAATAATAATATATTCCCCTTATTTGATCCCCCACATTTGTTAAAAGGAATACGAAACAATTTACTGACAAAAGAATTAAGATTCACACAGGAGGACGAAGTAAAGACTGCTAAATGGATACATTTAAAGCTTCTGTTAGATATTGATGCAGGAGAAGATGACTTACGAATGTGCAACAAGTTAACAGAAGCTCATGTACTCATAGAGAAAATTCCGAAGATGAAAGTAAAACATGCTGCACAAGTTTTTAGTCAGCGTGTATCAGGAGCGCTACGATTTTGTGCAAGTAAGTACTGTTAATGTTCTGAAACTTTTAAAGACCTGATATTTGAAGACCTTCTTCACTTTAGAATTAATTCATCAGACTTTGGTACTACTTGACTAGCAAGGACTAATCTTATTCTCAATAATTATTTATTAGCAACATATATGGCGCTATTTTACATCTGTAATGTGATGATAGTGCAACTTTAAAACATCCACAACTCCATACTAATATTATAAATGGTTGACGCCAGCTCACTATTGGCTACAATGCATTGTTGCAACAAGAATCGCACAAATTCAGCCAATCACAACAACTGAGATTGTAATAATGATTGATGCCGGTTTTATGAAATCGACCCACAGCCCACCCAATTTTGACGTTTGGTATACAAATAACTTCTTAGGGAAGGACACTACTTTTTTCTCTGAAAATCATAGAGTTCATAGATTTTAAGAAACCTAAATCCACGCGGGTGAAGTCGCGAGCATCAGCTACAAATCCATGTAAATGTGGCCTGACATTTATGTATAAAAAAATATATTTAAGTATTTATTTAAGTATTTAATTTTTAATCTTTTTTCTTTTTCAGAAAATAATTTACTACCACAAGAGTGTGCTGACACAGCCGACTTGCTGCTATTATTTGATCGTCTTTTTGACTCCTTTAATGGAGGGTCTTATAAAAAGACCCATAAAATATATAAAAATTGTTTGAAAATGAACTCTGACCATTTTAAATTATGGGATGAAAGTGTGCCAATATTAAAATCAATGCGATTTAAGATGGAAACAAAAAAAAAAGATGGAACAGTAAGTATTCGTTATGAACAGGTTCCATCAATTAAAAATTGGATCCACAATATTAAAGTTATGAAAGAATTGTGGCTATATCTAAATGAAAAACATAATGTAACTAGTTTGTTAACGCGCTGTTTTAACCAAGATCCTGTGGAAAACTTTTTCTCCTCTGTGAGGAGCCACGGGGCTAGAAACACAAACCCTACCTGCCAGCAGTTTGAAAGTATTTACAAAACATTACTTGTAAATAATTTAAATTCAAGTCACTCATTAGGGGCTAACTGTGAGGAAGATCCTAACAAAATGTTACAAAATTTAGATTGTCTTTTGATAGAAAATGACATCAAAGAGCCCCCGATGAGCAATGAGCCAATGGATACAGATCTAAGTATAGAAAATTTGGCAGATAGTAGTTCAGAAATTGGAGACAAATTAATAATCTCTGAAACTAAAAAGTATGTGACAGGGTTTGTCATAAAAAAGCTAAAAAGGAATGTGTGTAAATCTTGTATAAAATGCAATAATGAATTGTGTGACACCACCCCACCTCAAGCAGATGAATACATACATTCTATCGATATCACAAGGAGATCTCTTTACCGACCCTCGCGTAACTTTTCAAATTGTGTGAGAAATATAATAAAAATAGTAAAAAGCATGTTAAAAAATGATCCTGGGAAAAGTGGCAAAAGTCAAATGATAAAATTATTAGTTGATCAGAGTACAAGTTTTGATTTTTTAACATGTGATACACACAAAGTCAATTTGAAAAATTATATAATAAATTTTGTGATCAAATTGATTATTCACAGCTGGTGCAATAATGTAAATAAAATTTTAAAAGGTAAAAATTCAGATACTGAAAATGATAGCATAAAAATTCAGGCGTTGAGATATTATCAAACACATAAAGGTAAATAATCTATTTTATGCAATCTAATGAAATCAGTAGTTGAATTACAGACTTCGTTTGATAAAACTAGCTTATGCTCGCGACTTTGTCCGCGTGGACTTCACAAGTTTCAACCCCCTATTTCACCCCCTTAGGGGTTGAATTTTCAAAAACCCTTTCTTAGCGGATGCCTACTTCAAAATAGCTATCTGCATGCCAAATTTCAGCCCGATCCGTCCAGTAATTTGAGCTGTGCGTTGATAGGTCAGTCAGTCAGTCAGTCACCCTTTCCTTTTATATATTTAGATAAGGGGAATCATTCAAGCTTCTGTCAACTATTGCACATTCGTAAGTCATCTTCTGCATCAATATCTAACAGAAGCTATATCCGTTTGGCAGTCTTTACTAAATTGTTTTCTTTAGTAAATTGTTTTGTATTCCTTTTAACAAATATGGGGGATTAAATTGTTAATTGTAGATTGATCACAGACTCTTGCCAATCCTGTGTGATTAATTTGTGTAATTATGTTTTTAATATTACTGCCTTTGTGGCACTAGTCAAATATAATATAATCTATATATAAAAGGAAAAGGTGACTGACTGACTGACTGACTGACTGATCTATCAACGCACAGCTCAAACTACTGGACGGATCACGCTGAAATTCGGCATGCAGATAGCTATTATAACGTAGGCGTCCGCTAAGAAAGGATTTTTCAAAATTCAACCCCTGAAGGGATAAAATAGGGGTTTGAAGTTTGTATGAAACTCTGTCAGTTTTGAAGTGTCTATAAAGTTTTGTAGTTAATATTTTTGCAATTTGCAGTATGACATATTTTATTAAGCTCATATGTTAAAATCTCATTGTTAAAGATCAACTCTAAGTGTGTGAAACAGGGGTTCAAAATTTGTGTAGTCCACGCGAACGAAATCGCGGGCATAAGCTAGTAAACATAAATTCCCATCAATAAAATCAATCTAGTAGATTGGTTTTATTGATTACTTGATTTAGTATAATTTATGTTTATTATTTTACAGTTTATTTACAGGGAATTTTATTTAATATAATTTATGTTAATTTTTTTTATTTTTAATATTACAATAAAACTTAAAGCTAGCTTTATGTTAATTATCTTTGGCTCATATAACAATTATTTTATTGTTTTCTGACTACACAAATACACCAATTGTGGTAATAATTTGAAAATTATTAAAAGTAAATAACCGAAAATGTTAAATTTGAATAGTAATTATTTCACAATCTTGCGGGTCTTGAATTTGGGTATGTATTTTATAGTGTTTACATACACTTCGTATTGTTTTCTATTCTATTGTATTTTATGTATCTACCTAGTTACGAATTTATGATAATAAATATTTACAAAACCTTAAAACCTTTTTCTTTCTATAATATAGTTATAATTAAGTAGCTCAAAGAGTCATAGTCTTGTAATATATATTTTTAAACATGTTTTAAACAAACGTTAATGGAATTATTAATGTTTATTTAAAACGTGTTCCAAAAATATAAAATATTCTAGTAAAGTACATTTAAATAGCATTTAAATTTTCGCGCTCTCGCACGCCTAGCGCGCTTTTAGTGCCCTCTTGATGTGAGTACACGCGTAACTTTGAAAAAGAAATCTAGAGTCGCACATCTATATGATCGTGACAAATACAAAGTACAAAGAGTATATAATCACTACGTTACAAAGTACTCTGTCTCAGAATACATTGGTACTCTGTAGTCTGTGGTCGTGGGTAAAGTATAAGTAAATATAGTATCCCTATTAATCTGTGAAGTAAAAACTCAAAAAAGAATGGGTGATGCTAAAAGAAGAATTAAAAACAAAGCTCTTACTGAAAGTAACACAAATACTTCCGAAAAAACTCCCGCTGAAAAGTCGTAAGTTTCATTCAGATGGTTTAACATACAGCTAACTAACCTACCGTTCAAACCGACTTTGTCATTGGTAAATTACATCGATGGTAAGTTAGTACTAAGATAAATAAATTATTTCCAGCTCTATAAATAAAGGTTTGCCACTAAGAGTTCTGTCGCGGGCTACAGTTATTATATCTCTGCTGATAGTTGTTTATTTTTCATCCAAAGATAACATTCGTACATTTGCTAAACAATCGGAACTTCTACCAGGGAAAGGACAGATAGTGAAATGCTCTGCTGAATATGTAAAAGAGCTAGATAATTTTGAGGGTTGTGCTCCTAGAGATTGTAAAAGATTTGTCACTGATAAAGTGGTTTCGGTTAGAGAAGTAGAGGAATTGTTGAAAATAGCTAAAAGGGGTTTAAAGTATGGTGGTTCGTTTGGTGGCGCATCTATATTGGATCTGCACAGTGGAGCAATGTCAAAGGGTCAGCACTTTGTAAATATATATGAAATTAAGGAGATGAAAAATCTGTTTACACAGGAGGACTTTAATATTATCAGAGTGAGTACATACAAGTTTGTACTAATAACTAGCTTATGCCCGCGACATTGTCCGGGTGGACTACACGACTTTCTAACCCCTATTTTACCCCCTTAGGGGTTGAATTTTCGAAAATCCCTTTGTAGTGGATGCCTACATCATAATTGCTATCTGCATGCCAAATTTCAGCCTGATCTGTCCAAAGATTTGCTGTGCACAGGTCCAAAGTTAACATGTTAATAAATCAGTCATTCAGCTTTTCCTTTTGTGTTTTTTTAACTAGCCCAGTTAAAAAAAACCGGCCAAGAGCGAGTCGGACTCGCACAATGAGGGTTCCGTAATGCAGTCTTATTTTTTCGACATTTTGCACGATAATTCAAATACTATGATGCATAAATATAAATAATAATCTATTTTAGAATGTACAGGTGAAGCCTTTTCATATGATACCCCACTTGATAGTTATCTTACTCCGAAAATTGAAAATACTAATTATTAGTTTATGACCACAATTTAATTTTTTTTTGTGTGATGTAACCACTAATTCACGGTTTTCAGATTTTTCCCCTAATACCAGCTATAAGACCTACCTACCTGCCAAATTTCGTGATTCTAGGTCAACGGGAAGTACCCTGTAGGTTTCTTGACAGACCGACAGACAGACAGACAACAAAGTGATCCTATATCCTACTATAACCTGTTAATTTAAGTTTAATATGACATTCTTACTGATAATCGAAACTATTTTATATTAACATACTTGTACCTACCTTGTATTACTAAATTATTAACAAAGAAGAAACTAATTGACATTATAACAAACTTAATTAATTAGTGCGATCAATAAATAAAAATAATTTCGATTCAAAATGAATGCCCTATATAATTACCTGATAAAATCTATTATAAAATAATGTAACACGTAGCTTGCATGTAATTGTATAATAATTATATATTTAGCATGTATGTATTTGTAATGTACCTAACTTTGCAATGCCCTAACGGGGATTCATGTAACCATGAAAGCAAATGAATAAATAAATCATGAGGGGTTCCGTTTTCCTTTTGAGGTACGGAACCCTAAAAAACTACTGTATTTATATTATAACAGTGTTTTTATATTTATATATATATATATATATATTATATGTAGATAATTTAGTTTTTACATATGCGATTTTTCTTTATACTCCACATCCCAGGGTTGTCAGGATTGGAAATAAGAGCAAATGGGATCAAATTCTCCAGTTGGAATTTTGTGAAGAATATGATCTGTTCTGTACATTTAATTCTATACATACATATAAATACATTTTATTTTAATTCCATTTAATCCGATAATACATTAATTAATTATAATTAACTGCACCTTCTTCACTTCTTAGAACTAATCTCTTACTGATTTTTGTACCTGTTAGGTCATGTCAGTCAGTAACACAAGAACACTTAGAAATCTTCTCTACTGAATAGTATAGAAGATTTCGAAGTGTTTTTGTTATTAGAGTCTATAGGATTTACTTTTCGTTATGCAGGTTGTAAGAGACAAGGTTAAATACAGTGTTGCCCATCATTTAGGTGTTCAGCCTGATAAAGTTTATTCAACACATCCAACATTCTTCTCAGAGATTACTGCCAAAAAACCTTTCACTAATCATGATGAGTACTGGCATCCACATGTTGACAAAGTAAGTTATGTATTAGTAAACATTTATAGTGCATTCAAAATAAACTGGCGTGTTTCCACTTGAGACCGTCATTAGCAATAACAATAGGATTACATTTGACATGCCACATACACAGATTTAAGACCAAATTGTACCACATTCTAGCAAATAAAAACTATTTCTATTTCTATTTCTAAACAATAGGGGTAATAAACCAAACACTTGTATAGAGCCCATTCAATTTTAAAAGATTCAATCGAATCAGTTCAACCGGTTCAACCTCATATATTATTTAGTTGCAAAACCAACTATTGATACTTTTGAATTCACCCACCACGACTTAATCCTATTGTTATTGCTAATGACGGTCTCAAGCGGAAACACGCCAGTTAATATTGAATGCACTATAAATAAAACTACTTTTATTTTTTATTTTTGAATTGTTATTTAGTCTTGATTCCTTCAAAGTGTGAGATATAAAACCATCCAGGGATGTGTGAATGTTCATAGCTTGAATCATTGTATCCTTTTACACTTAAGACCAAAGCTATATAAATGAGGTGGTTGTGTTTAAACACTCAAAGTTAAAGTAAAGAAGTAGTATAATATTATGAAAGTAAGGTATTTAAGTCCCATCTCTAAGACACTATACAGCGTTTTGTGAACAAGATATTTTCTTTGGTATGATTGATCCTTAGGAACCAGGGATTTAAAAAGTGGAACCATCAAAAATCGAGATGGCTCCCTCAGCCTGATCTTGACACCAACATCAGTTAAGTTACTGGGCCAAGATTGGTATAATTTTCGTCTTAAACATCAGAAATCTTGATGGTTCCACTTGTTGAATTCTTCCCCTAAGTGCTGAGTGCTAAGGTTGGTAGGAACCAAAGAAAATATCTAGTTCACAAATTGCTGTATTTAGCACTTTTTCGTCGTGCACAGATGGGACTATTTAGTAGGTGTAGTTACAATTTCAATAGTAAAATAAACCATATTGTATTTTTGCAGGTCTCCTACAAATCCTTTCATTTTACTACACTACTTTATTTATCAGATTATGACGTTGACTTCAATGGTGGTAGATTCGTATTTATTGATGAGGGTTTTAATAGTACTATAGAACCACGAAAAGCAAGATTAAGCATGTTTACAAGTGGTGCTGAAAATTCTCATTATGTAGAGAAAGTCACTTCCGGAGTGCGATATGCCATGACTATTCCATTTACATGTGATAAAAAGTTCGCTATAGAAGACCCTAGCACTGATAAGTATAATAAAAGACATTCCAAATAAATGACTTTTTTATTTTTCACTAGCTGATGCCCGCGACTTTGTCTGCGTGGATTTAGGTTTTTGAAAATACCTATGGGAACTCTTCAATTTTCTAGGATAAAAAGTAGCCCATGTCCTTCCCCGGGATGCAAGCTATCTCTGTACCAAATTTCGTCAAAATCGGTTGAACGCTTGAGCCGTGAAAAGCTAGCAGACAGACAGACACACTTTTGCATTTATCATAAACAATGGATTTTGCTTATTTCATTAATTTATATAAGCTTCTATTGGGCTACAAGTTCACTGGCAAAACGTTGCCGTCAAGTGTCCTCGTTGCTCTTGTTTGAATATTCTTAAGCCTTTGACACGAATGTATAGGTACTAAAGTTTTTCATTAGGTATTTCTTTAGTATTTCATCCAAGGCCTTTGTTCTCCAACAGCGCCCCCCTGTCAATGTCATTCAAGTGCCAAGAGAGCCTTGTCGCACTGTACTTAATCGTGACTTAATCTAAGGTCGTGGTTTTCACAGACTAATAACTGCCAATGCCAAAGAGTATATAATCAGGCTACGTTTGCCAATAACCATCCAATAACATTATAAGTGGCACTGTGGCTAATTCTCTTGTACGCAATCTCTAAACTAAATTAAAATAACACGTCTAAATCTATTACTATCTCTTTCATAAAGTTGCTTACGGAAAACGATAGCACTAGATTTCGACCTGTCAATTTAGTTTAGAGGTTGTGTACAAGAGAATCGGCCCCACTGGCGTGAATTGTTTTGTTTACAAAAAAAAATGCAAATAAAACTAAAAATATGTCCTTATAACTTTAAATAAAATTCTTGTGTAAACTAATCTTCTGAAAATTGAGGGTCAATAACTATTGCGTGTTTGCACGGTAAGTACCTTCGTATTTCAATAGAAATGGCAATTTGCGTCGTATTCAAGGATGCTGGATTTATCATAAATCGTGTTGATTTATAGATACCGTCATTGAAAATGGACGGTTCTTCTTTCGAACACAGTGACTCGGAGTCCGGGGACAGCTGGACGTTGCTGGAGCACAGCCCTTTGCCCGGGGATGATCCTCCAGATTTTGCCGAACATCCTTCCGAAAGGTAAATTTTTACTTAAAAAAAAGGTTGCATAATTTTCATATTCACTTAGGTACCTTGACTAAACAGCCTATGAATTTTTTGAGCTAATATTTACCATGTCCTGAGCTGAGATTTGACCTTGCTAGATAATAATTTTATTATTGAAATAAGTAGATAGCATGTATCATGTAGCATCCATTCTCGCTCATGTTGCATAGAAATTAGAAATTAAATATATAATATTTCAGGGAAGCAGTAATTTTGTATCTTAAATCATAATTTTTTTACTTCATATTAATCTGTGCATTGCAACTGGTTGATAAGATATACTATTACATTATTATCACAATCTATTTGGCAAGTAAATTAAAAATATGTCTTAAAGATTGTGTAATAGTTGTTGATATTTGAACTGACATCTCTACTTTCCTGTCTGATTGCCTTAATAGTTAGATCCAGGTACCGTTTGTTTACTTACCTGTTGGTTACCATTGTTCACTTACCTGTTGGCTGTTGATACTGATCATCCCAGTCTAAGCAGCAACTGTTGAGTGTCTATATAATTTGGCAACATGGGCCTAGTTAGGGCTGATTTCTGATAGTCCTAAAATGAGTATCTTGCATCATATCAAATATCAATACTTTTTAGTGTGAAATGGTTATATAATTTTAAATACTGCAGTATCAGAAAGTCCTTAAGATGGTTGCCAATTATCCCAACATAAACTACAAATTTGCAGCTATCTACGTGTGAAAGATTGCGATAGGCACACAGCAAGGCCTAATATCCAGCTCTTACTCCTTACATACATCATATAAACTGGAATGTGTGGTATGAATGCCATAGCAGCTAATAACTAAAATTCCTCTTTAAATTTGATAATGACCTACCAATTATTGATTATTAATCTTTGTTAAAAGATCTTGTTAAAATTAATTATTGATTTGAGTAAATTATTATCATTAACTTTATGCTGTTCTCTATTGAGAGGTTAACCTTCTGGAAAAACTCCTTTAGTAATGTGTTATTAATGAATCTTGATAAGTTGATTGTGGATATTATTGCTTCATGATTGTAAAATAATGCCTGAAATTATTCTTGATTCTAAAGCCAATTAAATAATTAGATCTATTAACAACATGGATCACTTGTGTAATAATTACTTGTTTCTGGATATACTCAGCAGGATATATCATTAATGGAAAATAAATTATTTTCCATTAATGATATATCCTATTATTTTAAATAATATAATTAAGTTACATTACTAACACTAATAAATAGTAACTTCAAATTATTTTCATGAAAAAAATTAAAAAAAATTGGTGCTTAGGATTATTATACTATAATATTTTATTCTTACTAGTATTTTCTTCCTACAGCAGAACCGAGAACCATGAAAAAGATGAAGACACAGATGGGATATCTGTCATTAGCGACAGCGAACCTGAGTCGCTCTCCCCCTGCCAACTGAACGAACACTACTTACCTGATGATAACCGTCCAACAGAACATGAAATTACTCAGTGCATTTCTGCTAACCAACCCCTGATCAATATGAATGCCCACCATGAATCAGTAGAAGAGGATGATTTGCTTCTTGTTGACAATATAAAACATAGGACCTATGTGCACAGGCGAAATAAAAGATTGAGCACTGTTCTTAACATTATCGTTTTAGGAAGTGTCATCACAGCGGCGGGCGTGGCCATCGGACACATGTGGGGTGCCAAGACGGACTGCTCTATGCACACTACACCAACTGTAAATAAAATCTTATCAAATTTATACAAACTACAAGAAGAGAATGCATACTTACGAAGTAAATTGAAAGAGTTAACTGCATCAAATAATTATCAATTCAATCTACAAAAAGCTCATTCTAAACAAAACAGATGTAGGAAATGGTTTGAAGAGTCGCTAAACAATGATAACATCGATACTTACTAAATGTCTTGATGATAAATTTGATAATAATGATAAATTGCTGAACAGTCATCTGGTTGATCCTCCTTATGAAAAAGAGTTTATATCTGACATGGATAAATTAAAAAATGTATATCTTCAAAATAAAAGTTGGCTGGATGATGAAATTAATCAAAGGCTTAAACAAGAAGAAGAGTCATTGAAGAGATTGAAGAATAAACATTTTTCAAAACTCCACAAAATAAATGAAGAAAAGAACATAAACATAATAAATGAACAAGAAGTATTCGAAAAACCTGTGGAGGATTCAGAAGTACAACATGAATCTATAAATGAAGTTAATGATGGTTCTGATAGAATAATAAGTTATGCAGACTCGCTCAAATCCACTGATAAAATGAAAAAGATGGTTGATAATATTATAGAAAATAACAAAACATATAAATTAGAAAATAAAGAAATCAATAATAACAAGAAATTAAAAGGCAACTTTGACCCAACTGCATTTGATGGTTCTGTTAGTGAAGAAGAATTTAAAAAGGACAACAGATACAAAAGCCAGAAATACAAACCAGAAAAAAAGAAATATGACCGACAGAAGTCACATAAAAAGCAAAAGAGGAAGAATAAATATGAACAGTGGGAAATGAAAGGTGGTTTTATGAAGGACTATGATGAAATTTCATTGGCATCGTCACAGGAAGCCGAAAGCGTTACTACAAATAAAAATTATAAATATAGCATTGAAGAAATCACTCATCTTAAAGATAACTCTAAAGTCGATAAAAATGCTGATACAATAGATATGACAATTGAAAATACAAAACGTGATAATGGTCTCAAAAGAGGTAACAATAACGAGGTCGACGATATCAGCTGGTTCGACAAAAGAACCACTTTTCGCACTGAAGCTAGGAAAAGGCTTGAACAGGAGCTGTTTGGTGAAAGCCCCAATACTGCAGGATGGTATTTCCGACGCATGCACAAGCGAGAGCAATGCCGCGGTAAAGGCGATAACAGTACTTATCGGAAATTATTAAAGCGCAATATGAACTTTAAAATGAAACATTAAATTGATATGATCCTGAAATATGTTTGAGTAGCATACCTAAGTACATTCGATACAACAAAATATGGTTGTAATAGCAACATAATTGTTAAAATTTCATACTATTACTTCACCATCTTTATAATATGATTATTTCTTCATAATGTTAGCTATGTTAAAATCTTTATAATAGTACTTTAATTTATAGACATTCTACTTTTATTTTATAGATCTTACTTATGGCTGTACATTTTCATCTAGAACATCTGTTAGTTTTTACTTATATGTATCTATTTTCTAGGTTTTTACTTGATAGGTTGCTATCCAATTAATATTTAATTCGACTTCATCATTTAGATAAATATTTATCAATTTAATTTTATATGAATTTGCCAATGTATGTAGAATTTTATTTACATTGAAAACACTAATAATATAAAATATTCTACAGACTTTAGCAAACTCACATAATATTAAATGTTAATTTACCTACTAATAATTTTAATGTAATGATTGTTAGAAATAGAAAAATTAAATGTAGTCACTAAGGTCTAGTTGTCACGACAGGCGGTTAAAGTTACATTACGGTTACCGTTAAATTTATGTCTGGATTGCATAAGTCAGGATTTTTTAATTTTGGGCTGTTAACTTGTACCCTTAATCATGGAGGTGCATATACAGACTATACCTATCTGTGAAAAGAAGTTACGTAGTCCTATACAAATGTCGGCGCGGGCGCCGTACCGTCATACCGTCGTACGATGACTCATCGCTCAAGGACCTACGCGCAAACTCGACGACGCTAGCTATTTCACGGTTTCACCACAGAATTTTATTGAGAATAGAGAATAATAACAAAGCTATCGCCTAGAGCCAAAAATCTCAGTGGGCGTTAACCATTTTGACACACCGTAACGTAACTGTAACCACATGACCTGAGATTAAAACAAATTATAATGTATGCATACTTTAATCAATACTTGATAGTATTCACTATTAAATTATTTTTACACTTGCTCTTACGGATTCTTGCATCCAGTGATATTTTAGTTAAGTATACAAAATTGTAAGTATAAATAAATGGATTAAAAAATGAACTATTTAACTTTAAAATAAATTTAATCGTCCCCAATTGCGCCGCTGAAGACCAAATTTATAGCTGCGTTCACGTCACCTAAAAATAATAATTTTCTTTAGAAAGAAAAAGGGAAGGCTGAAAGTATTCCACAAAACTGGTTTTTGACGACTGCGTAAAAAGCCTTCACAATGTGATATTTAAAATGCCTGTTGATATTTTTTACGAGCACAGATAATTTTACAAGTTTCTAGTACTAGTAGTGATTTGAGCTATAACTTAGTTATTTTTAATTGGCTATTATACTGGCGAACTAATCGTCGAAATGTTCGATTTCCGGCAGGGATTTGGAATTTATAATTTCTGAATTTCTGGTCTGGTCTGGTGGGAGATTTCGGCCGTGTCTAGTTACCACCCTACAGGCTAAGCCGTGCCGCCAAGCGATTTAGCATTCCGGTATGCTGCCGTGTAGACACCAAAAGGTATTGTTTTAACAAAAACTGCCCTACCACTTCCAGGTTAGCCTCCTTCCATCTTAAGACTGTATCATCACTTACCACTTGTATCTAAGCAATAAAAAAACGTCCCCTAAGTCCCATCTCCTAGAAGTGCGAACAACCAAAGTTCGATAAATCATTTGCTGCGCAGGTTCAAGGGCAGAGTTTTTCAAGTGAATTTACACATTCGCAAAAAAAGTGCGCGCCGAGTGACCAGCACAATGAGAGTTACCTGTGTGCTTAGTGCGAGGTTCTACACATCTCACCAACGTTGATAGACTTCGAGCCTCGAAAAAATAGCGTCAGAGTAAAACGAACTTAAAGGTTTTTGATTTTAAGTTGAAAATTCAGTTCCACCGATTTTAACTTCACAATGATTTCGTTTGGACAAGCGCTTCAAACGATTTTAAAACCAGGCATTTAAGGTCCATTTTACCTGCGCATATGAGCAAAGCGCGCACGTTGAGCGCGTCGTCGAGGAGGCCCATCTCGTGCATGTGCTGGAGCTGCGTCGAGAAGTCCTCGTCGCGCGCCTCCGGGCTTTGCGATGACGATGCTATACCACACAGAACAAAGTCAAACATAATATTATTCATAGTAAGTACAGTACTTTTATAAGTTTCGACGATGTACCTGTGCAGAAATCTTATTTTTGAATGGCGTGAAAATATCTCGCCAATTAATTCCGTGCAAGTGTTACCTAGGCGCCATGTATGTAAGCGTGAATTATGAACGAGATGGAGTCTCTGTTATTCGTGTGTTCATAACTTCAAGCAACGTATTTCATTGGTGTGCCCAAGCGCTAGCGCCCGCGGCCGTATCCTATCCTGCTGACTTGTCATACCTGCGGTGCTCTGCTCCATGGGGGTGCCAGCGGGGTTGGTCCGCGTGAGCGCCTGGCTGATGGCCGAGCTGAACATCTCCGCGGTGATGGCGCCGCCGCCGCTAGCGCCCGCGGTCGTGCCTGATCCTGCTGACAACTTGTCATACCTGCGGTGCTCTGCTCCATGGGGGTGCCGGCGGGGTTGGTCCGCGTGAGCGCCTGGCTGATGGCCGAGCTGAACATCTCCGCGGTGATGGCGCCGCCGCCGCTAGCGCCCGCGGTCGTGCCCGATCCTGCTGACTTGTCATACCTGCGGTGCTCTGCTCCATGGGGGTGCCGGCGGGGTTGGTCCGCGTGAGCGCCTGGCTGATGGCCGAGCTGAACATCTCCGCGGTGATGGCGCCGCCGCCGCTAGCGCCCGCGGTCGTGCCTGATCCTGCTGACAACTTGTCATACCTGCGGTGCTCTGCTCCATGGGGGTGCCGGCGGGGTTGGTCCGCGTGAGCGCCTGGCTGATGGCCGAGCTGAACATCTCCGCGGTGATGGCGCCGCCGCCGCTAGCGCCCGCGGTCGTGCCCGATCCTGCTGACTTGTCATACCTGCGGTGCTCTGCTCCATGGGGGTGCCGGCGGGGTTGGTCCGCGTGAGCGCCTGGCTGATGGCCGAGCTGAACATCTCCGCGGTGATGGCGCCGCCGCCGCTAGCGCCCGCGGTCGTGCCCGATCCTGCTGACTTGTCATACCTGCGGTGCTCTGCTCCATGGGGGTGCCGGCGGGGTTGGTCCGCGTGAGCGCCTGGCTGATGGCCGAGCTGAACATCTCCGCGGTGATGGCGCCGCCGCCGCTAGCGCCCGCGGTCGTGCCCGATCCTGCTGACTTGTCATACCTGCGGTGCTCTGCTCCATGGGGGTGCCGGCGGGGTTGGTCCGCGTGAGCGCCTGGCTGATGGCCGAGCTGAACATCTCCGCGGTGATGGCGCCGCCGCCGCTAGCGCCCGCGGTCGTGCCCGATCCTGCTGACTTGTCATACCTGCGGTGCTCTGCTCCATGGGGGTGCCGGCGGGGTTGGTCCGCGTGAGCGCCTGGCTGATGGCCGAGCTGAACATCTCCGCGGTGATGGCGCCGCCGCCGCTAGCGCCCTCAGTCGTGCCTGATCCTGCTGACAACTTCACTCAATCACTTCAGGTATTACAGCTCTATTTCATATCTGATATCTCAGTGGTATTTAAATACAGAACATCTTTTTTTTAAAAGATAAAGTAAGGTCTGAACTTTATTCAACACATCTTTGACATCTAATAGGCTTGTAGGGTTAGGTACCTGTGGGAGTGCGCGGCGCCGAAGCGGGAGCGTCGGGCTCCACTGCGGCCTGTAGGAGGCGCAGCAGGCGACCCTGCTCGGCCGCGTCCGCGCCGCGACTGCTCGACAGCACCGCTTCTGTGGCCACCTGCCGACACGAGTCCTCCATCAGTTACACCGAACCTTAAAGCTGATCTATAGTGTACTTTGACTTTACTCAGACTTAAGACTGACTTACAACAGCTCTGTCTCGTTTTAACTCTGTCTTAAGTGTAAGCAAAGTCAGAGTACGCTCTACTGATGCTCCTGACGATCCGTTCAAATGTTCGGTTTGCCAGTTGGAAGGCAAACATAATAATGGATATCCTGCACATTCCCACTGCTACGATTCAACTGGGATGCAAAACTGTGGTATCAAGTTCAAGAAGCAGAAGATCAACCTGTAAAGCAGCCGCGAGCTGCCGGTGTGTGATTGCCGTCCTGCCCTCAATCTCCTCCGTGTCCTCCTCCTCCACATCTTCGTCCTCAGAGAGAGCCTCTAGTGAATAGGCAAACCCAGATGTTGGTGCTAGAAATAAATGATAATAATATTATAATAAATGAATAGAATAAATAATAATAAATAAATTCAGAGAACTTTACCACCTAGAGAGACCTACCACGTCTATGGAAAACACTTACTTCAGTACTTCCGTGAATAGAAAAACTGATGCTAACAGAGATGATTGAAGAAAACAGAGCATACAGACATAGCCTAAGATGTTAGACGGACTAGTCCAGATAGACGGAAGATGAAGGAAGCACATACTTTGGGTGAAACTGTATGTTGGCATCCTTATGTGGTAAACATTTATTCTACTTGTACAAAACGTGTATGCTCAACATTTGTGATGATGAACCGGTAAGATTCTTATAAGTATAGATCAAATCAGGAGCTGCCGTATAATCTGCGTAATTTCATGAATACCTTAACGTTGAATGAACCCATCAAGGTCTGTATTTCATTTGTGTACATTCAGGTTTAGTCTGCCTTAGGGTGCGTTTTTCTGCACAAACGAATTTTGCCGAAGCAATTTATAAAAATAGCAGTACTGTTACAGTTCTTGCAATTCACGAAGGCGAGTGGACTTTACGTGTGCGTGCATGTCGGACCAATCAGTCGCGAGCAAGCGCTCGCAAACGCACACATTCGTGTACGTTACTTATACCGATACGACTTAAACACAAGCATGAGCCACTCGCCTTCGTGAATTGCAAGAACTGTACTACTGTACGGTTTTGTTTGTCAGCTCAAATATTAATTTAAAACCTGTCTCAGTTGAAGCAACATTGGATCGTGTCCGCACGAGCCTCATAAGTTGTCGCAGAGCATTCGGCAGGTCAGGGTGCGCCTCCGCCCCTCGCCGCATCGTTTGTAGATTGGCACCCAGAGCTGCGAGGAGCTCAACTTCGTGCAGGATAGACAGGGTCATGCAGTCTTCAGACAGTGAGGGTGCATGTTCTATGATCTCCGCCATTGCTGACTCATCATTTAATAACTGCAGGATAAAATTTCTATGATTTTTAAAAAATTTATGTACTTATTGTTTGATTTGGTGTCAGAGAACTTTAATTGTGCACTGAATAGGAGCTAACTGTCATGGTCATAATCAGTAAGTACCCTTATTATAAATGCGAAAGTGTGATTGTTTGTTGATATTTTGTCCTTCAATCACGTCGCAACGGTGCACCGGATTGACGTGATTTTTTGCATGGGTAAAGATAAAGACCTGGAGCTACTTTTTGTCCCGGAAAATCAAAGAGTTCCCACGGGATTTTTAAAAAACCTAATTCCAAGCGGACGAAGTCGCGAGCATCAGCTAGTATATTATATTGTAGGCATGTTTTTATTTGTTATATATTGACACTGTGAATTCTGTTGTACACAAACTACACTAAATTGAAAGGTCTAGATCTAATGCCATCCTTTTCCACAGGGAGTATTATGAAAGGGGAAGCAATATTATATAGGATAATATTTTAGTTTAGAGACTGAGCCACTTCAATCAAGTGTGAAAAGTGCATGGTATAAAACAAAAATGCATCTTTGCAATATATTGCTGGCATTGATTTATTAACTACCTTAGATACAACATCACCTACAAATTCAGATGCAAAAAGCGTCCACAGTCATCTATACAAACGCAGCTATAGAAATATAGATAACATACACCGAGGCTCCACCCGGATCACAAAAACCAACCATATCAACTTAGCGTTAAGATTCAATTTTGTAATGAACGTTCGACAAGTACGATGTTTTGCGAACCACACCGCAGTATTTTCTATGTTCCAAATGTGGAGTCGCGTTTTTATTATTATTTTAATAATTTTTTTTGGAAAAGGTAGGAAATATTCTACACGTAGGTGATTTTATGACATTTAGGACGGAAGTACCTATTAGTGATATTATCTAAGTTAATTTACATTAATAAAGTTAATTTAATGTTCTTTTGCACGACGTATCCGTATAAATTTGCATGCTGTAGCCGCCAGTAATTGGAATTGTGTAATGATCTGGCACCTACGATTTGAATTATCTAATTTTTAGGGTTCCGTACCTGAAAATAAAGAAAGGAATCCTTGTGTCTGTCAAGAAAACCTATAGGGTACCTACTTCCCGTTGACCTAGAATCATGTTTGGCAGTTAGGAAGGCATTATTATAGCACAAGTAAAGGAAAAAATCCGATCATCGAGAATTTGTGGTACCATCACAAAAAAATAATTAAACTACTCCATATATTTTTGTATCCATTCTGTTCAAATGTGATTCAAACACGCCCCTATCGCGTTCTCTCTTGGCGCGTAAGCCTGGGTAAGCGTGTGAAGGCGATAGCTGCGCCGCAGAAATATTGTTATTGTAATGACAAAATAATTAAATTACGTAAGAATTTCACATTATTTCACTACTATATCGTAGTATAAATGTAAATTAAGTATATTCTTACCGAAAATATGATATTCCGTTAGAGCACGTCGGCATAGTTTCACCTTGTCGACTCATGCGCGACTGAGGGCAAAACTGTTCTCGTTTTCTAAACGAGCACAATTGGGCCGTGCCATTTTTTGCGTGTTGATGGTGCATCTTGTTTACTATTATAACAAAAACCCGGGGAGAAAGTATTAATCTTTAATTTGCTCATAAACTTTCTAACAACACCTTTTAACAAAACTTTTTATCTATATAGAAACAAAAACGTCTTTGACATTACATTCACAGAATATATTATTCGGACGGCGCTGCCTACTGTGGTAGCGGGTAACTTTGGTATAATTTGCTGAATCTCATTTCAACATGCCGACCACCAAGAACAGAATGTTCTTTCTCTAAGAGAAAAACTACCTCTTAACCTAATTTCACAATTTAAGATAACAGACAATTAAAAAGATAAAATCTGGATCTAATCTGAAGTAGGTAAAATACACAATTTAGAAGTAGGTCTCTTGATGAGAGACTTATTACATTTAAGTGTCACGACTCTAGTAACCTTATCCAAACCAGGATGTTTCTCTATGACCTTGCCTAATAACCACCGTGCTGGAGGTAAGTTATCTTCTTTAACTAAGACTATGTCTCCGATTTTGGGTTCAGGTGTTTGGAATGCCCATTTATAGCGTTGCATTAAATAAGCTAAATATTCGTGAGACCAACGACGCCAAAAGTTCTGTATCATACGCTGTGTCACCTGCCACCTTCTTAAACTATTTACATTAGACATTTCATAATTTGTATCAGAAACTGTTACCAAGGGTTCACCAATGAGAAAATGACCTGGCGTGAGTGGCATTGGATCATCCAAATTGTCTGTGATTTGAGATAACGGCCGTGAATTAAGACATGCTTCAATTTGTATAGTCACTGTTGATAATTCTTCATAAGTGAGCGTTGAGTCCCCAATGACACGCTTTAAGTGAAATTTCGTGGATTTGACTCCCGCTTCCCATAATCCACCGAAATTTGGTGCGTGTGCAGGAATGAAATGCCATGTAACTCTGTTATTATTCAACCAATTTCTTATGTCTACTGCAACTGATGATTGTTCTGCTATAATCATTGTATGTAGGTCTTTAGATGCTCTAACAAAATTTCCCCCATTATCGCTCCAAATTTGACTGCAATGCCCGCGACGAGCGACAAATCTTTTAAATCCGGCAATGAAACTTTCCGATGTCATATCGCTGATGATTTCTAAATGTATGGCCTTGGTTGCCATGCATACAAATAGACAAATGTAACCTTTGTAGGACCGATTACCTCGACCCTTGGATACTCTGATATTTAGTGGACCAGCAAAATCAACACCACTATGAAGAAATGGTCGAGTGGGTGTTACACGAGAAGATGGTAGTTGCCCCATTAATTGATTTCTTGTATGAGCTGCATGGCGCACACACGTGACACACCTTCGAACATGAAATTTGACTGAGGTTTTTGCTGAAATTATCCAGTACTTCGACCTTAAATAATTTAACATTAAAGCTGGGCCACCGTGTAACGTTTTTATGTGAGCATCACCGATAAGCAGCTGAGTAAAGTGACTCTTTTTAGGAATAATAATGGGGTGCTTCATATGTTCACTGACAGTTGAATGTTGAATTCTACCGCCGACTTTAAGGATACCGTTTTGATCAATGAATGGATTTAATGCTTTTAATTTACTTTTGCTATTCACATTTCCTGTCTTCGATAGCTTTTCAAAATCTTGCCTAAATTCTTTTCTTTGACAATGCTTTATACATATATTTAATGCTTCATCTAGTTCCCGACTGGTTAAATATACGTTGGATTTCTTTTTTTCTCCTGCTGTTTTTCTTAAGTTTAAGAATCTTCTGCAATATGCAATTACTCTTATCAATTTTTGTAGTGATGAAAACTTTGTCCAAATTTCATCCTCATCTATACTTGTCACCAAATGTGCTTTTATTGCCCTTTTCTCTAGATCGGTGCTAATGTCTCTTGGTTTGGAGTATTCAATTATTTGAGTCTTTAACAAGGATGGGCCTTCCTTCCACAGTTTACTGTGTGCTAGCTCGGTTGGAATCATTCCCCTTGAGGCTATATCTGCTGGATTTTGTGATGTTGGAATATGAGCCCACTGAGTGTTGTCCAAAATGGACAAGATTTCCGATACTCTATTTCCAACAAATGTATTCCAGCGGCTGGGGTGACTGCCAAGCCATGAGAGTACTACGGTTGAATCTGTCCAAGCGTGAAGCTGTAGTTTAGGGATGATCAAGACCTCTGAAACTTCTCTTATCAATTTAGCTAGAAGAACTGCTCCACAAAGCTCCAAACGCGGGACTGAGACTTGCTTTACAGGCGCCACCTTCGTTCTTGCGGCGATTAAACTAGTCTTAACATTACCTTCTTTGTCAACTACTCTGAGATACACGACAGCTGCATAAGCAATCGTTGATGCATCACAAAACCCATGAATTTCTACAGACATATCGGATGATTTCGTCCAAATCCATCTAGGAAATTGAACTTCGCTAATTTGTAATAAATTCTCACGGTAAGTTGTCCAAGTTTTTAGTAGCTTGTTTGGCAATTCTTCGTCCCATTCAATTCCAGATAACCATAAAGTCTGAATAAATGTCTTTGCCTCGATTATCACAGGAGCTACCCAACCTAAAGGATCGAAGAGCCGAGAAATGTCTGAAATTACCTTGCGTTTGGTAACAGGGGTTTGCAAAGGGGGAAGTTGAACGGAGTACTTAAATGCATCATGAGTTCTGTTCCATGTCAATCCTAAAATCTTTAATATTTCATCTGTTTTAATGTCTACTTCCTTATCTTCGATTTTCCCTGCCATTATCTTTTTAGCTAAAGTTTCATCATTTGTGACCCATTTCTGTAACTGAAAGCCACCTTTAGCCATTAGCCGTGTCATTTCTTTATATAGTTGAATACCTTCTTCCACTGTTTCACACCCTGTCATTAGATCATCCACGTAATAATCTGACTTCGTTTTAACAGATGCTGTAGGATAATTTGCTCCTTCATCAATTGCCAGCTGTTGCAGCGTCTTTACAGCTAGATACGGAGCTGCAGCTGTTCCAAACGTAACTCTTACTAACTTGTAATCTTCAATTTCAGATTGTGGATTGTCACGCCAAACTATTCTTTGAAAATTTGTGTCTTCTTCTGCAATCTTAACTTGTCTATACATTTTCACTAAATCTGCTATAAGGCAGATAGGATGACATCGCCACCTCATTATAATATGTCTCAGATCTGGTTGTAACTTTGGACCCACCATTAATGAATCATTAAGAGATACGTTGTTGGCGTATTTACACGACGCATCGAACACTATTCTGACCTTGGTAGTACTTTTATCTTCTCGTATCACTGCATGGTGCGGTAGATAAACAGCCTCTGCATCTTTTGGGTCTTCATCATGCTGAACACGTATCATGTGATCAAGATCCAAGTATTCGTGAATTACTTCCGAATATTTAGTTTTTACTTCGGGATTTTTCTCAAACTTTCTTTCCAACATTTGAAAACGTTTAATGGCAATGTCTCTGGAGTTCCCATATTTGCATTGCGGATCCTCATCTCGAAAAGGTAGTCGTACAATGTACCGACCGTCTTTGTCTCTTTTAGTACTTCTTTCGTAAAATTGTTCACATTGTTCTTCTTCCGGAGTTAAAATATTCTTCTTAAAAAAAGAATGTTCTGTTTCAAGTTCCCAAAATTTTTTAAGCACGTCGTTTTCATCCATGTGCGTAGTGACCGTGATATGATGACAGCTAATTGAATTACCTCGTGAATCAGTTTGCCCTGAGAGGATCCATCCAAATGCAGTATTCTGAGCTATAGGTGCACCTGGTGGACCTCTGATCAATCCTTCTCTAATGACTTGGGCATAAACTTCTGCACCCAGCAAAACATCTATTTTGTTCGGAGTATGGAACTCTGGATCTGCTAGGAAAACGTCTTTAATTTCTATCCACTTCTTTGAGGAGATCTTTTCAGATGGAAGAAGTGATGTAATTGTCTTTAATATGTGAGCTTTAATTTGTATAGTGAATGTTGGGTCATGAATAGAATGAATAGTTAATTGAACCATATTCTGAGAACACGCGCTTTGATTTCCTCCTAATCCCATGACTTCACTTCGAGCAGGTACCTTCTTAAGACCGAGCAACTGGACTGTAGCTTCTGTAATAAATGATGATGTAGATCCTTGATCTAATAACACTCTAATCATTTGGGAATTTCCATTGCTTGCATCCGCTTTCACTATTGCTGTCGCAAGCAAAACCTGGCCGGGCCTTGAAAAATCTCCTTCTGTGGACAAATGGCTAGTTATTTTTGCCGGGGTTCCCTCATTTGATGGTGACAGTTCCTGTGTTGAAGATAATTCACTACTTGTTATCACTGTATTATCAGTAGAATTACTATTAACAGATTTAGGTATTTCCCTATGTATTAAAGAATGATGTTTTCGGTGACAGATCTGACACGACGTAGTTTGTCTACAAAACTTAATGCTGTGCGTGCCCAAACAATTGAAACATAGTCGATTTGATTGGATAAAATTATACCTAGAGTCTGGCGACTCATTCATAAATAATTTACAATTTATTATTCTATGTGTGCCATTACAAAACTGACATGAGACCATTGGTACTGAACTTTGACTCTCAATAGCATGAAGAACCTTTGGTTTACTGTAAGTAGATTGCTTGCGAGTTGATGCTTCATCTATATATTCTAGAGCTCGATATCGACCTTCAAGAAAATCTTTAAATTCTTTAAAGCTTGGCAACTCAGAGGATGAATTCATTGTACTTAACTCCCACTGCTTTCGTGTTTCACTATCTAACTTTGAACTGGTTGGAGAAAATCACTAGGATGTCCCACGAGGTTACATCAACCCCTAGGTTCTTTAGTGCATTTAGACTATCTACTGTCGTGTCCAAAATGTTCTTTATGCCATTAGCAGACTCCACTGACATACAATTTTGATTGATGAGTCTTTTCAACCAGCAATTTGCTAAAAACTTCTTATTGTCATATCTGTTTTGTAAAAGTGTCCAACATTGTTCGTAATTGTCTCCTGAAATGTTAATATGCCTGAGAAGTTGTTCGGCTTCACCAGACAACTGACCTTTTAAATAGTGTAATTTTTGGACATTGTCCAATGACTCATTCTTGTGGACCACTGATATGAAAAGATCTTTGAACGATGTCCATGAAGTGTAGTCACCGGAAAAAATAGGTATGGTAATCTTCGGCAACTTGACATTACCACTTGTGCTACTATCTGATTCATGAGAGACTTTTGACACCTCTTTTGTTTTGACCAAAGCACCTTTTAACTCGGCTTTATAATCCGTGTACATTTCTTCAGTAATGTAACGATAATCGTCAGTAAAATATCTTGCCTTAAGATCTGATTTAGGAGCAGCAACTATTTCTTTGTGCCGCTCAACAAAATCAGACCACAAGGACTCTAAAGACTCTAGTTGTGTTTCAATGTATACCCAAGTTAAACGGTCCTTCGGAGACTTTTTAAAGTTTTTGAAAGCTTTTTCTATACTAGCATTAACATCGCATTGAAGATTAAATAATGCGTCCATTGTGACGGATTACTTAATGACTAAGTGTAATTACAACAATATTATCATGCAACTAGTTCGGCATCATTGATGGTTATGATAATTTACAAAAACTCAATAAGGAACTATTTTCAATCTCAAAGAATTAAGTTGAGTAGGTAATTATTTGAACCTCGCCTTACACTTTACAACAGTTAATGTTATACTAATGTTTAAAACTAAAATTTATATTAAACATACAGAAAGTTGAACTATGTTAAAGTTTAATTTGAACTTCTTGAGTTTGTTTGAAAATACTTTTAAACTTAAGTCAAACTTGTCAAGATTGAATGTCACCCTACCTCACTTGAACTCCTAACATTCACTTTTCACTTTGCAAACAACATAAAAGTACTCACAGCTATTCTTGATACCTTGCAACCTCTTATTGACTTCACCTGCAATGCTGGTGCTACTTTTTCTTCATAACTTTGAGCAGCTTGGTTGAAACTTGAGAGCTAGTTTGCCCATCTCACTTTGCACAACTTTGGCGTTACCGCCCACCAAAACTGCATGACTCCATGCATGCATGTACTCTGTGACTCCTTCTATAACTCTTTATACTCGTTAGGGCCGTGTAGATTTGTCTCCGCCGAATGAGACGCCCGCATGAAACTGGCCTATATGATAATACTTAAGTATTTCGGACTACATCAGCACAAAAATCCGACTTTTAAGGACCACAATGTTTACTATTATAACAAAAACCCGGGGAGAAAGTATTAATCTTTAATTTGCTCATAAACTTTCTAACAACACCTTTTAACAAAACTTTTTATCTATATAGAAACAAAAACGTCTTTGACATTACATTCACAGAATATATTATTCGGACGGCGCTGCCTACTGTGGTAGCGGGTAACTTTGGTATAATTTGCTGAATCTCATTTCAACACATCTTAGGTAGTTAATAAATCAATGATTGCAGGACTGCCAATCCGCATTTGGCCTACTTACTTCCTTTTATTTCTGACAGGAAATATTCCAGACCTGTAGGTCAATTTCATAAAACCTGCATCAATCATTATTACAATCCCAATTGTTGTAATTGGCTGTTCTTGTTGCAACAATACATTGTAGCCAATAGTGAGCAAGCATCAACCAATCAGAGGAGATCGCAATCGTGTCATTGTAGCTGTCATTCTACTGCAATAGGGCAACAGGGCGCGTTTGGAACCCTTATAGCTTTAGATTTAGGTTTGCGCAAAAATGATCACCACTATATCATCTTACTTTTAAGGGGACTCAGTTCGGTGCTTTCTTCATACAAACGTAGGAGGGAAATTACAACAATATTCGATATTGTATGCACAAAACTAAGAATTATATCGATTTATCTCGTCATTATCTAGGTTTATTGATATATAAAAAATTGAAAAAAATATTGATTTAAAAGTTACGTGGCTCAAAAGATTCCTATTTTAACACTAAATTAATGACAACTTTAGGCGTAAATAAATAAGATTAGGGATAAGAAAATTCTAAAAAAATTTATCAATAGACGTAGTTTATTTATTCATTAGTTGAAATAACTTTACTTTGCAAACATAAATTCAGCAGTTTTTTCTCAAAAATACTTTTCCTAAACCCTTTTCGCGTGCTTGATTTCGGTGAAAATCATCGTGCCTCTCAACTTTCTCATACAATGTCAAGTGAAAAGCAAACATGTTACCCACGTGCGCTGCCAATTTCGGTCGAGCGTCCTGCGTCACCTTAAGTGCGGAAACCAGCCCAGAATGAAGAAAGATCATCTTACAAATCCAACAACCGACCATCAAAAAGTGTAATTTATTACCTATTTTGAATAAAATATTTGACTTTGAAACCTGTTCTCAGTAGTGGGCAAGCGCCCAGCAGTGGTGGGAGTGGATGTATATCTTTACCTGCATAGCCCTAGTCCAACCAGCAGCATTAGGGGTACAACCAAGTGTTCTGAGAGAGTTATTTAACATTTGTAATTCAGCATCAGAATAAGTAGTTGGGGGCGCTGGTGGAGGCTGCATTTTCTTCTTAACTACATGCACCATCTCACCACTCTTAACGCCGCTGTCTTTTAGAGTAGCATTGTCCTTTAATATTTTTCCATGGTGAATCAATTCTGAAACAGAACATAAACTTTAATAGTGCAAACTTTCTAGTGTCATAATAATATAGGTTTAAGTAGTAAGTACTAATATTATAAATGCGAAAGTATGTCTGTCCATCTCTGGCAGATGGACAAATATACTTTCTTGTTACAACCCATCCACTTAACCGATTTTGATGAAATCAGAGATAATTGCATCCCTGGGATGGAAATTAGTTGCTTTATGTCCGGGTAAATCAAAGAGTTCTCACACTATTTTAAATATCTAAACCCAAGTGGACGAATTCGCGGGCTTCGTCTATTCATTGCATTGCTATTCGGTCCCTTGCATCCTGGAGGTGTAAATAAATTCGTTAGTGCAAAGGGGTGAAGGAACCATCGAAAACCTTCCAAATTGTAAATAATTATCAAATTTACATCGAAAAAAATAAAAAACAGTGTAGATGACGCATTAAATTAGATTGTTTATTACCCAACGATGCAGATGGGATACTGGTCTTCTTTTCGGCTTCATTTCGTAGTCGGTCTACAGTATTTTCAAGCGTGAAATTATCTAATTTATAACGCTCTATAGGTCCTGGCTTCACTTTAAGTCCCAAGAAAACACAAGGTTGGCTTTCCACACCTTCCATTGCTGTTAGAGATTTATAAATATCAGAAAAATAAATTTCTGTATACTTCAACACAATTCTTTTGAACACTTGTTCAAATTTAAAAATTGAAAATTAAGATTTTGTTTTGCAAAATCCCAATTTTCAAATTGCGCAAAATCACGGTTCAGCCAAAGAGTATATGGCACGTATATGAGTGGTATATGATGAATGATCGTATATGGTATACAGAGATGGTATATAATCACTACCACAACATCACATAAAAGCACAACATCTCCCTACATACACTGTAGTCTGTGAACCTGTGAACATCTTTTTTTTTTTTTTTTTTTTAATTTATTTTACGGCCCTGGATAACAGTCCTTTAAGGCCTTTCAAAAATTTACAAATTCTAAAATTCAAAATTGCTTATAACTAAATATTATTCTAAAAATACAAAATTGCTTATAACTAATTAGTCTAACGTTTTTACACTTTATTTATAGTATTACTTATATAATTAAAAATAGACTTAAAATATGACGTTTTACACAACAAGTCCTTTACATGGCGGGGAAAATCAATTTTTTGTTTTTGTTCCATATTTATAGTGTTTAGATCACTGGCTAATATAAGTCTTTGTATGCCAAAAGCTGGACATTTGAGTATCATATGATTAACATCAGCCTCCTCATAATCACAATAGTTGCATTTTTTACTGTTTAGTATTTTTATTTTATTCAGGTGTGTTGGCACCAGACAGTGACCAAATCTCAGTCTATTCATTAATGATGTAAATTTTCTAGATTCACACTTCGTTTTGAAATACCATGGTTGTATTGGTATTTCCTTTTGAATTTCCGCATACCATTTTCCTTTATTTTTATTAGTCACATCCCACACTTCACTCCACAATTTCTTTTGTCTTATTTTAATTGTATTGCATAAATCCGTAAATGGCACCTTGATGCTACTTGAACAATCTTCATAAAAATTACTTTTTCTTGTAGCAGAATCAACGACTTCATTTCCTGTTATGCCTCTGTGGGAGGGTACCCAAACAAATTCTATATTAATTCCCCTTTGTTTTAAATTAAGTAGTACATTTTTAATTTGGAAAATAATATAAACTAATTTATAATTACTAAAATTAAAATTATTTATAGCTAAAAGAACACTTTTCGAGTCTGTTATTAAAACATAGTTATTAATTTTAAACATTAATTCTTCTTTGATATATTCCAATGCCTTGAACAGGGCCACGCATTCAGCAGTAAACACACTGCAGTCAGAGTTTAATTTATATGATCTACATTTTTTTAACTGTGAATCATAAAAAGCAGAACTTACAAAGTTCTCATTTTTAGAACCATCCGAATATATCCTATAATGATTTTTACAATTTTCTTCAATGAACAATAGGAAGTCTAAATTGGATTTAATATCAGTGATGTGTATTCTATTTTCGAGGTTTATTACATCATAGTGGCAATCATACATAGGCCAAACGTCATTCACATTTATCTTACTAGCAATACTATGCATATAAGTCATAATCATTGACATAGTAGGTCCTTTACCGGAAAGAAGTGCTTCCGCTGTAGGTTGTAGAGTTTCAATTGATGCTTCAGTAACTTTTAATAAATCCTGTGGAAGTAATAATTTGTTTACCAAGTTAGAGTTAGCGAATAGTTGCTTCAAACAAAACTTTTCAGCCAAATAAACACGTCTCACCGGCAAAGGAGGGATACATGTTTCTACTTCCATTGAATTAATAGGTGTAGACCGCATTGCTCCACTTATTATTCTCAAACCTATATTTTGAATGACATCCAATTTTTTCAACAACGATGGATTAGTTTGCATATACGCAAGACAACTATAATCAAAATGACTTCTAACCATACTATTGTACAACAAAGTCAAAACTTTGGGATCTGAACCCCAAAATGTACCAGCTAAACATCTAATAAGATTAATGCTTTTTAATGCATTTTTACAAATGTAGTTAATGTGAGCATCGAATTTTAGTTTTGTATCAAAAATTACTCCTAAGAACTTCTTATTTCTTACAATTGGAACATCTAAGTTATTATATTTAATGTTTACATCTACTGGTCCACCAAATACCATGCATGAACTTTTAGAGGTATTAATACTTAATTTTAAAGTGTTTTGGTAATAATTTTGCACCTGAGTCAATGCTGAATTAACATTATTTACAGCTATTTCTACATTTTTATTTACACTATATAATAACAAGTCATCTGCAAATTGTAAAATTTTTACATCCTTTGTTGTTACATATTTCTCAATTTGAGAGGTATATAAATTGTATAAAATTGGAGATAATGATGCACCTTGCATAAGGCCTTTACTTGTTGAGTTAGGTCCATGAAGTATATTATTATACTTAACATAAAACTTTCTGTTATTTAAAAAATTTGATAGCCATTTTAACATTTTTCCAGGAATGCCAATTTCATGAAGAGAAGTAATAATCTGGTTTAAATCAACATTATCATAAGCACCTTCTATATCCAAAAATACACATACTGCAGCATCTTTTGATAACTTACAGCTTCTTAAATCCGATACAAATGATGTCAAACTCTCATTAGCACTTCTTCCTTTTCGGAAACCGTATTGGAATGTAGGTAATAATTTATTTTTTTCTGTAAAATAATCTAATCTCAGTTTCAGCATTTGTTCAAATAATTTTCCTATGCATGATGTTAGAGATATTGGTCTGTATGAATTACAATCAGATGAAGATTTATCAGGTTTTAAAATCGGTACTATACATTGGATCTTCCAACTCTCTGGAACACATTGATTATCCCATAGCCTATTAAATATATCAAGTAAAGCTAATTGACCTAATTTATGCAATTTTTTAATCATTATATATGGAATGTTATCTAAGCCGGGTGTAGAGTTTTTTCTTGATTTAAGTGCTATATTAAATTCTGCAAAAGTGAAAGGCTTTAAAAGTAACATATGCTTGTCAGAATCATTATTAAATTCGAAAACAGAGGTATTTAACGTTGTGTTATTGTTATCATGTTTAAATTTTGAAATAAAATCGGGAATCCATACATCATTTTTATGCTGTGGTGGGTTTTTAATACGTTTAAACATTTTCATATAATTCCATACTCGAGTAATAGGAGTATATCTATTGAATGTTGAACATAACTTGTACCAACTATTTTTCTTAGCATCCTTAATTATTAATTTTTTTTGTGCATCCAATTGTTTATAATTAATGTAATTTTCCATCAACCCATTTCTTTTATATAACTGTAAAGCTTCTCTCGAATTTTTAACAGCAACTTCACAGTTTTCATCCCACCAAGGAGCAGGAGTTTTAAAAAGTCTAGGACCTTCAATTTTTACATAAGGAACGAATTCTTTTCTAAGAGTATTTAAAACTTCACAGAACTTATCATACGACTGTGAAGGATCTTTTTCATCAAAAGATATACCTTTAAAGTACTCCTCTGATTTTGCATAATATTTGGTCCAATCTGCTTTATGAAATAGAAATTTCTCTACTTTGTCATTGACAGAATATTTAGATGGAACTAGGCTTAATTTTGTAAATGTTGGATAGTGGTAACTACCCAAAGGATCGTCACCTACTGACCATTCACATAGAGGTGCTAGTACGGGACTCACCCCTGTCACATCAATAGCAGAGCTATTTGCATTAGGTCTTTGTACTGTAGTAGATACACCTGTGTTTAACAGGCATAGGTCATGTTCATCAAAAATTTCAAACAATGTTTTGCCTCTTGAATTTGTACAATTGCACCCAAAAGCAATATGATGCGCGTTAAAATCTCCTGAGACTATACAAGGTTTTGGTAAGCTAGCAATAATATTTTTAAGTTTATTAATTCTACAATAATTGTTATTTTTATTTTTAGGTGGACAATAAACACATAGAATCGACACGGAACCTATATTAGTTTCTAGAGAAATTGCTATGGACTGGACATCTTGATAAAATTGTGTTGGCAATATTTTATATTTTAATGTATTTTTTAATAAAATGCCTACTCCACCATGTTCATTATTTGCATTTTTTTCCTACAAAATTATATCCTGAAAATCTAATAGGATTACTTGTATTTTTTTGCCAGGTCTCATTTAATAGCAAAATATCAATATTATGTTGTTCCAAAAATGTTTTAACCAAGGGTTTCTTATTGTTAATACTTTGGATATTATGCTGCACAATAGTTAGGTGAGAATCCATTATATTTTACTTAAATGTTCTAAAAATGTTTCTTTGATTTGATTAGTAGTCTTAATATTATTAGAGTTCCCTATTGTAACCAAAGTGTTTACTATGGCTCCTAAAAGCTTAGAGTTATTTACAATATCATTGTGTGAAATTTCTGTCTTTGTCTGTGTAGTTTGCTTAGGCTGTGAGTATGTAGTTTGGTTTTTTTCATATGTCTGAGGGCTCTGAGGCTTTGGGAGTGGAGGGAAACTCGCACTACTTATTTGAACTACTTTTGAGTAGGTTTCTTTTTTGTTCCTCTCCATTCTCGCTGCCTTTACAGGACACGTTTTTGATATTGCAAGATGCGCACCCCCACAATTGCTGCACTTCAGTGTATCCGTCGTGCAGTCCTTGTAATGGTGCTCACCAGCGCACCGTGAGCATATTTGCTGATTTTTACAAATTTTCCCATAATGGTTAAATTTCATACATTTAAAACATTGCATCAAAGGAGGAACATAAGTGAAAACTTTGTATCTCCAGTTGTCCAAATAAATATACTGCGGTAGACTAGTACCGCTGAAAATTACACTGATAGTGGAGAGAGGAATTAGCTCCTCTCCCACTTTTTTCAAAAATCTCTTTACACCTATTACTTCACTTTCCGAGGAGAGTTTATTGAATAGTTCCTGATTGCTAGATTCTTTTGGAATAAACCTAACCACCCCTACCCTTTCCACAGAGGACGCCGGGATGAACGCTCGAAGTTTATAAACTGAAAGGCACTCGTGCTTCAAAAAGTCATTAGCCGCTGTCGCTTGTTTGAAGACAAGCATAATTTTAGTAGCGTTTATGCGCCTACTTTCACTTACACCTTTTACTTGTTTAAATATTTGGATACCACTAGGGGATTTTTGTTTCCTAGTTTGATATCTTCTGTGCTTTCTACGTATACAGGGAATTCTGAATTGGTACTAGTATCGCCGTACGCCCGGCGATACCCTGGTTTTATAAATGGTTTGTATTTTGCACCATCACTTTCAGAGGGTTTCTCCTTTTGCATTTTCTTCCTCTTTTTGCCCGCTGCTGGTTCCAAATCACAGCCGTCACTATCTGACGGCATTGTACCACAGTTTAACGAAAACTATTTACAAAATAATGTACTATTTACACTCAAAAACTATATTTTTAACAATTTTCAATTAAAAAGCGCACTTCGCGTTTCCCGCCAAAAACGCAAGTCCCTGTGAACATCACTACGTTTCATCCATAGATTGTTTCATCCAAGGTTCAGCGTAGTGGTCAAAGAATATAATCACTATAGTGATTACATACATAGATCACTATTTATACTAGGATTACATACATTACAAAGAGAAGAGTATATAACGTAGATAGAGTAATAAAAGTAGATACAGGAACGGTTGCTTTCTCATTCACACTAAAAAGAGAGCACAGATAAAGTTACCTAATGTGATAAACAGAGACGCAGCTAACCCTTTTTTTATCCCTTATCGTGTAACCGGTTTTTTTCAAGGAATACAACTTTAGTTGCAAACAAACTTTGAGAATTCGTGGCATCATTGTATTTCTCATTAGTTATTTACTTGTTTTCACATAAAAAACGTTTAATACAAATGTTGTTGATCGCTTAATACAAATATTGACTACTAAACAATGGTAATTGTCGTGATATTCATCGTTACGTTGGGCTATCGCTATCTCAGTAGCGATTACACAGTACTTTAGTCAAGCTTTTTTACTCAGTCTACGTTGCAATCCAAGTTTATTATGTTAAATTTGTCTATGACGGACTGACATGTGACGGACGACGGCAGACGGTGTCATGTCAATGCAATTACGTAGCACAGAGTACTTTTTACATATTTACGTAGGTTCTAGAGCAAAATAAGAAAAGGAAAGTTTACTATTTTTTTTATCAGCCCGTTTCTCAATCAAAAGGAATAAATTCTAAATGATTATTTGATTAAAGACTGGTGATAAGGAAATGATTAATTTGGGTAATTATTTTGACATACAGAAGGCCAGAGAAGTATTTTTGATTTTTGAAAACAACATCTTGAAAAGTTAGTAAAATGACTTGAAAATGAAGAACGGATGCAATGAACCTTTGGAATCCAAAATAGCTGAGCGCAATGAACGTGCTAAGAAGATTTATCGGTAAGATAGCTAAGTTCTAAGGATTAAACCATCCAGGTTCATTATTAAAATTATTGTAACTTGCAAAGGTTATGTCGACGACGTCATAATTTATCATCATTCGAATCTTTGTTATGACTACAACTTTTGCACACCATAGAACTCAAAAGAATGTATATTCTTCCAGTGAGCATAATATGTGCTAGTTAAATCTTGGCGCTGTTGTATATGCGCGCGAGAAATGCTATTTGTAATAAAGCATGCATAATCAAATCACATATTATTTCTAGTTACTAGTATATTAGTATTATTTCTAGTTATTAGTATATTAGTATTTCTATTTGCGTTATAAACAAGAATCTTATCGCTTTAGTGGCTCCTTATCAGTGTAGGTGCTGCACTGTTGCGCCACATAAATAACTAAATAAGTTCAAATGTTTTCATATCGAACTCAATATGAAAACAAAGTAAGTATATCTCTATTTCATTCCCTGAAATTGTACCTTCCACCAATTTACTCTATGATTTCTTCTGGGTTTTTAATTAAAGTATAGTCCATACAAAAAGGACTTCTTACGCGCCATTTTAACTCTATGGGTTAATTAACTCAGGTCAAAAGTATGGTTCACATTTTAGATTAAGGACTAAAATCGTACTTTTGACATGAAATTTGACACATAAAGTTAAAATTGTGTATGAAAAGTCATATTTACGCATTATACATATTATACCACCCTGGCTTTGCACGGGTAGCTTTTTACAATTTTCTCTAATTTTTTTGAAAAAAATATAGTATTAATGTAGCTTTCAACCGGTGAAAGAATTTTCAAAATTGATTCAGTAGTTCCAGAGATTACTCCCTACAAACAAACTTATGAACTTTACCTCTTTAAAATATTAGTTTTTAAATTATATTTATTAATTTTTAAATTAAAGCAAATGCAAATGTTCGAATAATTATAGTGACAAAGATGATTGCACATTTTTCTGCATAAAATGACATAAGTTTGGTTTTCAATGTTACAGGTACGTAAGTGACGTCGCAAGACGCCTCAGCGATGCCACAACAGCTAGTCAGGCTATAACAGACCTCTTCACGACCAGCATTGAGGCACAGCGACAAAAACTAAGAGACAACTGTGAGAAGTTGTTCTTTTTGGACCCATTGAACTATGGTAAAAAGTCTTTAGAATTGCTTTGGCGTAAAGTTTACTATGACACTGTTAGTACTGCAAAAAAGTTGCGAGAGTCCAATAATGAATATGACAACTATATATTCACTCATATCACCTGTGGCATCGGACATTTCCATCACTTGATGACAAGAGTACAATCTGAAATGAGTATCAACATAAAAGAACTGGACTTTTTGCCTCTCTACACAGATGATGAAAGTGATGATGACTCCCAGATAACACCTTCAAGTGAGGAATACCAACTTGGTAAATCTTTGCTGTATTCATGTCTGATATATTTGGGAGATTTGAGCCGGTATGAAGTTGAAATATTTAACACCTTTGAATCTTCCTTAGCGGCTCGCTATTATCTCCAAGCTGCTAAAATTGATTTGACCTCAGGAATGCCATATAATCAGTTAGGCAATCTTTATTTGGACAGGAATTACAATCTAGATTCTGTGTGCTATTACATCCACTGCCTCAACACTATGACACCTTTTGAGGGAGCAATGGGTAATTTAACAAAAATATTCGAGAAAAATAATCAATTTTGTGATACACTTAATAACACTGAATCTTTGACTCAAGCAGAGCACATGCAAGTAACGATTGCTAATTTTCTGTCACTTATTGAAGTTTGGTATTTTGGGAAAGAAGACACAAACATACCTAAAATATGCAATTCAATAGCTCAACAACTTAAAATAGCTATGGATTTTGAGAGGACTTCTCTACCAGACATAAACAAAAACTACACAGATTATACTAAAGCTGTTGATGAAGAAAATATTAATCCATCTTATATGAATGCTAGTGTCATTCACAATATCGTGCAAATCTGCCTTTTCACAATAGCAAAGTTAAATGAAATAGATGAAGTGAAAGCTTTTGCTTGCAAAGCCTTCACGCTAGCATTTTTATCACAAGTGCTGCAGAAACTCTTAAAGCAGCTGGAGTCATTTGGATTGAAAAGTCCAGCTTATAAATACAAGTCCAGATTCACACTGAAACATGATGAAGACAACTTAGATTCAGAAAATGCTACAAATGATAAAGATCCAACATTGAATGATATTGAAGTCACAAATGGTGACTCACACAGTCATGTTGATACACAAAGTCACGATGAACACTCAGGCAAAGAAAATATATCCGAGGGAGAGTCAAATGTTGTAGTAAATAGTGAGATGAAAAATAATAAGAAGCAAACTTTAGCAAAGCGACGACGCAGGCGCCGTGTGGCGTCCTCCGAGAGCACGGACGACAGCGACGGGGACACTGAGAACAGTGCCAATGGAACAGACAAATCAGATTCAGAAGAAGAGTTATCAGATTCAACTTTTCAATCTGAGGATGAATCTAAGAGTGACGGGTCCCTGAATGATGTGTCTGATGATGATGCTTTAGATGAAGAGAATGAAGGATTGCAGAAAGAAGAAATTAAGAGCAATGGGGACATTAGTAAAACTGTTAAAACTGAAACCAAATTTCCTGAGATAAATGGCCACAATGATGCTATTGAAGATGAAGACGCACTGAATGTTCCTGCTATTGAACAATTTTTGTTAGGTGATAATTTTTTACCTAGCTTAAAATTGTTGCTGGATTGGATTCTCACAGAGAAAGAGTTAATTCTTTCGTGCGGCGATAGTGGCGAGTCTTTATTTCAATGTGTGGTAGATCTGCTCAATATTTTCCTTTTATATTTCAACTCCAAAAACAGTGAGTTGCTTTCGAAAGTGGAGTGCAAAATATTGGATCATGCAAAAATTATTTCAAAAAAATTCAAACTGGAGTATAAGTCTGTACCGTTGCCTGAAGATATTAATTTACGTGGCACTAATATCTGTAAATTTGACAAAGATGCTTCTGAGTGGCAAGCAATGGAAAAGCTCAAGCTGACGGTTATTGAAGAAAATGTTGTCAGAATATTGAACTTTATCAACTTTGGATATCAAATTGCAAAGATCATTCCAAGAATAAGATATAATAGAACTTTGAAAATATTTTATTTCAAGAAACTCCTTCCTCCAAAAATCAGTGCCAAAATCAGTCATAAAAAGAGCAGGGAATGGCACAATTCTAAAAAACAGGTAAGCTATATTTATTAATTAAACTACATTAGAAGCATTGAAAAAATGCTGAGAAAAAATTATTGTGATACATAACAATACATACGCGCCATAGGTCCAGGTTGACTTCAGGATTGATGAATATAATATATTCATATATGAATATTCGGAACATTAAATGAGTTGCTTGTGGTGCAGGGCTCGGCGCCCGAGAGCGGGCTGCTGCGGCGGCTGGGACGGCTGTGGCTGGCGGCGCGCGTGCGCGAGCTGGAGCGCTCGCGCGGCGCCGCGCCCGTGCTGCTGGCGCTGGACTGCGCCGCGCTGCACCTGCACCTGCGCCGCGTCAAGCTGCTGCTCAACACGCGCAACTTCATATTCCTCGTGCCCGCCGTCGGTGAGTGCTCTATGCCCTACCCTATATACTATACCTCTCACAATCTAAAACTCCCATTTTGACGTCACTTACCATTTTGATGGGTTTAATAAAACTGCCATACTCCTTCCAGGTTAGCCCGCTCCCACCTTAGACTGCATCGTCACTTACCATCAGGTGAGATTGCAGTCAAGGGCTAACTTGTATCTGAATACAAAATAAAAAAAAACTCAATTTTTTTAATATTTTTAATTTCATCAAGAACATTTCAGCAGTTGAACCGTGTAAAGACGTTTTCCCATTTATAAATATTAGTGCGGAGTTTATGGTCACAATTTTCTTTTCCAGTCCTACAAGAGCTCGACGAATTGAAACGCGAGAAAAGTTCCGCGCGCGACGCCATCCGTTGGCTCGAGATACAGCTGAAGAGTGGATCACGATTCCTTCGAACTCAACGTCCCGGACAGTCGAAACCTCTGCCCCTGCTGAAGTACCCTCGCAAAGCGCCCCCGCACGTGTACAACTTTATACAAATCTTGGAATTCTGCAATCATTTCATGACGGACGATAACCCTCTGGGTGGGAACGGTGACCCGGACGATTCGATTCACGGGAAGGCTGCGCCTCTGCTTGTACTGCTGGTGGGCGACGAGCCGGGCCAGGGCGAGGAGTACAAGGAGTTCAGCGTGGCGGGCGCGGCGCAGTCGGCCGGCATCCCCGTCAAGTACATCGGCGACTTCTACGCCAAGTGGCGGCAGACGGTGCACAAGAGCGGAAAGAAGAGATGAACGACGGTTCGCCGCGAACCGGTCTTGACTGCTGAACAGGGAACTGACGAAACGCCCGCACACAAACGAATCATCGCATTCATCGCCAGATCGAAACGATTTGTGTCTCCACCTTCAACGTGAGCAAGTAACCATTTGCAACGATTGATATGAAAATTGATCGACTTCCCAGATTGTTATTCTGTTACTTAATTAGTAAACGTCAAATGAAATTTTCTTTTCGATTTCGACATTTTATGGGAGTGTAATCTACTTTAATTTTCTTTATCACTTCATAATGGGTATAGAGTATAGTTATTATTTTGATTGTCTTATTTATACCTTTAACTTCATGGTAATAAATATTTGTAACGAATGTGTTCGTTTTATTTCTCATAAATCACCAGCATTGTAAATAATTACACTTTTGAGAGTCGAGCGTCATATGTCGTCAATGGCCGCCGCGTCAGAGCGGCAGATAATGTAACTGCAAATCATTGCAAATGTAGCTCGGAATCTCATTCGAGCTCAGCGACACTGACGACTGGCGGGCGTCAATGTCGCTGCGCTCGAATGACGTTCCCTTATATTGCATAATAGGTAGATTCTGACGCGGCGCGCGCCACGGACGTCACAGACGCTCGACTCGATGCACTTTAGTCTCTCTGAGATAAAGCTCTTCAGTCTTTCAATCACAGAATATGGTGAGTTTCCATCATTTATATCCAGCTTTTTAAAAGGATTCGCTTCTTCGCGTCGACTGAGCAACAGGTCCTATTCTAAGATTTCTAAGTTCTGCTAAGATCAGTTTTTGCTTAGCTGCGTTTTTAATGTAGGTACATTTTTAGGATGGGAAGATGAAATAAAAACACTAACATAAAATATTAATATACACTCTATTTAATCATAAATATATAGCCAAAATAAAGCGATAAATTAAAATAAGTTATAATCACATAATTATACTATATAACATGATTCAATTGATTTGAAAAAATGTTACTAAAATTATGTTTTCATTTCAAATACTAACATAATTCATTATTGTAGAGTTAATAACAATCTTACAAATAAATAATATGCCATTGTTTTGGGCATAATTATTACAAAAAACAAAGATTAAAAAATAATGTGCAAAGTATCACTAACTTGTAAAAAGTTGTGTTTATGCCATAAATCATATTATGGTGTTGATGACATATAACTAGTGTGTTTTATACAAAATCATTAACATAGCCTCCCTCAGTCTCAACACTCAGGGAAGATAATTAAAAACTCTTTAATAATAATCAACTTACTTTTACAATAAATCAATACAATAATATAATGTACAAAATTTACAATACGTTTAACAATCTTTCAACAGTCTTATAACTTTATATAACCTATACAATATTGCACTTACAACTCCTTTAAAAATATTATTACATATGTGTATGTAAAATAGTAGCCGATTGAGATTATGATTTAATATAATCTATTATTACTCTTATCAATTACTGCTTGCATACTTTTGACTCGAGGACAATATTCCTCGTATGATAGCAAAATATAAAACCTTTTTCACATCAAGCTTCAGGCAGAGAAACCTAATGCCACAACTGCACACGGTTGCACCGGTTGTCGGTGCACACTTAAGCAATATTTACATGTTTGTCCTAACAAGGTCCAATCTCAGCACTAGCAGCCCACGAGCTGTATCAACTGCTGCACGGTGGAGCGGTCCAGCAGGCACAGGTCGAAGTCAAAGGTCTGCGTGGTGACCTCGTAGCGGCCCGTCTCGGCGATTAGGTTGACAACGCGCTCCAGCTCCTCATTGCTTTTGATGGTCATGATGCGCTGCTGCAGCTCACGTAGTTGAACCATGTAATCGGGCGACAGCTCGCCTGGTTCCGCGTCCTCACCCAGGCTGCTCGACACACCATTGTCTTGTACTTTGGTCTCAATCGATGTTGAGCCGCTACTCTCTCCATGCTCAGTTTCATTATTCGAAGGCCCTGAATCTGCTAATTTTGGTACTTTTCTATTCTCAGAGTCCTCTTCTTCAGCTTTCCGTCTCCGACGCTTTTCTTCTCGCTTGGATTTGTCCTTGTGTTTCTTTGATTTCTCCTTTTGCTGAACCGGGGGCACCTCCATGACCGGCTCCGGTTCAGGCTCAATTTCGACCTCCGGTTCTGGTTCAGGCTCTGGTTCAGGTTCTGGTGAAGGTTCCCGCTTGACAGGCTCAGGTGATGGGTTCTCTACCTTGACTTTGACATCTTCCTCATCTGCTATCATGGAACTCTCTGAATCAGAATGACTGCTGTTAACATCTTCTGCTATATGGATAGCTTTATTTAGGCCACTCTTAGAACTACATTGTGATGCTGTGTCGATGGATATGGGTGATGCAGGCTCAGGTATGGGACGTTCTTTAGGAACTGGCGTCTCTCTGTGTTCAATAATATCAGGTTTTTCAGGTGGTACTTCACGAACTTTCTCATGTTTATGCTTTTTCTCTTTACTGGATTCTTTGTGCTTTTCTTTGGACTCATCCCTCTTCTTGTCTTTTTTCTTGTGTTTATGTTTTCTCTCTGAGTCACCCTTATCTTTTGACTTGTGACCCTCGCGACGTTCCACATTTTCTGGTGGAGGAGTCTTCCTAAGATTTTCTATGGAAAATTTATTTATAGGTTTTTCCGGTTTAACTGGTTTTTCTTTAATTGGGGAATCTTTTATTACCTCCTTTTCTTTTACAATCTCTCTCAGTTTAAGAACTTCTTTTGGCAGTTCTTTTGGCTCTTTAGGAGAATCTTTTGTCTTATGACTTTCCCTTTTGTGATCCTTTTTCTCTTTTCTTTCTTTATCTCTATCATGGCTTTTTTTCTCTTTTTTCTTTTTTTCCTTGGGATCTTTCTCTACTTTAAGATCTGGCACCCTTTCCTCCAGTTTTGGTTTTTTCTGGTCAAAGTTTTCAGAGCTGTGCTTCAGGGACTTATGCTCCTCCTTGATGCTGGAGGCACTGCTGGATCTGGGTGAAGGACTCTGAGGTTTTCTGTTTGGACTGAGACATCGTTTTTTAATTGGTTCAGGAGAGGGTGGTCTTTCATTTTGCCTTTTGCTGGCTTTCTCTTTGCTCCTTTCTTGTTCTTTATTGTGATTCTTAACTTTGTCTGATTTCTGTTTCTCCTTTTCCTCTTTCACTTTCACTTTATCAGGTTTAGGTTCCTTGTGTTCATGTTTTGATTTTTTATCTGAACTTGATCTATCTTTATCTTTTTTATCTGACTTAGCAGGAGCTGCAATCTTTTCCACTTTCTTTGGGTCTGGAGACACTTTAGGTGGTTTCTGAATAGGTGGTCCAAATAGATTTTCAAAGCTACTAGTTCTGTGCGGCTGCTCATCTTTGTACTCTTTTACCTTGTGTTTTTTAACAGTGTCTGATGATAGTTTAGGCTTGCTGACGAGTTGTTGTTTCTCATCAGTGAAGGAATCTCTGCTCTTGCTTTCCTGGTCAGGATTTGTATAGAATGCATTATTACTGATTGTTATTCCACCACCCTTTAGCAACTTTCTTCGGAACTCATCATTTGGGTTTTGAAAGATATATCTATCTTTCAGAAACCCACTCTGCTGTAGAGTTAGGTCATAGCTAAATTTTATTTTCTTAGGTTCATCTTTATTCTTTAAATAAATTTCTATTGGAAATACAAAGCCTGCATACCCCGACTCCTTGATTGAAAATGGTGGCTCTTTCACCACTGAAATGCAGAAAAAAAGTTATCAACAACATGAATTTTAGCATTTTAAATGTATGTAAACAATATATTTTAGAAAATGAAAAATTCTAATTTTACTCGCAACAACAAACTGTTAATAAATAAACATAACAAGCTCACAGATTTTTTATTTTTTTAATAAATTAATTTAATGAAATTTGAGAATATCCAAAAATAAATATACAGTTTATATACAGGATTACCTCGCCTCGGTTTTATGAAAGTTTCATGAAGTTGGAAAACAACTTTGTCAACAAAATGACTTATATCAGCTCCCTCTTGGCCGCGCACGAACACTTCCCAATCATGAGTGAAACCTTCGGGGGTTTTCTTCGACTTCAACGAAGCTTCATGCCCAATTTCGAAATTCACCTTTATTGCTGACATTTCCGATCTAATAACTGAAATAGATAGCACAATTCACATAATCAACTCGCTAATATTCTTATTGCATTAAAAATAAAACAAGTCTAAATTATGGCACGAAAAATTTATGTTTTTGACTACTCACTGCAGTTTTACTTTTTACTTGCAATACATATTGTTTATATCACTGTATGATAAAAGTTTATCGCTCACTGAATTGAAATTTTATTATTTATCGAAAATAATCTTTTAGCGCCCTTGTTATTTTTGTCCGCCATATTCAATTTCATATCGACATTGGTCTACTCATCTATGGTTTCTTTTCAAAACAAGCATTACCTATTGTTTTTCTGAGCATTATTGGAATTTATCAAATGGCAACACCACATATATTTTTTGTACGACTCTTCATGGACTTTTCGTATTCGAGCGGCTTAAATTCGAAGGTGTAGGGCGGCATTACAAAGCATGAGCGGAAATAAAAAAAGATTAATTCCCTATAGTCTGTGGTTGGTTATAAATGTCATTCAAATGTCAGAGGGCGATTGTCTAAAACCTGCATCAATCATTATTACAATCTCAATTGTTCTGATTGGCTGAATTTGTGCGATTCTTGTTGCAACAATGCATTGTGGCCAATAGTGAGCGAGCATTAACCAATCAGAGATGATTGCGATCGTGACATTGTAGCTGTCAAACAACCGCGGTAGGGCCATAGTCTAATTTTTAGAATTTTTAACTTTTATTTAAGAAAAGAGCGAAAAAATTGGAAAATCAAGAAGATAGTGGAATCGAAATCATCAAAATATTAATTCAATAGATTTACATAGTACTAAATAAAGTTTATAAAAGTATTGCATCATGTCTAAATTATTGGCGGCGCTTTTCCAGCCAGTAAAGTAAGGAGTTTATTATAGCCGCCCATCCAATTTTCTGATAACCATCACACATAACCTGTGATAATGACTTTGTTTTAGGTTTATGGGGCAGAGCTTACAATCCTATGCCCCTACGGTTTCAAGCAACAGTTTGGTGAGGTCAGAATATCCACTACTATCATGCATAAGGACCAAAGTACGTTGTTATTTCCCACGACCAAACGAAGTTAGAAGAGTTCGTCGACACGGCTGGAATACTAGAATATCAACCCCAAATGGGCGAAGAATTATAATGAGAAGACTTCTAAAAGGCAGATTCGTGCTGTCTCATTAACTCGTTCAATTCATATGCAAAATTTTAGTTAAGATTAAGGTTACATAAAGGTTAAAAATAATTTAAAATAAAGATGTTTGAGTTTTATTTCAACTTATTACAACTGATTCAGTTTTCTTAGAACTAAGCAAAAATGTACAAAAATTATAATTTTACTACTTCAATTTCAATAAAAATTCAATTTCAATTTGGATAAAATAACTAAGTAACACTGCATAACATTGTGATAATTATGTTAATGATACTGGACTATCGGTTTCATCAAAATTATTTGATTATACTTGAACAAAATTGTTTCATGACAAGTTTCATTGATTAGTGTGCAATGTTTCCATGAAAAGTTTATTCACAAGTTCTCCAATGCAGATTGCGTGAGACTCGTATTTACATTTATCATATCAATATTCAATAAATAATCAACATTTTAATTTCAACAAAAATCAATTAAATAAATATTTTTGTTGTATGTGAGCTGAGTCCTCAGAGTTAGGAGTACTGGCTGGCTTCAGAAGGTTAGACATCTCTGACACAATCAGTGTAGTTAGTTTTATAATCGCCAAATGAGCTGCAAGCTGCAATACCAATGCACCAAAGCCTTTGTAAAGACCACCTATACCCTCTTTAGCTATGGTTGTGTTGTAGCAATCCAGAAATCCCTCGTATCCCGTTAGTATTGGAGTCACTGACGTTCCTGTGTCCAAGTTGTCTATGATTGTTCTGGTTCCCTGCAATATTTCGATTTATTGCATGCAAAGTATTAATTTTTAAAGTGAATTATTCTTTGAAACTTGAATATTCCTTAGCTCATCCAAGTTTGTGTTATGAGTTGTTACTTGTTATGCTAATTAGTTCTTCAGGTACAATTTACACAATAATTGAGCATTTTAGTTAAGTGTTTTTTTTTAATCTAACAATTGACTTACCTGTATATGCAGTCTATGGATGATAGTCTCAACAGGATAAAAGATAATTTCCATAGTTATGAATGCAAATATATTCGCTTTTAAATTCATATCTTCAATGAGAGGATTTTGGCCATTTTTAGTGTTGCTTGTGTTATAGGAATCGCTCAACTCATGTCTATGCCTCTGCTGGAATCTGAGGACCTTTACTGTTATTTTTTTCAATAACATGCTGAAAGTTTTAAATTGTAACATTTGAAACTTAACATAAAAAAAGATCCAATTTTCTATCTAATCTAAGATTTAAAATTCTATCATCCATCTAAGTTGCAATGAAGCTCTTTACACCACAATTTTCTAGAACCAATTCTACATTACAAGCCTGGTACTGATTTGAATGTTCACTCGAGATGATGCAACATCTGATGATGACATGACATCTTGAACTATCTGATGCCCGTTTTTAGTTAGTAGCCCGTAGCTTTAGTTTTAAGTTTGCGTTATAATTATCACCACTATATTATCTTACAAATCTAACACCATACCAGACCATCAATAAGCGTAATTTATTACCTATTTTGAATAAATCATTTGACTTTGACTTTGACTTTGTTTATCTGTGTGGATTTATGTTCCTGAAAATCCTGATTTTCCAGTACAAAAAGTAGCCTATGTCACTCTCCAGGTCTTTAAAAACACATGCAAAAATGTTGCTGTCTTGCAACATGATTGAATGACAAACCAATAAATATTTATAATATGGGTAGTGATGATGAGGTGTCAGTCAGTGATAAGGAAGTCTAATCTTAAACATATTGTCATTAGGAAAGCAACTTACTGAGCAAAATACTTTGTAATTCCAAGTGCAGCAGTAGGCAGCACAATGGCCCATATAGGCAGCATTCTACCTCTGCTCGGCGTTCCCCACTCAAGGATACGTACAAACCCTTCTCTGAACACATCTAGTATAGCTGGTTTGTCGCTAGCTATGTCACTTTGTACTGTTTCCACAAGACTTGCTGAATAGAATGGAGTGACAATAGCTATGCTGATGCTGCAATAATTAATAAATTTTAATAAATTTCAATTCTATTAATAATATTAATTTTATGTTGTATTCTTTACCATTTTAATGTTAAATGTTGAAGAAATTGTAGAACTGTGCCACACTTTCCAATCTCTCTGTAAAATATAATGAGCATCAATCAAAGTGGAATTTTTATTTATCATTTTAATAAATTTTATACAAAAAAATAATGTTTGTCTGTTTGTTACCTATGGTTTTACACATCATTCATCCTATTGAGTTGAAATTTAGTACATTTAGGAATATAGGGATGTAGTAATGTGAAGTTCTATAAGTACAGATAAGACAATCACATGAAGAAATCAAAACACAAATGATCAGAGACCCTGTCTCTAATGTCTTGGTCTATATTAAATAATAAATAATAATATTTGGTGTCAGGATTTGAGTGAAGGAGTCTGATATAGTTTCATCGCAACATTTATGCCAGACAAAAGCTATTAATAGTACTTATAATACGTATAATGATATAATGACATATGACTTGTAATCACTACAATAATAATTATTACATTTTCAAATACATTAAAATCTCACTTTGGCCATCCAGTGCCTTTAGATATAACATCCTCTACTGCCAAGTTAAGTCCCTTCACAATACAAGTTGATCCGATCCCCTTCCACAGTGTGGTGAATTCCTGTCTTCTGTGCAACCTTACTACCACAGGCAACAGTGTGTATGGCACTATATGGTAGTTCTTTAAACTGTTATGAACCTAGTCAATGAAATTAAATACATTATTTACAATTAATTGTATGAGAGAAGCTTGTTGTTTTTATACCAACATCTATTATGTTGGTATAAAAACAACAAGCTAATAATAGAAAAATAACACCAAATTATAATTTCATAACTTTCATTTTAAATTTTTTTTAAAGTTTAAAATGAAGTACATTTTAGATAGATAGGTTTATTTTATTATTATTTATCCTTGTCAAATAAGTCATTTATTTACTTATTATATTAATTACAAGTAGGTGATGTGGTACAGAAATTTATTTAAGTAAATCAAGTTAATTACTATTCAAGATGGGCAAAAAATCACTAAATTTTTTATTTTTTTAAAGCCTTGTATCTCAGTATGGTCATTTTTTACTTTAGGGGATAATATCAATATCTAAACAACATACCTGGCATTGGCGTCTTAACACAATAAATGGATGGCTCAATAGATTTTCTGTAATAAGACTCGCAACACTTATTGCTGTTGTGAAGTATGCATTGCTTTCTGTAAACACCATAATATTATTATGTTCATATTTTGACAATCATTTGAAACAAGATAAACTGTTTAAACTGTTGTAACAGAACGAAGTAATTAATTTCGAAGTCATGCTACATATTCAAAGGTTCAAGGCTACAGCATGACACCTTCCACAAACACTCAAAGAATGTTTATAAGCTAATAGCAGGAGGTGCAACACAGTGCCTGGTAGCGTTTAAATAGGATAGGTACTTAGTAAGATTTATACCTTACCTTCTTCTGGAACGTCGTCCATAACCAAGGGTGGGCCTTGATATTCCTCTGTTATAGGGGTGTGATAACCATATATTTGCTGATAACGAGTATCATACAGATCGTTTGTTTCCCTGTTAGGATCCAATCCATATGGACGATTATAACCAGAATAATCACCAAAACCAGCCATAATCCGCAATTATCTAACCACTAGCACATTGTATCCTCTATTACAGAAATATAGTATAAAACGTATTCTTTACTTTTCTTTCCAAAATACTATTCGATGACAGTATGAAGTGATCTATTATTAAATTAAAAGCATTTAAAATAAAGGCTATTATTAAATTATTAGAAAAACATTAACAAAACGGGATGAAATTACAAAATCGCCGAAAAATTCGCGAACTTAGATCACAGAATACATTTACCTTAGATCGCGATTCGCGAATATGAATTTTGACTGACATTCACTTCTCACCACTTGACTTTTTTTGACAGAAGACAGAGTCAGGGCGGCAGATAACTGGCAAACCGGAGGGAAACCCCGTACGTGTATTTCGTCTCGTACGTGAAGTATGCAGACCGCGTCTTCAGGGAACCGAATCGGCAGACGGCAATAAAACCTGATTAGCCTGATGGCGCTTGCTGCCCTGCTGAGCGATCTGTAGGGCGATTGTCTAAAACCGGCATCAATAATAATAATAATATGGGTACAATTTGCCTGAAATAAATAACATTACCATTATTATTATTATTATATACATGCATTATTATATAATAATAATAATAATAATGGTAATGTTATTTATTTCAGGCAAATTGTACCCATATTATTACAAAGTTCAAATATAAAATTAAATTAAATTTTAGATTCTAAGTTAAAAAATCAATATTTGTTTGGTGTACTATCATACTCTGGTGTGTTTAGTGGTGGTATTCGTGAATCGCTCTTTATATCTTCTAAACACCAAACCAGAAGGCCAAAACTTTCCATCTAAGAAGGATCCCAGTCTGCTGGCAGGTATAGTAACCTTAAACGAATTAAAAGACGTTTCTTTATTTTGTTTAAGTTGCTCGACACTGATGCATTGTTCCCCTTTGTCTGAAATATGCTCCAAGATATCATTCACGGTAACCGACTTTTTCGCTTGCGATACATAAATTGAGCACTGGGAGTCAGCTACCTGTATTCTACACTCTTTATCTGAGGTGCCACGCATATTTTTTGATTTACGTTTCTTATTTAGAACAACACTAAATGAATCAGTCTTATCTTCCGGCGGTAATTCTGTAATTTTACTCGATGCGTCGCTCGTCGTCGCTAACTTAGTAGTTGGCGTTGAGCCAACTTGACCCGAACGCACACCTGACATACGTGCGCTTGTCGATCGGCACGGATGATTGGACATAAACACGATGTCGCGATAACTTGGCGTATGCACTGTTTCTGCAACGCTCGTTTCTGTTTTCTGATTGGCTGAATTTGTTCGATTCTTGTTGCAAAAATGCATTGTATTGTAGCTAATAGAGAGCGAGCGTTAACCAATCAGAGATGATTGCGATTGTGATATTGTAGCTGTCATTCTCCGCAATCGCGCAGCGTTACCGGACCGGACGTGTATTGTACATTCAAGCAAATGTATGGCTCCAATGCCTTCAGGTAGCCTGACCGGACCGGACCGTATGAAAAAACCAGACGTATATCGACGGCCTTAGAGTTATAGAGATATACTTAGAGCCACGAATGTACGTAGAGCTGACCACAGCAGCTGTCTGTTGTTGAGATTTTGCATTTTGCAGAGTTTTGCAAAAATCTTTTATCGGTGTCAGACGTCAGTCATTAATCAATGTCAATGTGAAGACGGCGACAGGCAGGGCAAGCGCAAACTCGTAGGACTCGTACGACAGTACGAAAACGTATTTGGACGAGGCCTAAGACGCATGATCAATTTTCTGTCTGTCCCTATCTTTTGCAAAGGTTTCTCACGGTCAGCGAACGACTATCGATTTAAAATAAATAGGACAAAAGTCCTAAGGCCTTAAAAATGTGGACTTGGTGTTGGGATTGATGTTTTGTGTGCAAATCTAAAATGTTTTGTAAAGCAGTGCTGTGTTTGTCGGTCTTTCACTTTTACAGTAAGTGGAAATATTAAACTCTGGCAGCAAACTATACAATTATTATGAGTGTAAACGTGTGGTGTGGTGACCTTTTCAGGTGTAGCAGCCCAGGGTGAGTGCACAGATTTGCGCGGCAGGCTCATATCAAACGGGCTGCACTATGTACCCGGCCCGGATACCTGCACCCTCTGCGTGTGTGACAATGGTCTGCCGAAAGTATGCAAGGCGGTACTGTGCTCTCCTCCTCAGGTATGGTACTGACAACCAAACGATATCGAATTCAACCCAAGCAGTGAATGAAATCAAGCAATTCCATTATAGTTCTCTTGGAAAACGGAGACAAAGTTATATTTATTTATACACAACATAGTACGTAGATAGACTAGTGTATAGTCTAGTACATGAATAGCTTACTCTGGTTTTCTACAGGATTGCCGGTCATTCCGCGTGGGAACCACATGCTGTGAGTTCATCTGCCTGGATGATGTGGTGAAGCCAGCAGAAGGTACTGAGGCCAATGTGCGCGTGGCAGCGGGAGGCGCGGCAGCCATAGTCCTGTTGACTGTGGCTCTTGTTGTCTATAGAGTGAGGAAGCAGAAGAGACGTAGACCACCCCACATGGAGGACCAACGGAGTTTGACCAGTATTGGGTATGTTGCCTTGTCCTACAATAGATTGTACTGAAGATTGTATAAAGGAGAGACCCTGTGTTGCCAGGTGGGTTAGTTCATTCGGTTTTAAATGTTTGACTAGATGAAAATGTCAGTACCTACCACGAGTAAACTGTCTCAGACTTGGCAAAAGAATGTAGGGGATCTCAGCACTCGGCTGTACAGTATGCGGCCGAAAGTAATGTACATCAGTCTTTAGAGTGACATTTCAGCTTTGTAGAGCGCTGTCTCTGTCACATCGTACCTATATGACGTTTTGTCGGTTTCAACGACGGAGACAGTGCTCAAAGATCAATGTTGTCACTTTTGGCCGCATACTGTAGGTAATAATCCACAGCAATGAGTAATACAATAAGAGAATTATTGAATTGAATTCATCATATTAACAACCTATTCAATTAAAACAGTTACATTATATCAATGGAACTTGTAACAGGAAAAAACTAATTAAAACAATGGAAGGAAATAGGCAACTGATTTCAATATTAATACCCTTTGAACTGATTTACTTTTAATCTTTTTAATCTGATATATTTTTAATCTTTGTGTGAATAATAATCTTAATCCGTAGATAAGCCACTATTTAGCAAGGTTATTTGTGAAAAGTTGTATAATTTTTTTGAAAAATATTGTAGCGAAGTAACTTATACTTAACTTAACATTTTTGCATGTGTTTTTAAAGGCCCGGAGAGTGACATAGGCTACTTTTATCCCGGAAAATCAAAGAGTTCCCACAGGATTTTTATAAAACTTAATCCCATGCGGACGAAGTCGCAGGCATCAGCTAGTAATATATAAAATAGAACATCAAAAGTCATTGTGAGATGATCATCATATTTTGAGCAAATCGCTCATTATTTTCATTTTTAGGGTTCTGTAGTAAACAAGGAACCCTTATAGTTTCGCCGTCGGTCTGTCTGTCCGTCCGTCCGTCCGTCCTCGGTTAATCTCAGAGACTATTAGTGCTAGAAATCTATAATTTGGCATGGGTATGAATATTAATCACGCCAACAAAGTGGTGAAATAAAATTTTGATAAATATTTTTTTATTTATGTAGCTCCCCTACATGTGTAGGGGAGCCAGTGTTGCCAACTCGGATTTTGAAAAAGGCGTAGACCACATTAGAAAAAGACGTAGATTTAGTAAAAATTTCGGATGAAAAGTTCGTAGATCTACGTACTTTTTTTCTGGGTAAAATGAAGAGAGTAAGGTAGTGTTTTGTTATACAATTTATTCATTTTCATCAATTTCAGCCTCACGCAAATGAAACTCATAATATCAATAATGATAAATAAATGAATAGTCTTCTTCCCAGCTATCACCAACCATTCGTATCGTGTCTCTTTAATTCCACACGACATTGGCGAAGTAAATTGCGCCCGTTTGGTGCAGCCGCGCGCCATTAAAAAAAAAATGAAACTCATCGTATTTGTTAAAAAATTCTTGCAAAGGTCGCTGTTTTTTTATATTTAATTTTTGTAAAAAGTAGGCCAGTTAGTGTTTCATTGAAAAGTCTGTTTCTTTAGTTTGTTTTCATTAAGTTGTTAGTCCGTTTGAATTTGAACTTTGAATCGAAATGCATAGTATCTCTATGATAGTACGACATTGTGCATACAAGGCTCTTTTGGCACTTGAATGACATTGACAGGGGGGTGTAGTTGTAAAACAAAGGCTGCCAGCAAATAAAATCTCCTCAATTTTACGGAATATATTGAAAATGTCAATGTCGAAAGTCGAGTAAGTTTTATTTAATTTTAACTGAATAAGAAATTGAGAAAGCCGTCCCTGTTTCCAAATAGAGAAAGAATAATAAAAACCATTTATAGGCCATGGACTAGCTATATTTAGTTACCTGGTGCTAAATATAGCTATAAGATGCAGACACATTTATGCTGTACAATATATTATTACCCTCTAACAAATAAACCTGGAATAGCGGTGGAATAGTTATACTCTGTTTTGTCTTTCTTCTGTCATCAGTAATTTGTCATTTGAAGGCAAAAGACAAAACAGAGTATAACTATTCCACCGCTATTCCAGGTTTATTTGTTAGAGGGTTAGGATATATCATGATGTTATTTAAATGGAATGGCTCTAATATTTAACAAAAACAGTGAATTTAAAAATTTTTTACTTAGCAACACTGCATAAGGTCACACCGTGATAAATTTCAAAAGATGGCGGCTTTATTTTCGCCACGCGCCAAAAGAGTCTTGTCGCCATCTTGTCGCACTTATTTCTGACAGTGACACTAGTGACAATTTCTGCAAAGCGAACGTTCCATTTTACACAGTCATATGTATATTGTTGTAACTGTATAAAAAGGGAACTTTTTTTAATAACCTTATTCATGAATGAAAAGGAAATTCAAATTATACCCATTCAGCCTCAAAAGGCTAAGTATTCGATTACTTTGTACAATTTGATAAAAAATACGTAGATTCTGGGACTGAAGTTCGTAGGTTTGCAGGAAAGGCCAAAAGTTAGTAGATCTACGTAAAAAGACGTAGATGTGGCAACACTGAGGGGAGCTACACTATGAAAAGTGGGGATGAAATTTTTTTTTTCTCGTCTACCCCATAGTGTGGGGTATCGTTGAAAAGGTCTTTTAAAAATACTGTAGGTGTGGGAACATCATTTTTCGATTTTATTAGAGTCAAGTGTCCCCCTACTCTATCAGCCAAATGGTAGTATATAGGGACGTGAAAAAATTCACAGCAGTAGTAGGTATATATAATCAATTTTGAAGGAAAACTATTATATCTAAATAGGGTTCACAGATTAAGGAGTTACATGTGTTTTCGAGGACTACGGAACCCTACACTGCGCGCGCACTTGGCCTGTTTTTATTTTCTTGAGGCTTAGCTAGCTCAAGGCTAGTAATAGTGACTTGGCTATAGACTCGGATGTTTTGTTTGAAGAGTGGTTAGATTTATTTGGCACAATTTTTTCATATTGTTATCCTATATTTGTAGGTACATAAGTGGCAGTATGGGCTACATGGGCGGCGGCTGCGAGACGGCAGCGCTGGGCGTGTGGAAGCCGCCGTGCAACTACCTGCCGCGTGGCGAGGCGCCGCCGCCCTACGAGGAGGCTATGGCGCAGTGCCGCCAGGAGCCCGGCAGGTTAGTATATCCTGACTGAGCTAGGTCAGGGTGATGATTGCGGCTCAACCTGAATTTCTAAATTAAAAAATAAATAAACTATCGTTCCCGGCAGAGTGGGCAGCGACGCAGCGTATCACCGCACGTACACGGCGGCGGAGGCGCGCGACGACGTGTGCGCCTCGCACGCCTACGTCAACCTGCCCAGACCACTCGCTCAGGTCAGTACCTTTACACTATAGACTGAGTGAACTAGAGTGAGGAAACTCTCGGTTTGATCCTGAATCGACGGTCTGTCAAATATAAGGCGACGGGTGACGAGAAATCAAAGATACCTAGACGTTTCACAGCCTACCCAGCGTCAACTGTAGGTAACATTTGACGCCTACCAGTTTCATAACTGTCGTGAACTGTGCTATAGATCTCTCTCTGTATTCCTCATTGCTGAGGGGCATGACCTCTTACCATTAATCACATGGTAAGAGGTAGTTTTCTTGAGATAATAATGCGGTGGGTTCCCAGATTCTTCCTCTTACAACTAATCTAAGAGAAATTCATCTATGAGTATTTAAAAGAATTAGATTTCTCTTAGGTTTCATAGTTATTAACAGATGTCAGTGATAACAACTGGGACCGAGGGCGTAAGTTGCTCTCAAGTACACAAAACCGAAAAGGTCAAATTCGGACCTCTAAAGTTGGTCACTGACATGGGTTTCACTATCGAAATTGTTGATTGTCAAGTAGAAATTTTATTTTATGTCTAGTAAATATTTAAACCATGGATGGTTTGGCTATAATTTCTGACTGCTCAATTTGCCCCATAACTTTGCTCATCTTACCTCACCTATGGAGTACGTTCCTGACTTCCTCTACTTCTAATTCTCTGACTTCCTTGACTCAAACGGCTGTCTGTAGCTCTTAAATGCGATTTGTTAGAAATGAATTACTAGGGACACCTTTCGAAAGGGATAAATAACATACCCATAGTATCATAACAAGCAATTTGGACTTATCGTTGAGAAGCTCTGACTGATCGAGTGAAAAATTGGTCAACTAGCCTCGCCCTACCCTACTGTAATATAGTCTTTGAAATAATTTCAAATGGGAGCAATCATTTGTGTTGGCAGATCGCGAACACTCAGAATTGCTACAACGCGCCATTGCTGCAGCCGGTACACCCGACCGAGGTGCGCGAGACGGTCGTCATGCCGCATCCCTTGGCTCCTACTAGTAAGTTTTTTACTCATTATGTACATTATAAGATAATGTCTATTTTTATCCGTCATATGTAAACTTAGTCTTGTCATGTTCAGTGGGGGGCGGCGCGCGGCTGACGGGGTCTCTGGGCGCCATCAGCGCGCGGCTGAGCGTGCCGCGCGACGACCACGAGCGCCCGCACAACGTGCCTGGCTTCTACGCTACGCACACCGCGCTGTATGTATGCTACTAATATGACCTAGAGGTGCTATACTCTAGGTCGTATTATTTTGTCATAAAAAAAAGTAAAACGTGTTCCAGTCCAATAAAAAAATTTATATTGGAGCCTGGAGGACTTCGAAAGAGTCGGTTCTGGAACGGCAAGTGAAGTGGTCCCTGCCCACTTGGAAACTTAAGTTTGTTCTACATGTCAACAGTGTAAAGAATGTGTATTTTGTGTCCAGACACAGAACGATCCCGCGCATCTCGACCGCGGTGGACACATCGACACTAGAGGCGATGGGGCTGGGCTTCACGCGCGCCGACCGCTCGCTGCAGGGTGAGGTGCGGCGCTCCTTCCACCGGCCCGTCGACCGCGCCGACCGCATCGACCGTATCGACCGCGCCAACACCGGCCGCAGCGTGCCGCGCAACCTCAACATTGCCTCCACCGCCGCCACCGCCGGCGCGCCGCCGGAGCCGCATCGCCAGGAGACTGACGACGTGTGAGCAAATACTGTAAATCCTTATATTGCAGGTCAAGAAAGTTGGAAAGTGTGTAGAAGTTAATGGACTGCGCGATCTGCACCGCTCTTTCTACCGGCTCGTCGACCGCAGCGACTGCGCCAGCACCGGCCGCAGCTTACCGCGCAACATCGCTTCCGCTGCCACCTCCACCGCATCGACAGGAGACTGACGACGTGTACGCTGTAAACCCGTATTCTATGCGTCAAAAAACTTGAATAAATGTTTGGAAGAAGTCAGTCGGCCGCGCGAGTACCAGCCGCAACATAAACATCTCATCCAGTCTCCACCGCTCCACCACTGAAAATGACCACGTGTGAGTGTTTACTTCCACGTTACTGTTAATCTATATGGGCATACCTGTCCCGAGCCTTGTAAAAGTGGGCGGTAGAAAGAGACCACGCGAGCACTGGCCACAGTGCATTGCGGTACTGGGTATCGTGTCTGACACTTATAGTTCAGTGCCGGAACCGTAACTTAGCGTTAGTTCTACCCAAAACATATCATAAACTTCGTTCTTAGTATCTAATCACGACGAAATATTGAATACTAGGTTTGCCGGGACTTTGTCCTCAGGAATTATCAAAAACTAAAATCGATAGTTTTTAAAAATTCTGTTAGAACTTAGAACACTTTGTTTAATGCTCGGTCTGAGTAGTTTTATCTTGAAATATTGGTGCAGGTTGTCGTTGCGGTCGGTAGGGGGTCGCGCGCGCGCTCACAGCGAAGAGCAGGACGCGAAGCCCAAACCGCAGCCCGAGGCTAACCACCCCACGCTGCCCCTCACCGTCGATAAGGTAACAATATGATTAGTTGGCTGTTTATATAAGGATATTCTGCAATACACTCGGGAAACGCATGTTATGATTCACTCATCGAATCAGTGTGTTTCACACAGCTTGTTCTCACAGCTTTTTATGTGGCCTACTATTTAATTATTTATACACTGTTAAGCAGTTACTTAGTTTATTGAAAAGTCTAAAGCTAGTGTCCTATTTTAAAGTTACAAATGTTTTGATTCTAAGGCGCCGTTCTTGTTGCCCACCGCTCGCGCAATGATTCGATGCGATTTCATCTCGCGATAAAACTGCTAATAGACCAATTTGGTTGCATTGCATGATCGAGGGATCGGTAATCAGGACATTTAATAGATACCAGTATATTCGATCGCACGGACGCACGCTGATCGCCGTTCGCGTCCTGCTTCATTGGAACCGCGACCGTAGTGTGAGTTTAGGTGTTGCGCTGGCTCACTTACTCTCAGCCGCTGGTTTCGCCTGCCCAACAAAGAACGGTAACAGTTGCAATGTTTGTTGTGCAGCCGTCCTGCGTGTGCAGCTACACGGGCAGCGCGCGTGCCGAGGACGCGGACGACTACCGCAGCGAGTGCGAGAACTGCCACTCCGCCGCCAACCCGGGGTAAGGACACCATCGCACATAGCCGCACGTGTGTCACGGGTATCGCCACCCGCTTCTTCATGAACTAATATAGATAGATAGATAGATAGAAATACTTTATTGCACACAAAAAATATTACATAACTATTACAGAAACTTAAACTAACAAAATTATTGTATGCAAAGGCGGCCTTATTGCTCACAGCAATCTCTTCCAGGCAACCTTTGGTGAAAGGAGAAACTAGGTGTGTTGGATAGTACTTACACGCAATACAGAAAAATGAAGTATAATATTATATAATATAATTAACTATTTCAGTAATACATACATAACTACTAAGTATAGTTGGTCGAGATGACAATCGGGTTATGAGGCGGGGGGACGCTTTGCACACCCGCCTCGCCCGCACCAGCTTTGCGCGGGGACTGTGCGGGTGTGGGAGGCGTCCCCACTATAACTCCCTGCGTCTCCCTGAATGAGGCCTTAGGGCATCTTTTATCCGGCGGGGTATTTTCTATCCCCCATGTAAATATAAAGCGTGTTGCAGCTGGGAGGAGGCCGGCGACGGCGCGGAGGGCTGGGGCGGCACTCAGACCCTACAGCGCCGCGCGCCGCCGCCGCCCGTGCCGCCCCCCGCCACTGCGACGCTGCCACAGCCCGTCACCAGGCACGGGTATGTATGAAGAGCCCCATGTACGCTTCGCCCCTTCGATCAATCTTACAGTTCCAATTCACACTGGGACGGCAGCGACGCGACTTGGCCGACAGAGCCGGCCGCGGCAGACCCGTGTCGCCGCGGGCCGTCGCACGTGGCCCAGCGCCTAGTCTCCTTTAGTCTAGTTTCTACTATCAGAAAACTTGCAAAACCAACTTGCAGACCCATGCAAAAAATCAGAAAACTTGAATGGATGACATGACTATTGCGGGCGGCGGGGGTGAGCATAACGGGGAACGTGCTGAACGCTAAATCGCTTGGCGACACGGCATTTGTCGGTGGGCTGGTAGCCTTCCACTAGCCTGACCTAGAGACAATTTAGAAATTATAAATTCCCAAATTGCCCCTGTTGGGAATCGCGCCCGGGACCTCCCACTTATAAGACCACAGCGCTCACCACTGTGCCAGGGAGGTTGAAAAATAGGATATAAGAGTGGGCCTGCACGCAGTACAGTACGAAAAGACATTGGTGGAAAGTGACCCAATGATATTTTTTTTATTTTTATTTTTTATTTATTTATTCAACTCTTTAAATCTAGCATTACAGGAAATGGTCCTAATGCACTAGATTAAGCCTTAAATATTATCTAAATCTAATTAATATATTAAACTAAAAATTAAAAAAAACTTATATTAAACCCCCACTATCGTAGCAGATAGTCCCCAATGCAACTCTTGTGAATTCACTCAGAGCACAACAAAACAGGTCAGTTTTCCCCGCTATGACGTTAAGGGTGCGAAGCGCGCGCGTCAGCGGCGCCTTGCTGAGCAGGCTGGTGCGCCCCACCGGTACCCACAGCAGCGGCGGCCTGCGTCTCCGACCCACGTATCCATCCGGGACTAGAAACCTGACTTGCCCTAAAACATCCGGGCTATGCAGCGCCCCTCTTATTACTTTAAAAATATATGTAACAAGTGCTAGTTCCCGCCTAACTCTCAGCTCATTGTACCCGACCATACCTAAAACAAATAACGTAGGATACATTAAGGGGTAGAACGGGTATACCCCATACAGCTTCAGGTAGAGGAACCTAGCAAATTTGTTTTGCACCCGCTCCAACATGAGTCTATATTTAGTCTCATGCGGAGACCAAATGACTGCGTTCCCTTCCAACTGACTCCTAACTAACGCATTATACAGTGCGACCACAGCGTTCATGTTGGTAAAGCCACCGACGGTACGAAGTAAGAAACCTAAATTTCTATAAGCTTTCTTGCAGCATTTCACAATATGCGTACGAAACGTAAGCTCCTTATTCAAATTAACCCCTAAGTCCCTAACTTCGGATACTCGAAGCATTGGCACCCCGTCAACCTTATACTCGTAATGGACAGGGGAGTGCGCCTTAGAAAAGGTGATCACTGCACATTTTGAGTGATTAAAGTCCAAAATGTTGTCCTTGCTCCATTTGACTACTCTGTCTATATCCTGTTGCAGCCTCACACAGTCACTCGTGTCGCGTATATCCAGAGATAGCTTGAGATCGTCCGCGAACAACAAACACTTAGCGTCCTTGACGACTTGTGGCAGGTCGTTAATCATCAAAATAAATTGCAGGGGTCCTAGGTTACTGCCCTGACTCACCCCAGACCTTGTGTAGTACGATTCTGATCTATAACCCCCATATTCCACATATTGCATCCTGTCACCCATGTAACTCGCAAAAAATTTAAGTAAATGCGGAGTGAAACCAATCGCCGCCAACTTTCTTAGCAGAACGTCATTTTCCACCAAATCGAAGGCTTTCCGGAAATCAAAGTATGCGGCATCTGCCTGCCTTCCACTGTCAACTGCTGGAACGATCTGAGACATATAGCAGAGAAGGTTGCTGGTTGTGCTTCTCGCTGGTCTGAATCCGTGTTGATTGTCAGAGAGTTGCGACCTTACTTGGGTGTAAATACTTTCATGCAACGCTGATTCCAACACCTTTGCTGGAGTTGACAGCACAGCCACCGGTCTGTACCCTTCTACCTGAGTTGCAGACCCGCCTTTGGGTACCGGGACGACTCTAGTCACTTTCCACCTTTCGGGAAACACCGCTGCCTCGAGACACTGATTGTATATGTATAATAACGGCTCAGCCAGGACGAATCGACAATCTCTGAACAGGTAAGGCGGTATACCATCCGGTCCCGCTGACTTCTTCGGCTTGAGTTTTTTAAGTGCCTGCCTCACCTCGTCCAAAGTCAGGCTTCCCACATGTACCCGCGCCGCCCCATTCTGCCCTCCTGCTGCTGCGATGGCTGCGCTAACGTCCAACTCCGCTCGGTGTGAACGATAGACAGAATGAAAAAAATCAGCGAACTCTGTAGCACATTGCTGATCAGTCAATACCTCCCCGTTCTTTAGAATTTTTTGAACACTCCTATTACTCCTTTTTGATTTAGTATAATTCCAGAACGATTTTGGATCCTTGTGGAGGTAATTCTGAACCCGGAGACGATAGTTCTCATGAGCGAGTTCTATCATGATCTTAACTTTTGCCCTACACTTAGCGAACGCATCGTAATCTGCTTTAAGTCCACTCACTTTATACCGTCGGTGAAGATTCGCTTTCAGTTTTATGTTGCGAATTATTTCGACCGTGTACCATTCGGGGTAATTGTACCTCGAGGATACAGGACTTCGCTTTTTTTTCGGAACGCAGCCATCTATAATTGACGTAAGAATGCTATAAAAATAATTTAAACTTTCATTTAGATTTAAACTATACATTTGGGTCCAATCTACGGCCGTTATTGCCGAGTACAATAATATAAAATCAGCCTTATAAAAATTCCAACTCGTAGGCGTACTAAGGCTTGCATCCGATGATACCGCATCAGAGTGTCGATGCCGGTTTGAACGCAGTGTTACCGTGATGTCCAGCGGCGGGTGGTGCACATCAACCGGCACCAGCGGCTCCGTGGCCGCGCTCACTTCCACCCCGCAGTCAGCCGAGAACCCGCTCAGCACAAGGTCCAAACATCTGTTATTACAATTGACTACTGTGTTATACTGAGTGAATTCACAATACGTTAGAAAATATTCAAAATAATTATTTACATCTAAGGAACACGAATATAAATTAAAATCACCTACTATTACTACCTCGCTATACCGATCACAAAATTGCTCAATAATCCTAAACAGTAACATATATTCATTCTCGCGGCTATTAGGCGGTATGTACAGAACACATAGCAGGAACAAAAACCGGCCGCGCTCGTACACTGTCGCAGAAACCAGTTCAAATGTATGCGCATCGATGTTTACGTCACACTGCACTCGTCGTAGTTCTAGCCGCGGTGTGGCCACGAGAAACGCGCCTCCTTGTTTGCGTCCGTCCGCTCGGTCGCATCGGATAATTGTATACCCTGGCGGAATTATCTCCGCATCATAAATGGATTCATTGCACCCAGTTTCTGTGACTGCGAACAAGTCTGCATGCGACGATGCCACGCCCGCGTAAAATTCGCTCAGCTTTGTCCGGAGTCCCCGTACGTTTTGGTAGTAAATATCTACCGATTTATTGAGCGTCCTGTGAACGGGTGGAGCGACTTGCTGCTCTCCGAAACCACACCCATTCACAAAACTCAACATTAACCGGCCATACTTCAGATTGGCACAGTATGTCATATTTACTTTCTGGCACTCCTATGATGAACGACGAGTAATCCCTCTCAGTTTTATGTTTGATTTTTTCTATCTTGACAGGTACCTCCTCCTTCATTGCCTCTTGGACAAACTGTTCTAGTTTTTCTACTGTAGTGTCTTTTCTAAGTCGCCAAACATGTAAATATTTTTTCTTTTCGGTCCCTTCTATAATTGCCTGTGCACTTCCTCCGCGCTTTACTTCCTGAGTAGGATATCTATTCCTTTTACTTTTTACTTCTGTCCAGTTCCCTTCCTTTCCTGTAGTTGTCTTTTCCTCTATTACCTGACACCCTTTCTCCTCCACAATTATTATTTTTGCTTCCGCTGGTTTCATGGCCTCACACCTTTGCACCTCGCACTTTTTTAAAACTACCTTATTTTGGTTTTGTTTAACGGCATCCACAAATGATTGCACCGGTAGTTTATTGGATTGGCCTACCTCAGGTTCACCACTTCTTACTTCTTTCTTCTTCTCACTGTGCAGAGCATTTTCCAGAAATTCATTCCTAGCTAATAAAACTTTAAGTTTAGATTCTAGTAAGTCTACCTTGCTGACCTTTTCTAATACTAACTTCATAGACTGTTTCATTTCTTGTAATTCCGATTCCGTTCTATTAAATCGGTCTAAAAGCTGTGCATATTCCTTCGACTGCTTTTCAAGGCGTGACTTCATTTCCCAGCGAAAATCTTTCAGCTCCTCAAGCAGCTTTTCTTCCATCCCAATCCTCGAATCGTCCAGCACAATTCGGTTACCACGCTCTTTGGTGACATAGCAGGCACTCGGAGTAAACGTTTTATTCATTACAGCACCTCGGACTGGTGTATCCGAGTTGTTGCCTTTTGGAGCATCTCTCGTACACTCGGGGCAGCTCCAATTGGCTTTAAACTCCTCAGTATATTCCTCATACTGCTTATCCGTCAGCAGCAAACACTTCAGATGGTATATCTTTTTGCAGCTTTCATGTGCACATTCCATAAACGATAAATCATATATCGCCACATTACACCCATGACATTTAATAACCATTTTACATTTGTTTTTAACTCGCGATCAAAAAAACACCTCCGCACATCCGCGCGCGAGCGCTATGTCGTTGCGACGCGACTTGCGACTAACTTCTCAGCTGCCAATAAGTTAGACTCCAAATGTAATGTTATGTGTTTTGTTTGTAGACGTAACACATTGGACAATCCATCGAACTGGGAGAACTGGTTCAACACCATCCCTGACTCCGACAGCGAGTCTGAGGAGGAATGAGACATAACCACTTTGATATAATTTTTTTTGACCATTGACTTACTATACCAACCAGACAATCAATCACGCCTAAAGTGTTCGAGGCAAAATATAGGGCTCACGCCACTACAGGGCATTTTTTTGTTCAAGTCTGTATAATTGAAATTGTACCTTACTGCACAAGAAAAGTTGAAAGTTGTGCCACACAACACCAGAACCTACCGAAGGGGTTGGTAATCCCGGCGACTCTAACACTTGATCATAAAAGCCAGAAGGCCTTAAGCAGAAGAAGCGCCGGAGTAAACCACAGTCCAGTGATGTATTTTTTTATTTCCAATTCACTATTACCATTACATTAATGTCTTAATTTCAATGTTAAAGTTATTGATTACTATCACAACGCCGTTCGGACGTTTTTTGATAAACTTTTCTTATATTGGTAGTCATGTTTGTATACTAAAGTCAGTGGTAATGACAGATTGTACCTTAAACGCAACGTATGCGATACAACATTGGTGTACAATAGCCGGCAGGAAATATTGCACATATACAGTTGTATAGAAAGATATTTCGGCTTCGTAGAGCGTCATACCAATGTGACGTTTTGTCGGTCATACCGACAGAGACAACGGTCTATGAAATCGTTACGTCTTTAAAGTTGGATGTACAATATTTCCTGCCGGGTACTGTAGCCTGTAGGTACATACTTTACCCACGTATGCGACAGACGTTTTGTGTCCGCCGTTTACGTGGAATAGGTATGAATATCCCCTCCACTTTCCTACGTCGATCTGTATGTATACTATGAGATTTTACATCTCATAAACGTTGATAGAATTCGAGCGGCAAAAAACTTGTTAAAGCGTTTTTTTAAAATAGAGATAGCGAGCAAACGAGCAGGCGGGTCACCTGATCTTAAGTGATCACCGCCTCCCATGAACATTTGCAGCACCAGAGGAACTGCCGATGCGTTGCCGACCTTTTAAGAATTTCTTGGTCCGCCCCTTGAATAACCCCATGTTGTAATCGGGAACATCACCGATGGGAGTTGCTTCCACAGTTTGAAAAAAAAAAACAGTTTGCGTGTTAAAGCGAAATGGACTTTAAATTCCTCATTTTAAACCTCAAGTTCGGTCAAAAAGCCAACTCTCCGTGCAGTAACATTTGAAATTAAAATCGGTGGTATTTCATTTTTGACTTTAAATCGAGACAGCTTAGGTCCATTTTACTTTGACGTTTTTGTATTTCGACACTCGAATTCTATCAACGTTGATGGTGAGATGTTAAATGTCACTAAACATAGCGATGTGTACGTCGCGTGGGACGTGTGAAATTGTTTGATTGATAAGCTTGTTGCTAATCCATGTTCTCATATAATAGTCCGGTCAAAATAGACATTCAAGGTTACAATAATTCGCCTAGAGCTATTAACTGGTACAAATGTTGGGAACACCTTTATAAATGAAATGTGAAATTCCCCATCGATCCCATATTTGCAAAAAAAAAATTCAAGGTCAAAGTTGTTTTTTTTGCATTTTTCAGCTAAACAATAAATTTTATCATAAAATACAGACAAAAAATAAAGATCATGCAATTATCTATAAAAAATGTTCTTGTACATTTTTCCCTAAGAATCACCATTTCTGACATACAGAGATTCAAAAGTTTTAAAAGTTTATTATTGTAAACCTTACCTCTATTTTTTGAGCTAACTTGACCAGGCTATAAAATAAAGTATTCAGAATTCAGTTGTCAAACGACGTTGCGTACGAGGGCTGAGTCTGTATTTGCCTTTACACCCGCTCTTTGTAATTTAAGTTAGTAAAAACTATAATTTTATGTGTCATCATGTCTTCCCTATTTTTTTGATATGTGAACTTTTCGTTAGATGTGGAAACTATTGTTATGTATAAGGGTTAGTATAAGAGATGACATTCCCACATAATTTATTATTTATTTACACAAATTATTATTATTTATTTTTGCACATAGTGTGTTCTAATTTTATATGATTTTTTTACACTACCTATTAAGTTTTTACATAATTTTACCAAAGAATTCATTCTTTTGTTTTTAAGATGATTTACAAATTCTGCGTTTATTTTTACTTTCTGTTAGTAATCTATAAGATTTATCGGTAAATGGGGGTATTTACTGAAAACTTGTTAGCGTTCCAAAGTTTTCAATTGTGGCTAGTTTAGAAGAATTCCTTTAAATATCGCTAAAATGTAAGTTTTACTATAGACTTTAAAAAGAAGTGAGGTATGTTTTGAAATCGCACGGCGTGGATTGGAACCATCCAGAATGGATTAAAAAGCAACAACCAACCAAGACGATAGAAATTAAGTATTTATATAGTGTTAACCAGTTCTCAGTCTTCTAGGTCTCCTGTCTTACAAGTGCGCCCCGAAACATTTTACCTGTGGCAAAAAAAAATTAATAGGTATATGAATAGTTAACCAAAAATTCCCGTAGTGCAGGTTAGTTCACAAATTTATTTTTCTACATTAAACCCAGTGTTCTAAGAATTTAATAAGTAGCTGTGTTTAGTGTTAAAATAGGATATAATGGTGCCAAATTGGAAAATGAATACAAGGAAAAAACGAGGATGTCGCGAACGAATTCACGTTTTTACATGTCGTAGCTAGGTAGACATTCGACAATTTAAATCTTTTCTATTTAAATAGTAGAGGAAAATTAGTGAGCTCCATATTCGCATTAGCAGATTCTGCGACCTTTGCCTTGTGTACTCGGAGCTAGAAACAGAAAATGTATGAGTTAAGGTTGCCTTTCCACGGAAACGGCGCGGATATGAGTTAAGCAGACCAATCAGCTGGTCGATTACGGGAAAGCTGTATTAATCGTTGCTACGATCTCAATTGTTGTGATTGGATGAATTTATGATTCTTTTGCAACAATGACTTCAGCCAATAAATAGTGTATCGGCCAATCAGAGGTGATTCCCATCGTCAAACTGTAACTGTTATTCAGACCTCATGATTTTATTGAAGAATAGCGTAATAATTTTATCTCCTATTCTCTCAAAATCTGATTGATCGATTGACCACAACACACGCGCATGACCTGGTGAAGTCGGGTAAACTAGGCATCTCATTTATTACGGATTAAATTTGACTATACTTAGTATCTTTATTATTGAATTTATCTAAATATATAAAAGGAAAAGACCTGAATTACTGAATAACTCTCATCAACGCCCACCCCCAATCCCGTGAACTAGAAAACAGAAATATTACACAGTTTTTGAATACAGGCGAAGTTTTCGAATTTCAACGGTGTAGGGTATATACAGGAATTGTCGCTGAGCAAATCCACAGTCGGTCGCTAGTATACAATAAAATTTGTTATAAAAGTATAGTACTACCTATCAGTTTTAATAGAATTATTTTCCAATATCTATTGCCTAAGGTGCGTTTCCACCAAAGTAAAGATGTGTGTTTTCGACCAATCAGATTATCAAGAGATGATGTGATAAAATAATTATCACGTCATCTCTCAATAATGAAAAACGCTCCGTTTTAGTGAAAAGGCACCCTTAAACGTGTGAATTTGGGGATCACTAACTCTTAGTCCAATAGTTATGATCGAGCCACATTGAAGAGCTAGTAAGTAATAATTAAGTGATTAATACTTAAACAGGTGAATAATAAATAAAATGTTATAAAACTATTTTTGAAGGGAAAATATCGGACGATGACGCTATGTTGAGACGAACAGATAATATTTTAATATTTAATAGTTATCCATGTTATTTCATATACCCTTCGAAGGATTACACGAACAAGGGTTAATGTTCGAAATTCACCAAGAATTTAATTGAAAGTTAGTACATAATATATTGAAGTTTAAAATTACTGAATGCAATTGATTAGAGAACACCTTTGCATTAAATACAAGTGTAACACGAAATATTTACATTCCATTTTTAATTTGAATAAAGGTTAATAATTCGGACATTAGAAATAAATTAGTAGCTACAATACGAAAGTTCTAATCTATTTTTGAATAAAATTTTAGATAAGGAATCGTTAGTAGTAAGTGAGTTCTTTCTGATCGTTTTTGTGGTTCATTAACTTTAACATTTACAACATTGGTGTAGTGTTATCTGTACTTACACTGCTTTAATTATTAAATAACTTAATAATAGTCTCTATATATAAAAATGAATCGCTGAATGTATTGCTGATCGCAAATCTCGAGCTGAACCGATTTCGCTAATTCTTTTTTATAATATTCCTTGAAGTACCTACGAGGATGGTTCTTACGGAGAAAAATTTAAAAAATTGTCTGAAAAAGAATCGACTGGTAGGCGGTACGAAGTTCGCCGGGGCAGCTAGAATCTAATAATAAAAAAAGTCAGACCAATTCCATATTTCGACTCCCGCAAAGTATAACACTGTATCTCAGTTTTTGGCGATTTTGAGTTTCAATCGTTGATATCGAAACTGAGATACAATATTGCCATCTTAATTTTTCAAGTGTCTTTACTTTCAAGTAATAAAACGATATGATAAATAGGTATAATCACCTGTTTATTATAATGTGTAATACATTTTTTCTCTCATCTAATAATTTATTTTATTTAGAAAAAATATATTTATTTACCTATATGTTGAAAAGCGATACATTATTTTATTGTTTTTTTTTTAATGTTGTGCGATATCTAATTTTAATGGCAGGATGGACATTATTTTTTTGTAAATAATTCATTGAGTGGTTTCACAAAAAATGCACTTTGTTTTATGAATTTTGTTTCAGATTACTTCCCGTACTTTTAAAGGTACAGGGAAGTAATCTTTAGTAATCTTATAAAGGACCTTTATTATTATCAGTGTCGGACCGAACTTTCGGCTTCAGCCGAAATGGGCTGAAGTTTGGGCCGAAGCCAAAGATTTCTACGTGGTTTCCACAAAGCGCCGAAGTTGAACGAACTGTTACCAATGCCCGAGAGTGCAAGGAAAAGGTGACGCACTCGACGGGCCCGCGAAAGTCTCACTAGAGGGATTCAACAAGACAAAAGTCGATATGAACTTAAAAAAACCCGGCCAAGTGCGAGTCAGACTCGCGCACTGAGGGTTCCGTACTACAGTCGTATCTTTTCGACATTTTGCATGATAAATCAAAAACTATTATGCATAAAAATAAATACAAATCTGTTAGAATGTACGGGTAAAGCCCTTTCGTATGAAACCCCTCATAGTATATTATTCTTATTTTGAAAGTTGAAAATACTAATTATTTATTCATGAACACATTTAAATTTTTTCAATGATGTTACCACAAATTACAGTTTTCAGATTTTTCCCCCTTACATGTGCTATCTACCAAATTTCATAATTCTAGGTCAACGAGAACTACTCTACTTAGGTATCTATTTAGGTATCTTGACAGACACGACAGACAGACAGACAGACAACGAGGTGATCCTATAAGGGTACCTTTATTCCTTTTGAGGTACGGAACCCTAAAAACCATTATTTTATTAATTTTGAGACAATATTGAACTGAATTTCTTAGGATTATTAAACCGGAACCGGAAATCGACCTTCAGTCAGACACTATTTCTTATTTTAAGGGTTTCGTTACTTAATTTTATGTTAATGTGAAAACCATATTAAGATATTAGTAGTTTTACCCATCAAAATATTGAAAGCATTCCAAAGCAATTTTATTGGTAGATCTAATAGTGGTATTAATTTTCAAATTGTTGGTATTATTGTAACGTTAAAGCCCCAATCCTGTTGTACATAAAATTAATTTCTTTGTGTACTAACTAATCGCCGGCATGCGTTGTAATGCGACTCGACTCGCGTAACTATGTTGATAATACTATGTCAGAGAAGCTTCTCGCAAGTCCAATTTAACTGTACAAAGTTTCTACTCAATCGGATAGAAGATGTGCGAAAGCCCGGCTGAGGTCTGTTTTTAGGGTTCCGTAGTAATTGTACTTTGCGCAGTCAAACGCCTCGTGTTCAGGTTGTACTACTTATTTTGCGCGTACTATACGTACGTAAGCTGTGATAGCCTTATGGTTAGAACGTCCGCCTTCACATCGGAGGTCGGGGGTTCGATCCAGGGCACCTTTAACTTTTCGGTGTTATGTGCGTTTTAAGTAATTAAATATCACTTGCTTTAACGGTGAAGGAAAATCGTGAGGAAACCTGCGCGCCTGAGAGTTCTCGATAATGTTCTCAAAGGTGTGCGAAGTCTACCAATCCGCACATGGCCAGCGTGGTAGATTATGGCCAAAACCCTTCTCACTCTGAGAGGAGACCCGTGCTCTGTAGTGAGCCGGCGATGGGTTGATCATGATGATGATAATACGTTCGATGCAGCTAAATATACCTATTATGTCCACTTAAGTTTTGTGTACAACATGATTGGGAAACAGTATGTCTTACTAATTAAGAAGTAAGTATAATTCGAAAGGAAATGTAAAGGTGACAACATTGTGATCTGTTAAATATATCACGATAAGTATTAAATACGTTTCCGAACCAAATAATTATATTAAAATAAAACGAATAAATTGGAATGATAATTGTTTTATTTAGAAACTTATGTGTGGCACACTATAACTTCGGCCGCGGTTATACCTGTAAGTTTTACTCATGTAAGTAGCTTACGTAATTAATTGACAACTATAAATATTGTCGTAAACTAAAACTTACAAGTGTACCCGCTTGCCTTATGTAAATCAGATCTCAATTTTTTAACTAGTTCAAGCACTTTAAATACAGCAGTATTCTTTTTAATAGTTAACATTGATCAATATTTTTATGAGGACGATGAATATACTAAGCAATTTTGATACTCGAATGTCGCTTGCTATATTTTCCGGGTCTGGGAGCCAGGGCCCACATTGTCGGTATCCTGCTTCCTGGAAAGAGCACATTTCATCCATATTAATTCTAAAGTGTGTACCTATGTCTGTTATCTCTTCACGGCTCTACCGCTGAACCGATTTTGACGAAGCTTGCATCATGCAGATGTACACATGGTAGTTATTTTATCACGGAAATTCAGTCTTGAAAAATTGGCTTTTTAACAATCCTAAATCCACGTGGATGAAGTAGGCATCTGTTAGTTTCGCAGCCGAAATCGGTCTTTCCTCTGTCTTTCTTCGGAGATCAAGCATATTTTAAAAGTCTCTACTCACGTATGAATAGTTGTGCGGATAGCACGGGGTGTGCGTGGCGCGCGCCGGCAGCGGCACGCGGTTGCGCCAACAGGCCAGTCGGGCTGCCACGGCCACCCGCCCCTCGTTTCCGTCGTCTATCGTCACCTGATACCACACGACACACAAAGAGTACAATACGAGTCAAAAACTAATCTACATCGACCTTAAGAAAGAGATAGCGGTTTCGTAGAGCGTTGGCTCCGTCGTTGAGACCGACCAAACGTCACATAGGTATGAGTGACAGAGACAACCACCCCACAAAGCCGAAATCTAAGGGTCGATGTAAAATATTTCTTGCTGACTAATGTACATACTTTTAGGTTAATCATCATCATCATCATCACCGCTCACTACTGAGAACGAGTCTCCACTCAGAATGCTCCGAATTTAATTTAATGATTTTAACTCTGAAAAGAGTGGAATGGAACCCTTAGATATCCCGAAAGCAAAGATCATTAGATATAGGTATTATTTTTCATCTTTAGTGGTGGTAGTATTCAGCGCCGTCTATGAAAATTTTATCGAACGTTGCCTGGAAACTGGAAACTTCCTCATTTGTCGCTTTGCCGCCTGTGGGGAGTCCCCATAAATGTTCTGACGTCTATCGACTGAGTTGTCGGACAAAAATGAGTAAGATAAGATAAAAGATGCAATTGGAGTAGATCTAAGTGCTTACTTACTAGTTGATTATGAAACGGTTTACTAGTGTTGTAAACAGCCAGTAGCAGCAAGTTGGTCCCCGCTATGTCGGTGCCTATCAGCGGCCACTTGCATGGGCTCGGGGTTTGTCAAATAGTTCTGATAAGTTGTTCTATTCTACCTACCAGTTGATTATAAAACGGGTTGTTGACCGGCTTCCCCAAGTTCGTGCAGTTGTTGTACACAGCCAGTAGCAGCAAGTTGGTCCCCGGCACGTCGGTGCCTATCAGTGGCCACTTGCACGGACTCGGAGTCCGTCTCAGCAGTTCCATTGATTTGGGAGTACGCTGCGAATAATGCCGGTATTTGATTAGATCGATCATCATCATCATCATGATCAACCGATCGCCGGAACACGACTGTATACCTACAGGTCTGTTGTGTGTGATGAAGATGTGAAGAAATGCGGATTGGCAGACTTACTTCACACAACTTTGAGACCACTACGGAGAACTCTCAAGTAGTTATGCAGGTTTTCTCACGATGTTTTCCTTCACCGTTAAAGCAGATTGATTAAACATATTTTATTCTAGATTTATGCAATGGCACCACGGAACCCTTGCATTTTAGATAGAATAATTTCATCTTCGCTAGGTACAAGTTTTCATGTAAAGCGTACTCCGAATCGTCCTTTCATTTTTTATTACCAACTTATCTAGTAAAGTATATTCTTCCTTTTAGTCAGATCTTTTGCAGAACGACATCCTTACGTTTAAATAACACCTTATATTTTAAAATGAAAAATAATTTTAAATAGTGAACAAGAAGAAATTAGAGCTACTCATATGGTCTGAGAGCCTCTACGCCGCGTAGAGCGTCGTAGAACGTAGCTCATAGCAGTGAAGTCATTAGTAGACATGCTACGTTTTGGATCTCTTTATTCAATTCCGAATTCCGATGACAATAATATTGTGACTATCTCTACAATCTATACAATATATAAAATTATGACAAACTGACTGACTGATGTATCAACGTACAGGCTCAGCTCAGGTTTTTCAATATAGTTTAGGATTAGAAAAATTCTATCACTAACTTGACAAAATCTATCAATGCGGACGAAGTCGCGTGAAAAAGCTGTTTTAATATATTAATTTTTTTATCTCTATGATCCTTGGATAAAATTAAATCTAAAGAAACAATTTTATTACTGCTACAAGTCGCAGCTACGCCGTAGAGGGTCGTAAGTCGTAGCTCATTAGTCAATGTCATACTACCTATAGTAGCAGCGACCTGGCGCGGCTTCGTTGCTATGGTACGTTAGTACTATTATATTATATTCTGTGGCCAAGGGAATTTCGAAAAATCCAGCCTTCTTTCTTGTCAAGGTATAAAGGGAACCTCTGTACAAAATTTCGGCTTTCTAGGTCCAAGGTTTGGAGAGGTGACGAGTTAGTCAGTGATAGAGTTGGAACTTTTCTTACTATCGTATGAGATGATGTACTGTTTTTCTAATATAACGCGTCCAAACATGTTTCAATACATTTTGTCCACAGAAAATATATTTCTAGCTAAAACGTCACAATATGGCGGACATGATTTTCCTTTCTTAGTTTGGACGCGTTATATTTTGTTTGTATCGCATATCATTACTTACTCATAACGTTTTTTTAATTATTTTCTCTTAGTTTACCTGGAATTCATGGAGCGCTCGCGAGCGGTCGCACGCCGCGAACCTCGTTCTATTGACAAGCACACGAGGGTCGTAGAGGCGTTCATACTTCTCGCGCTCGAAGTCGCGCCTGATGTGCTTCCGACGCTTCTCCTTTTCTGCTTCCGTGTCACTGTTTACGACAGTACCTGGCAATCGAATTAATTATTAGAAAGCCCGTTATTCACTAATGAACAGTGTTAGGCTCTTTTCCGAATCTGAGAGTTCTCGATCCGAAGTAGCCGTTATACGATTTACTTATATTTATGAGGGGTTGCGCACTAGATCCTAATTTCGTTTTCCGATGCAGTGCGAAATGAGCCTAAGAGCTAGCGCGCACCACGGGCCACGCTGCGGTGAGTTGCGATGCGTTTTAAAATCCGTGAATTTGAATTTAAATATATCAAATCCGATGCGGAATTGATTCCGCAGTGCGCGCGCTTCCATATAGTTCTATAGTTCCCAGATTTTGTGGGAAAAAAACGTACGGAAATTTACCGTACCGTAGCTCTTACTGTTGACAGTTCTACCGTGGTAATCGAAAGGGCAGTAAGTTAGATTTTTCCACTGTCCTTTAAATTACAGAACTAGATCTTGATTTCGAGAGCTATGTTTGTACAATGCATAATTAATTATACGCCTCCTGTTCACTTTAGACTAGTTTTGCGCTCACTATATGTCCATAACTATATTATTTCCATGATTAAACTTCTAATATAACACATTGAAGATCAACTTACAAGAAGTTAATATGGTGAGAAGAGTGAAAACGTTTTTGCTGGCATGTATCAGTAGCTGCACAGAGTTCCACACGGATCGAACAATTGAGGGTAGTAACTGAAATCAATACTGAATATTTTACCTTTTAATTACGAAAAAAGTAAGGGCACACGAGTAGATATTATAGTCTATATATCTACTCGTGTGGTAAGGGCGTTTGTGCACTCATTCGTATTTGGTTCTTATCCGTGATTTTTCAAAGTGGTCGTCATACAAATACGTACATTCGATTCGTATTTTTTGATGGATCCGTAAAATCACGGATGAGTGCACAAACGCCCTAAAGGTAACTATTTCATACTTTAACAGACTAACTCGAGGTTTCCATATTTGCGTATTTTTGGTTAGGTTTGTTAATTTATACACTGATTGGTCCACTTATCCGTCGATTAAATATTTTATACGAAACTATATCCGCATGGATGTAAGGTTTATAAAATTTCCAAGGAAACTTTTTGATTTTCCGGTACAAAAAGTAGCTGATATCCTTCTCCGGGATGCAAGCTATCTTTGTAATAGATGATGCCCGCCACTTCGTCCACGTGCATCATTTATGCTAAGTTTTAAAAATCCCTAGGGAACTCTTTGATTTTCCGGGACAGGAAATAGTTTAATGTCCGTCTCTGAGATGCAAGTTATCTCTGTAACTTTCGTCAAAATCGGTCAAACGGATGGCCCGTGAAAAAATTGCAGACAGACAGACACTTATTCACATTTCTAATATTAGTATGGATGAAATGATTTTTTTATATGAGATAAGCTTGCGCTTAACGACAATTATGCCTATAAAAACAACAATGAGGTCTCTAGGCTGGAGCGCGCTTGCCTAAAAGTTGCCTATATCCACTCTTGCCTTGAATTGAGGGTAATAAATCAGTCTCACTCACGGGCGCTGCAGATATGAGTTCTTCCTTAGCAGGTGGAAAGCAAACAGCCTGGTAGTCGTGTACCCAGCGCAGCTTGAAAATATTAGCGTTGAGCAACGCGGACATAACCGCGGGATGTGCGTTAGCTAGGTGCTCTGTGATTGGTTCCTCGGCCTGGGCCTCCTCTACTAGAAGACTATTGGATGAAACTATCCAGCCGCCGTCGTCGATTAGGAGACATGTCCATATTATTCCGTCGCAGTGTGGTTCGCACACGTCCTCTTCTCCTTCTGGACACTATAGGTATTAAACAAAACTAAAAATTTTGGTAATCAGTACCCTTATTATAAATGCGAAAGTGTGTTTGTTTGTTGTTTTGTCCTTCAATCATGTCGCAACGGAGCTACGGATTGACGTGAATTTTTGCATGGATATAGTCAAAGACCTGGAGAGTGACATAGGCTACTCTTTGTCCCGGAAAACCGGGATTTTTAAAAAACTAAATCCACGCGAACGAAGTCGCGGGCATCAGCTAGTACATAATAGTTTTCTTGTAGTTTCCGAAAAAATTCTGTATGATTTCATAACAACTGAATCGTCTCAAAGAGAGGTAAGTACGCGAGAAAATATTATCTTGTACCTAAAGTTATGACAGTAAAGTACTTAGGTAGTTACAAGTTAGTGGTAACACAGTAGGTACTCGTAGTAAGTACACATAGTATGATAAGGTTCCATAGATAACGAAATCTTACATGAAAGTTAGTGTAGCTATTGAGCACGTCGCGCAAGTGCTCCGGGTAGAAGTGGTAGCCGGCCACGCCCACGACGCCCTTGCTGGGGTGTCCGAGCGTGCGCGCCGCTGTCAACCAATACCATCTGTCTCCTAGCTGAAAACAGTCAACTTTTTCTTTTTCTTCTTCTCGAGTCGACGGTCACCTCAAATACGGGTAGCCCAAAAAGCCACAACCGCGATAGCTCGGTCGGTAGCCTCGTCTAGCTCCTCGTTCGTGCAGGTTGTCGGGCACACAGGGCACCCAGTCATGTGCGCAATGGTCTCTCTCGGATGACCGCAGATGCACTCCGTATCATGTCCAGAGATGAAGCCCCACCTCGCTAAGTTTGCCCTAGACTTCCCCACCCCTGCTCTGAGGCGGTTGAGCGACTTTTAGATAGGCAAGCTGAGGTTGTGTCCTTCGGCTAGTCTCTCCTTTACGCTGATGTTCGGGTTTGAGATACTTAGCCGTGACCTCAACATAGCAAGACGCGTAGTTTCAGCGGACTGGTTAAGAGGCTGCTTTCTTCTAAAACTTTTACATAGACACACTACACACTAAGTGAAGCTGGCATTTGATTGAAGAACTTTGGTGATCATTTCATATAGAATGTCTGCTACTAATATTATCATCATCATCATCAACAATCCATCCCTAGCTCAATTGAGCAAGGGTCTCTTTTCAGAATGAGAAGGGTTTGCCCATAGTCCACCACGCTGACTATGAGTGCGGATTGGCAGACTTCATTCACCTTTTGAGAACATTATGGAGAACTCTCAGGCATACAGTTTCCTAACAATGTTTCCTAACAATGTTTCCTTCATCGTTAAAGCAAGTGGTATTCAATTACGTAAAAAGAACATAACTCTGAAAAGTTAGAGGTGTGTGCCACCCGAATAGAGCTTGGTCTATGTCTTAAACTTTTAAGGTCACCAGGCTATCACCGCTCGCACAGAAAGGATATAAATTTAACTAACTGGTGGAGGAGAAGCGTCGCTGTTCCTCAGCACGCGTATAGGCGCGACGGGCACGTGTATCACAAGTCTGTCAGGCGCCGCAGCAGCGCGTCTGTACCACGGCTCCTCAGGTCCGCGCAACCACAGGTTGTGTGCCGGCGGCTCCGCGTGCCGGCTCGTCGCGCTGTACAGCTGCCACCGCGTGAGACCACTTTCTGTTGACAATAGATCATACAGTGCGACAAGGCTCTATTGGCACTTGAATGACATTGACAGGGGGCGCTGTTGGAGCACAAAGGCTTAGACTATTCAAACAAGAACAAAGGGGACACTTGACGACAACGTTAGTTCTGATTTTTGCCACGCGCCAAGATAGCCTTGTCGCAGTGTAGATGTATTGTGCGGCATTTACTAGAGAGATCTGCGCCTGACTCACAAGTCACAACGAAGACGCGACCCCAAAATTAAGTCTGTTTAACACTCTCCTTGCTTCCATTCAACCACGGATATCCTAGTCTTAGCGAGATCGATGGCGCTCGTGAATATCGGGTTTTGTCGGTGAATATAGGTAGGTATATACCTAAGTTTTGAATTTATGAAATGAATTTCACGCAGACTGCCTAATTTAGTGAGAGAAACTTATAAATAAATTTTTTTCTCAGTATTTTAACCAGTAGGGGGAGTCCGGGAGAGTTTAGCAGGTAGGAGACATTAGCCACTGCTCATAGAATCTTTGTGGAACTAGATATTGCGACTTTGCCACACTTCTTAGCCTCCATAGACGCCTCCCACCTCGCTCACGAGATACCGTTTCGATCGGCAGTTTGGTTTAGTAGTGAGAAGTAACTAAAAAATTTCGTGCCGGTAAGTAAATTTTTTAAATTTTCGATATTTGATTTCTGTTTCTTACTGTGAATAGATTCCAGTATATCATTTATATACATCGTAACTGTAATTATCCTAGTAACATTTACGGCAGACAGCTTTTACTTAAGTGTCATAGTTTTTTATAAAAATGTAATAACTGACAGATTTGTGTGGGGTGGGAGACATTAACCTGGAGTCGGGAGGAGACTTTACCCCGGGTAAACTCGCCCGTTGTTTCTCCGGCAATAATATTTTTGTATTACCTCCAGATGTAACCACGATCGTCCTGCCTTCCTTCATTACCTTCATCATCTACTGTACAACGTCAGTCAGAGCCTTCAACATCAGCATTAGTATTCATGAATCTATCTGCGGCGGCTAGAGCCAATTCACCATCAATTTTGACTGAGGAAAAAATCTGAGCAACCAATTGCAATATTAAGACAATCAGAAGAGGTAGCTTCTACATCTCAAAATCTGGATGTGACAACGGTAGATTCTGATTTACGACATAGACCGAAAATAGTTGTACCACAAATGATTCGTTCAATTCCAAAGGCTGCTCCTTCGTCGTGGTAGACAGCCCAGAAAAACTAAAATTTTTAAAAAAAACGCCAGAAAAACTAGACCTAGATGATGATATAGATGATTATGCACCAAAAAATAAGAAAATTAAAATAACTTAAAAAACAAAAAGGTAAAGCGAAAAGAAAGAGACAGTAAAAAGACCATTGAAAAGACAAGTTTTACAGTCAAGTGACGGTTAGACAGACCCTGACGAAGAACCCAAGCATGATAATAGCTCTGATAGTCCATGGGATGAAGTAGGAGATGAAATTGATAATTGGTTTTGTTTCAGATGTGCAGAAGAGAAAGTTATAAACATGAGACTTATGACCATGAAATCCGTTGGACTGTCCAAATATGATAAAGACATGATGAGGAGCAGTTTATTTGTATTAATTGCTCCAATCAAAAAAGGAATTCTCATTTACTACAAAATACTATGTGTCATATTTGTATGATTAATTTTTTTTATAGAATTATAATTTGTAATGATTATTTTGCTTATTTTTGTACCCGGGTAAAGGCTCCCCACTTGGGGGGTCAAGTCTCCCACCCAGGTGGGAGATATTAGCCGAATGTCACTTTGGTAGAAATCGTTAATTACTCATAAACTATTACTTATGTATCAAACTTTATTAAGAGAAAATATAGCTAAATAGTGCAGCTTAAGATACAATTTATAGAAAATAGCGATTTTTTAGTATATAAAGATTTATGAGCATTTTAGTGGAAGGCGGGTATACTCTCCCGGACTCCCCCTACCTAATCCTAAGTACTTACTAATTGACTAGTAAGTAGGTAGTAGTACTTAGTAGAATGTATAAGGTGTTCGAGTGGGTAACCGAAAAATGTAGAACAAAAAGTTTTGAAGCCGGCAGGTTGGTATAGAGAGAAATTCCGGATTTAAATTTTATGTAAATTAGGATATGGATTTTGAAAGTATCTAATTACTTACTATTCGAATTGAATTTTAAAAGTCAATGCAATAAGTAGTTTCAAAGTTACCGCTGGCAAAGAATGCTACAGTCGAGCCGAGCTGGCAGGCAGAGCAAGTTTCTTCGGCGTCTTCGTTCTGCATCCAGCGATATGTTGCCACCGCCTCCTTGCTCAGTCGCACCATCAACTCTTCATTACCTAAGCAGGGCAAATTAGTCTTTGGCTGAGATCTGTAGAATTATGAGACGTAATTATGTCGCGTTTTAACTTTTGAGCAAAGACAAAGTACGCTCTGTAAATCTCAGCCTTAGTGCATGTTCAATTACATTACAAATTACAACTCACAGCGCAGGAAGTTAAGCATACACGCCCCGCGATCTATAAGTTCATTAGTCCATACAAAATGACTTTTCACGTGGGTCAACTTTCATGTCAAAAGTACGGTTTGATTTATCCTGCAAAATGTCTTAAAATACGACTGTAGTACGCAACCCTCAGTGCGCAAGTCTGACTCGCACTTGGCTGGGTTTTTCATAGATAAGTACAGTGTGAGCACTGAGCAGTGGCCACCTTGAAAATAATCAAAGTCAAAGTAAAATCATTGTACATTTTTTGATTGTCATTTGTTGGATTTGTAAGATGATAATGTAATGGTGTCGATGATTAGTAGACTACCAAAAACAGTTCACAGACCTTTTATTAGATTTTTTTCTAGATTAGGGGCATGAGTTGACTTTTTTAAACTAAATTGGGCCGTCTGATTTGATTGTATCTTGGAAAAAAAACATTTTCGGAGAAGCAGATATTTTTATTAAGTAAGTAGGTGTTTATCAATCAATAACAGCTGATAACCAAGTAACATTTAAAAATTTCTTTAGCCAATTAGGTCTACGCCTACGTAAAGATGTATATCATCGAAGATAAGTAACGATTGCCCAGATCGTTATAAAGGTATGATAATATAAGGATGATCGATAAGTTATCTAGCCATTAGGCATCGAAGTATAAGGGGATATGAATGTTATCTATATGTTCTTGTTCTGTAAACGTCATACTTGTTGTGATTGATTGATATATACGAGTATAAGTGCGTGTTGCGGAAACAATAGTGTCTGACCGAATCTTCGCCTTCGGCCACCTTCGGCCAAAAATCTCCTTTGACCAAATCTTCGGCTTCATTGAAAATAGCCGAAGTTATAATCATGTCTAACCGAACCGCTAAGATTTGGAACACTCTTCCAGCATCAGTTTTCCCCTCCAATTATAATATGGGTACCTTCAAGTCAAAAGTCATGAATAGGCATCTTCTAGCAAGCGCGCTCCATCTTAGGCAGCATCATTACTTGCCACCAGGTCTGATTGCAGTCAAGCGCTGTCTATAAATTTATAAAAAAAGTTTCATTATTCAGATTCTGATTACTCTGATGGACAAACATTAATAATAGATAGCTATTATGACGTAGGCATCCGCTAAGAAAGGATTTTTGAAAATTCAACCCCTAAGGGGGTGAAAGTGTAGTCCACACGGATGAAGTCGCGAGCATCAGCTAGTTACATTATAAGTAAGTACATATTTAAAGATGTAATTACATTGATAAGTTTGCTCTCGCACGGTGGGCTTGATCGGCGTAAACAAATGTGTAATTTTCCTCATAGGAAAATTAGTTTCGTTTTTCCGCCTCTCAATGAAATGCAGCACCTCGTCCTCTCGTCGTTCGAAGTGGGGGTCCACGTGTTGGCAATACAACCTAAAAATTTGAAATAACTTTTATGGTTCAGCTCCACTCGGGATTCGGAAATGAATTAGTGATAATATATCGAGAATTGTGTGGCCGGCGGCACTCGTAACTTTCCGTACATTCGCGCTAGCCCTGAATGGTTGGCGCGAATATAGATTTTTCTGAATCCCGCGAGAACTCTTTGTTTTGCTGGGAAATATCTAATACTGCGAAACAAATCTGCGAAGTACTACAACAAAGATGCAGGTAAGTACTATTCGTTGTCACAGAATGTAACGTCTGATATTAGACGGCCGGCTGATTTATTACCAAACTTATGAAAAACTAGCTGATGCCCGCGGCTTCGCCCCCGTGGATTTAGGTTTTTAAAAACCCCGTGGGAACTTTTGATTTTCCAGGACAAAAGTATCCTATCCGTAGTAGCCTGTTCCCGAGATGCAACATATCTCAATACCGAATTTCGTAAAAACATTTAAACGCAAATAGTAAGTATAGCCGTACCATTAATGTAGCTTGGGATTGGCAGAACTCTGACTAGGTGGACAGGCGACATCAAACGAGTCCTACAAGACCGTTGAATATAGGCCGTGCGAGACTGTGGCGTGTGAAAGTATTTTGCCACAAGTTTACCAAACCCCTCAATGTAATGGCAATGTACCCATTTTTAGGGTTCCGTACCTCAAAAGGAAAAACAGAACCCTTATAGGATCACTTTGTTGTCTATATCTGTCTGTCTGTCAAGAAACCTACAGGGTACTTCCCGTTGACCTAGAATCATTAAATTTGGCAGGTAGGTAGATCTTATAGCTGACATTTGGGGAAAAATCTGAAAACCGTGAATTTAGGGTTGCATCAAACAAACAAAAAATTGTGGTCATAAACTAATTATTAGTATTTTCAATTTTCTAAGTGAGATAACTATATCAAGTGGGGTACCATATGAAAGGTCTTCACTTGTGCATTCTAAAACAGATTTTTATTTATTTTTATGTATCATAGTTTTTGAATTATCGTGCAATATGTCGAAAAAATACGACTGTAGTACGGAACCCTCATTGCGCGAGCCTGACTCGCACTTGGCCGGTTTTTTTTAAACTAACCAGTCCGGATGCACTGAAAACTCAGTAGTATTTAAAGCCTTCCACGCTTCTTCAGCCACCTTTTGCGTGAACGCTCCATCAGGAACTGCGTGCTTCGTGTTATATTTCGGCAAAGATGCCACCACAGTGTAGTGGTTCATTACGCGCTTCCAGAAATAGTCCTTTTTCTCTAAGAGTATTCGCATTCCTCCTTCAAATATACTTTTAGCTTCCATCGTCTTGTGACCGCTTGGATGGTCGATTACTACACTGTTTCTAAACTGAAAAAAAGCTTTATATACTTAATTTAGAGAAGTTCTTTTATATTCATATGCAAATATGAAAAAATATAAAAAGTTGATAGATAATTTTCACTTAGTAAAAATTAATTATCAGTCATAATCTTCTGTCGTAAGATTACTTTATTCAGGGATTAAAACAGAACATACACGTATCAGGAAACATAACGAGTAGGTATACTTATATATTTTTTAAATTTTATTGAGAATTCTCGTAAATGAATTTATTTTAAATTATGATTTTATTCATTAAAATAACGAAAATATTTTATTTATTTGTACTTAATATGAATATTTAACATAAGAAAATCACATACATCCAACCATTCCTGAGGATAGTTACGTGGTAAATGATCTTTGGCGGGCTGCTCTACATCAAGGAAATCGACAGTGCGGTATCCTGGCCTCAAGATATCCCCGTCGAACTGAAATAGTAAGATCTTTAAAAATATTGGTATCACAATACTTATACCATTACACACATATTATATACTTTTCCATTCCATTACATAGGAAATATTATATTGAATATGAAATGCATTAAACCTAAACAAATATTTTAAAATTTTTAGGTTTCGAAGTGGCTTTCAGTTGTAGTTTTTCTGTTGGTCATAATATTTATTATGTAGGTAGGTAGCGAATATGAAAAAAGATATGAAAATATCTATCTAGGTAATCATATAACCTGCTTTTTAGGTATATGTATATAAGTACATAATAGTAGTTATAAAGGACGAGTTTGATATGAAAATGGAGTAACTTATTACAATAATAAATAGGTATGATGCACGCGGCTTCGCCCGCGTGGAAATAGCCATGTTTAATGCCGCGGGAACTCTTTGATTTTCCAGGATTAAAATGTCCTTCCTCAGGATGTAAGATATCTCTGTACCAATTTCCGTCAAAGTTGGTAAACACGGATGGGCCGTGAAATGATGAAGAGCGCCATATTTAGGTGCGCGGACAAAACGCAAAAAAGATTTCGCTCGATTAGTATCGCGTATTGCCTATCATATTGTGCCTACCTATATTCTAACCAATATTTTGACGACTGACGAATTTGACGACCATCCTGACGCAGAGGTGAGCGCAAGATATGACCTTATTATCGGGTTCGATTTCCGGCAGGAGAAATTTTATAATTTCTAAATTTTCTCTAATCTGGTCTGGTCTGTGGGAGGCTCCGGCCGTGGCTAGTTACCACCCTACTGGCAAATTCATGCCGCCAAGCAATTTAGCGTTCCGTTACGATGCCGTGTAGAAACAATGTGGGTATGGATTTAATAAAAAACTGCCATACCCCTTCCAGGGTAGCCCGCTCCGATTGCAATTAAAGGCTTTAACTTGTAATACTTATCTGAATAAATAAAAATATATAAACTACAGTACGTAGCCAAAAGTGATGAACATCGATCTTTAGAAGTAGATAGGAGGTTTGTAGAGCACTGTCTCGGTCGTTGAAACCGCCAAAACGTCATATGGGTATAAGTGACAGAGACAACACTCTACAAACCTGAAATGTCATTCTAAAGGCCGATGTTCATCACTTTCGGCCGCTTACTGTGACTCGATGATCCTCGTCGATACTTACGACTGGCTTGGAGTTTTCGTGGGTTACGATATTGCCGCGATGATCCACTATAAATAATGATCCTCCTGCTCCGACCTTTAAAAAAAATTACATTAGGTACCTACCTATTTTGATAATCAGATTTTATTACTAAGTGACATATCATATGGTTTTTCAGCCTCAGATTCAATCATTTGTTTTGTTACAGAAAAATCGAATAGGCACTTAGGTATATAACGCGTAGAATTACAACACATTTTTGCCTAAGTATTTAAAACAAAAGTAGATACGTCTTAATTAATTTTATCATTACGTAAAAGTAGGTAGGCATAGGTAAGTAGGAACGTTATCGCCAAGATTACTTGTGATAAACCCTTTGAAGAGGAAGATGACGTCATTAGGGTCACGATGTTGATTTTAAATATACCTAGTTTCTATTATTGATTATGTGCGCATGAGAGTAGCGCATAGCATGCAGCGTAGATTTGTAAATTGTATAGGGCATTGTCTCTGTCCTTGAGACCGACAAAACTTCACATAGATACCTATAGTACCAAAGACAACGCTCTACAAAGCCGAAATGTCTATATAATGTTCTAAAGGTCGATGTACATTATTTTCTGCCACTTGCTGTATACCTACTATACTAGTAAGACCAACGCTGAATTCGAATAAGTACTATTGAAATAATATTAGAGCGAGTTCTTTGCGGTGAGCACATTCACAATTTTTAGGGTTCCGTGCCTCAAAAGGAAAAACGGAATCCTTATAGGATCACTTTGTTGTCTGTCTGTCTGTCTGTTTGTCAAGAAACCTACAGGGTACTTCCCGTTGACCTAGAATCATGAAATTTGGCAGGTAGGTAGGTCTTATAGCAGACATTAGGGGAAAAATCTGAAAACCGTGAATTTGTGGTTAAATCACACAAAAAAGATTAAATTGTGGTCATGAACTAAAATTAGTATTTTCAATATTTGAAGTAAGATAACTATATCAAGTGGGGTATCATATGAAAGGGCTTTATCTGTGGATTCTAGAACAGATTTTTATTTATTTTTAAGCATCATGGTTTTTGAATTATCATGCAAAATGTCGAAAAAATAGGACTTTTGTACGCAACCCTCGTTGCGCGAGCCTGACTCGCACTTGGCCGGTTTTTATATTACTTTTTACTCGACTGTGGCGAAGCCCAATGGAGGATTATGTGTTTAATGCGTTACTTTTATACGCTTCTAGGGACGTCTTTTCCTACTTACCAAATGATAGGGAAGTATCAGCTTGAGATGGTCGATTGGTATGTCAACTCCCGCTACGCCCAAAAGTCGGTTAACAGGATACTGAAAATTATAAGTTTTATTACTCAACTTTTTTTTGATATCAAGGAACTAGTCACGCAATCCTACGCTGGATAGGTATTTTACAAGTCCGGATTCTGTTATCGTAAGTACCTATCAAATTTATACTGTTTAAAAATGATTAATCCATTTTGTTGACTACTTTGCCTGAAGATTTGCTCACATATTTACTCGCTTTCCTGTAGGTACTTAAACTGATAAGAAAGGTAGGAATTATTTCATTTGTGATGTTTTAAATGCGGTTGTTCATAAGATGATAAGTAAAAAAATTTTTACAAAAAAAATAAAAACCGACTTCAATACACAAACACTAAAAATTGAAAATAATTTAATTTATTACCGAATATATTATGTATACAAGAGTTGATATAGTTCCATAATAATATTTTTTGGGGTCGGTGCCAATGAGGTGCCATTGTGGAGTCTCATAAAAATTCGAAGTCTAGACGATTCGCGCAGCTGAAGCTAATTGGCACCGACCCCAAAAAATATTATTATGGAACTATATCAACTCTTGTACACATAATATATTCGGTAATAAATTAAATTATTTTTCAATTTTTAGTGTTTGTGTATCGAAGTCGTTTTTTTTTTTTTTGTAAAAAAAATTAATTTCACAATTTTTAGTGGCCCCATGGTATATAAATATGCTATGCCTGGTTAAAAATCTACTGTTTACTAAGCTATTACACTGATCGCGAGCAATTTACTCTTATCCGTTGAGGAGTTCCATTATCTATCTTCGAAGATGTTCATCAGATCTTCACCAAATTTAAATGGGACCAACTTTGAAGTATACCCTTTCAAACAAAAAAAGAATTTTCAAAATCGGTCCAGGCGTCTTTGAGTAATCGGGGAACATACAAAAAAAAAAAAAAAAAAGATTCCGACGAATTGAGAACCTCCTCCTTTTTTTGAAGTCGGTTAAAAAGAGTAACGGGACTGTAACGGACTGGGCGTTGGTGGCGCTGGTTTGGAAATGCCTGTTCAGCTGTAGACGTACTCTGAAATGGTGATGATGAATATGATGAATGATAAAATGATAACCATACTAATATTGTCATCATCATCCACAGCCCATATTATTGCCACAGAAAGGAGTTGTGGTACGAAGTGAAAATAACATGAATTTTATATACCTAAATTAAGTCTTTAAATAAAATGGCTCCAATATACCTACATTGGCCTAATGTGTACGGCGAGTAACTACTGGTCAACGTGTGAACGCTATTACGAATTGCGCTAAATTATTTTGATGTTTGTCCAAAACACAAAACCCAAACACAAAAAGCAAAAAGCAAAAAAAACTGCCATATCCCTTCCAAGTTAGACGGCATCCATCTTAGATTACATCATCACTTACTACGAGGTGAGATAGCAATCAAGGGCTAAGTTGTATCTGAATTTTAAAAAAACCTACTCGGCAAACCGGTCAGGAACATGCCGCACGCGACTAACTCTTCATTCAAGGTTCACCGAGAGCATTTGCCGAGCTTGTTTGGCCAAGGTGTACAAGGCTCTTAAGGGATTAAAGTATAAAATTTGGATTAAAATTATTGCTTCTTATCGAAAATCCTTAAATCCGATAAAGAACACTAACGTAGTTTCGGTGCTACATCCATTAACATCTAGTAAAGGTACCCAGTTGTCATGCGCAGTAAATTTAACTTTTTATTGTTTTACTAGCTGATGCCCGCGACTTCGTACGCGTGGATTTAGGTTTTAAAAAATCCCGTGGGAACTCTTTGATTTTCCGAGATAAAAAGTAGCCTATTTCACTCTCCAGGTCTTAAACTATACCCATGAAAAAATCACGTTGATCCGTTGCTCCGTTGCGACGTGATTGAAGAACAAACCAACAAACAAACACTTTCGCATTCATAATAGGGATAGTGATTATTTCAACACAAAAGTTTCAACCTAATTCAATCTCTAGAAAATTAGAAAATATTTGGACTGTACGTTACCGTTCTGGTAGAATTCCTTTGTTTTTCCTGAAATTAAATAGATAACGATAAGTAAATAATTAATTCAAGTGATTGATTAGGTAATACTGCGAAGGAAGTGACTAATACCTGCTATACATGATGAAAACAGATATTCTTGCGTATATAAATATCTACATCTATGTTTAATAAAATATTATTAGTAAGTAGCCACATAGGTACCTATTCTCTTGCATAGCGCTATGGCCTACCCTACTTAATAAGTGCCTCTCTTTTTATCGCTTACTTAACTCTTATCTCTTTATTAATAGGTATAATCATGTATTAGCTTAAGTCAAGAATTTTAAGTATAGTAGTGGAAAACTGTACTTATCTATTTACCTACTTACTTAATCTTTAAAAAATATGTCTTACCTCTTCAAGTACTATTGTAATATTCTGAAAAGAAAGAAAAACTGTCATTCATTTTGTTTGCATACTTAAGTCTTTAAATATTTTTACAGCAATAAGATTAAGTTTAAGATTTATAACATTTCTGAGAACTTTATCGCCTGACAAAGATTACCTAAGTACACCGCGCCGGTACAAAACAACAATAAATTGAATAATTAGGTACTTGGCTTGGATTATGTTGTTATGCTTTTACTGTCTAATCTAAATATATAAAACTAGCTTATGTTCGCGACTTCGTCCGCGTGGACTACACAAATTTCAAACCCCTAATTCACCCCCTTAGGAGTTGAATTTACAAAAATCCTTTCTTAGCGGATGCCTACGTCATAATAGCTATCTGTATGCCAAATTTCAGCCCGATCCATCCAGTAGTTTGAGCTGTGCGTTGATAGACCAGTCAGTCAGTCAGTCACCTTTTCCTTCTGACTGACTGACTGACGGACTGATCTATCAACGCACAGCTCAAACTACTGGACGGATCGGGCTGAAATTTGGCATGCAGCTATTATGACGTAGACATCTGCTAAGAAAGGATTTTTGAAAATTCAACCCATAAGGGGCTAAAATAGGGGTCTGAAATTTATTTGTGTAGTTCATGCGGACGAAGTCGCGGGGACCTAGTTATAAATAATAAGACACCGACAAAATTCTTCAAGGAACAACAATGAATACGGTACCTACAATATATAGCGTGCTAACCGCTACTAAATTCAAAGGAAAAGCAAGTAACCATGCAAGCAATACGCACTACCATATAAATCCTCTTTTTAGTATTCCGTTGTCTGAATGAAAAATCGAAACCTTTATAGGATCCTGTCCGTCTGTCACAACCATTTTGCTCCGAATGTACTGGACCGATTAAGTTAAAATTTGGTACATTTTTGCGTCCCAAACACGGACATGTGTCGTCGTAATTGTTTTACTTATAAAGTATGAATTTTGAATATCTCTCCACGTGTATTCAACTCGCCCTTGTCCAGTTTTTTTTCAGCGGAAGAAAATTCTCAAAATCTCTAAAGCACGCACTGCGCACTATTACCTACAAATTCATAACTGCAAGAATTTTTAATTATTAATACTTTACTGCACAGTGCACACATACTTAAATAAACACATCGACAAACATACAAGTATCTTATCAAATAGCTGCAGCGTACAAAGGCTTCTTAATTTCTTTTAATTTTTTTTTTGAATATCCTAGTGGGTAATAGCAAGTTACTTAGATAAAGCTATCAAAGAAGATAAAGCTTGTTGTTCCTTAGGTATCGTGGGGACTTCCGCGCAGCAACGCATCGCCTCTATCCAACGACTTACTTCAACAGTGGTGCTGTCGAAGGCGGGCACTGAAACGCTGACTTGTAGCCTGTAGTTTATATCTTCACTCTCGTAATATTGGCCATATCTTTCCTACAAAAAATATTTCACTTCTATTTTTATATACAAACATAGTTTGCATTAAGTACTATTTATGCTAGCAGGTGCTAATTATAAGGTAACATACGATATAAAGCCTTTCAATATAATATGCTGAGGTTGGCCACCGAGCTTTTCTGCGTGATCAGAAATGAGGAGATCTATAGGAGAACCAGAGTAACCGACATAGCTCAACGGGTTGCAAAGCTGAAGGGGGAAAAGGGCACATAGATAACCGATAGACGTTGCGGTCCCAGTCTCCCAAGGTATGCACTAGAATGGTGAACTCGAACCAGAATTCGCAGTATTGGCAGATCCCTCATTAGGTGGACAGACGAAATTAAACCAGTCGCAGATAGTTGTTGGATTCGGGCGGCGGCGCTAGACCATGGCTTACAAGTCTTTACAAGAGACCTATTTCTAGCAGGAAGCTGTGATGGCTTAGTGGTTAGGGGAAGCTGTGATAGCCCAGTGGTTAGGACGTCCACCTTCTAATCGGAGGTCGTGGGTTCGATCCCGGGCACACACGTCTAACTTTTCGGAGTTATGTGCGTTTTAAGTAATTAAATATCACGTGCTTTAACAGTGAAGGAAAACATCGTGAAGGAGAGCTGGAGCTGGAGCTGGAGCCGGAGCTGGAGAGCTCCTCCATAATGTTCTCAGGTGTGTGAAGTCTACCAATCGCGCTTGGCCAGCGTGGTAGACTATGGCCAAACCCTTCTCACTCTGATAGGAGACCTGTGCTCTGCAGTGAGCCGGCGATGGGTTGATCATGATGATCTCCAGCAGTGGATGTTTCTCGGTTGACGATTATAATAATTGACAAAGCACTGACCAGTTTTCGCATATGCAGATAGTCTCCGTACTGGCGAGCGGTGGTCAGGAACTGGTCTTTGTTCTTCCTCAACTCGCTGTAGCGGTAAACTTGTTCCGCGTTTTCCTTCTGTTGCCAGTAATATTCACTTCGGCGCGGATCCTGTGTGAAAATTTTATATCGTTTATTTTCTTTGCTCATCGATAAAATAATTATTGTGCTTTGTTTTCTTGATTTTAAGTATTTCGCACTACATGGGACATACCTAATAGACTACAGAAGTCCAAAGGCCTTTTCGTTCCCTCCGTGGCTCGGCGAGCACGTTAAATCGAGTACCGGGATCGAGTATCAGTAACGGTAATAAACGTAAAACTTTCAAATCTTCGTTCTTTTATAAAGTTGAGTGTTTGGAGAAGGATCTGAGAACCCATTGCAATACTATCCCAAGAAAGCTCTTAGATTTCCTAGGTACCATTATGAAATTAATGGGAAGGAATCACGACTCTCAGCAATTAGGAATACGGTGCAGAGAAAGAGAGATTCATATAAGAATCATTTCGATCACGTTTTTAAACATCAGACATCATTTATTTAATAGTATATTTGTATGAAGTTATACCCATACAGAGAAACACCGGTTGCAATTTTGTTTTATAAGCTCTAAGAAGCTGTGGTAGCCTAGTGGTTAGGACGTCCGCCTTCCAATCGGAGGTCGGGGGTTCGATCCCGGGCACGCACCTCTAACTTTCCGGAGTTATGTGCGTTTTTAAGTAGGTAATTAAAATATCACTTGCTTTAACGGTTAAGGAAAACATCGTGAGGAAACCTGCATGCCTGAGAGTTCTCCATAATGTTCTCAAAGGTTTGTGAAGTCTGCCAATCCGCACTTGGCCAGCGTGGCAGACTATGGCCAAAACCCTTCTCATTCTGAGAGGAGACATGTGCTGTAGTGAGCCGGTGATGGGTTGATCATGAAAGTATTACGCCTCCTGCGCACTGAGCGACCACGGTCGCGGTCGCGTAGTGTGCGTTGGTGAATATAATAACGTAACGTATTTCTCGCTGTGAGCATGGTCGCGGGCGTGTCACCCAGTGCGCGGGAGGTGTTCAGGCGAGAGTGTTTACAGAAGAAGAGACACATAGCTACCTCAACATTGGCATAAACGTCGCTGTACACCCGCGGCCTGCGCTTCCGCTGCGCTACCAAGGGCCGCTCCATCACTCGCAGGATGTTCATCACTTGTTCGGTGACGTCAGCATGCGTGATCAGCTTGGCGAAGTAACCGTCTCGGTCACAGGTCACCAAGTCGCCAAACAAGTGCGTGTCGTCTCGCAAACCATTGGGATCGTGTAGCCACAGTATGAACAGCCTATGAACAAAACCCAGTATCATTTTAAACTAGCTATACAATTGGGTATTTGACTTCAAAAATAAATTATTTTTCAGTGATTATTAAATAAACGAGTCTTCCAAAATAGGTAAAATCCACGTCCTTTATTAGTTTTAAGTGTAATAACCATTTTAAATTATTGATTAAACTAAAAAAGTACGTCATTATGATGTGACGTCACATTACAGTATTTCATAGAATATCGCATACCATACTGATTGCGTGTTTTGACGTTTGATAAAAAGTTACTGATTTGACTTAATGTAAAATACCGTATTTAATAAAAATTTGGATAAAGGATAAGGTCGGCTGTCAATTTTTTAAATTCATAGATTAGCGTTTGGCTGCAATCAGACTTGCTCGTAAACTGTGATAATGCAGCCTAAGATGCTTAGATGCCTTTTCACTCTTGACTTGAAGGCAGCCTTATTAAAATTGGTCGGATCCGAATCTAATTCAGACAAATGTTATCTACTCGTGTTGCAGTGTGTCGGTCTGTCAGTACCTTTTCACGGCTCATGCGCTTAACCGATTTTGACGGGTACAGAGATAACTTGCATCCCAGAGACGGACATAGACTTTTACTCCTATAAATTCAAATAAATAATAATAATTCTTGATGGATGGAGTTTTTGATGATTTCCTTGACGGGTGTTAAGACATACAACGGACGGACAATAGGACAACGTAATGATCCTATAAGGTTTCCTTTTTGCCTTGGATGTTCGGAACCCTAAAAATGTTGCAATGTCATCGTACCTTATGCTACCCTCTGGATCTAATTGGTGCATCAATTCAGTATAGTTGGCATAGAGGCTGTCCGTGATCACGACGATCGCTTGCTGACACGAAGGAGGCCTGTCGGTTGCTTCCCGTTGTTTCTTTAACATCTGCACGGAGTACTGCAGCACGTCTGACATCCACGTCTCATTGGTCGTTACGTATTCCTTCAGCTGAGCCATCATTGCAGCTGTGTTCACGTGATTGGCCTGAGAAGTTCAACAGAGAAGAGTATCAAGAAGAGTACAAAATCCGACACGAAAATCCATATCCATACTAAATTATTATAAATGCAAAAGTATGGCTGTTAGTCTGTCTGCTAGCTTTTCATGGACTATCGGTTTAATTGATTTTGACGAAATTTGGGAATAGCTTGCATTTCGGGATAAACTACTTTTGATTCCGAAAAATCAAAGTGTTTACACGGGATTTTTGAAAAACGTAAAATGCTCACTCATGGATGAAGTTTCGGGTCCAATCTTTTAGATGTAGATAGACAGATTAGAGAAAATCAAAAAGTTTCCACGGGTGTAAAAACCTACATCTATCGTCGGACCTACGCCTGATCTCTCTCCGGTCGTGTCGGATTTGCTCTCCCATCGGACTATGAGGGAAAGGGAATAGACAGTGCACATATTGGCTAATCTGTGGAGATTGGCCGCTGTAGCCAAAGAAGACCGACCAATTTTGGGCACAGTCTTGCTATAGAAGAAAAAAATTGGAAAAAATTTATTTTATAATAAACCAAAATCACAAAAAATAATTTGAGTTTACAGTATGTCTGTGTTTTTGTCAAGATTATTACTATAATAATAGGTGTGTAATGTACCTAAGTAATAATAAAAAGCTTACTTATATTTTATTATTTTAAACTGCTAATAAAGAACAACAAATAATATTATAAGCCTGGGTAATTAATGTACCTACCTACATAAGACAAAAATGCGTATTGAGGTGTGATATTTAGGTAGGTTGTTTCTATATTAAAACGAGTTACACGTATCCGTTTGTATGTGCGAATGAAGTGAAACTTCTTCGTTTTTACAGTGTCGGATTATCTTTGATATGGTGCTCTGACTATTCGTATTGTCTATGCTACGGCGCCCGGTAGGCCTACGACACACGGGAACACGGGCTTCGTTCCTCGTAGCAACTCTGCCCACGCGCAGCTTTGAGGTCCGCGTTATTGCAGACGGCTTTTTCATTTCACACTGTATAACCGCCGAGTTTCGCTTTTTTATTTATTTATTTTTATTTTTATTATTCATGTACCAAAAATTGTAGTTACAAAGTAATAAGTAGTAAGTTTATGTTTTTTTTTCAGATACAAGTTAGCCCTTGACTGCAACCCATGCCCCTTTGGTTTCTACACGGCATCGTACCGGAACGCTAAATCACTTGGGGGCACGGCTTTGCCGGTAGGGTGGTAACTAGCCACGGCCGAAGCCTGCCACCAGACCAGACCAGAAATTTAGAAATTATAAAATTCCAAAGCCCTGCCGGGAATCGAACCCGGGACCTCCCATGATAAGCTAATTATTATCGGCATTTCCTCTCTGTCGCAAATGTACCCTTTTATCTTTGTGTATAATATGCATTTTTTATTATAAGGTATATAAATTATATCTGGATCTTGAGTATATAAATATACCTAGCCATTCAATTTATTAAGAGATATAATATTATTAATGTCGGAAGATAAAAAAAATTACAAATATCTTAATCGATAGATCGGATCTCCTTCAATAACCATTTCGATGGGTTGTACAATCGTCATATTAATATATATATGCAAATTATCAATTTTTGATAGACTGTCATCAATTATTTTTGTAGGAAGTGATATAATCTTACATGTTGTACTTAATTATAGTCTCAGATACCACACAATATGCAACAAATGCGCGACAAAATGATGAATTATTAAAGAAATAATACCTTTTTTATAAAGAAAAAACACTAAGCAGCAGGATTTAATGGCGTCGACCTATATAGCAGGATATTTTTAAAAAATAAGTAAAAAGAGTAAAAATTTGGGCCTTTTTTATCAAAAAATAAAAATCTTTGAGTCCGTATCACTTTAAAACTACATACCTACTATATTTAGAGAAATCTGGAACACCACAGCCACAGATATTAGTTTCTAAAATGTGTCTACAAAATTTCATAGACTTTGGTTGCTTAACATGAAAAATAAAAAAATAGAATTTAATATCTACAATAAAGTATATTTTATAATGTACAGAAATCGTCTAATTACAATTTTCTTAGGGCAAAAAGCAGAAGTATGGACCAAGCTTCGACTTTAAAGAAAAATAGTAATGTTGCAGTGCACCCTTAATCGGAAGTTGTAAAATGAATCTTACCGGCACAAGTTTCTCAGTAAAGCACGGGATAGGAGTCTCTACTTCAACATTGAAGCGCAGCACGTTGACATGATCGTCATCAGTAAGGGCGTTGAGCAGAGCCAGAACGAACTGCTCAGCGACGATCCGGTTTGAGGAGTTGCTCATGGAACCCGACGCGTCGAGGAGGATCAGTACGTCTCTCGGGGCACCGCCCGCACTTACGTACCATGGCCGAAGTCTGCAGTCATACAGTTCCTCGCCCCCAACTCTCAGCTTGTACATGCTCGGCCAGAGTGCAGCTGAAACATTTTTTCAAGTTTCATTCAGAGCATAATAGAATAGCCTGGAAAAGAAAATTTTTCGTAATCAAACAAACTTCTACAAAGTGTTTCGAATCGTCAAGTGAATCATTTAATCTGAGTCACAGAATAATATAAGAGTTGTCTTAGTATTGTATGTTGTGTGCTGAGTTTATGCGCACTATAGCGATCTAGCAAGGGTTCCCAGTCCCCACGCTCTGAATACTACCTTGATGAATAAGCATCACTGGCCATGGCAGTTATCGACGTCACGACGGGACTACGAAATATTCGAAATTAATTTAAAAAACAAAAAGTTCATATGTTATGATTGCAATGAGTAACTATTAGCTATAAAGTTGTTATACTATTATAATTATTATGTCCTTAAGTTTATCAGTTAGGTAGTAAGTAGGTACTTGAGATTCGAAGGCTTAAAATAAATGCAGTCGTTGACTCGGGAAATCCCCTATTGCAACTGTGTGAAACAAGAGATCATAACTAATCAGATAATAATTCAGATGAAGAGTCAATTTATATAAATATTATGAAATATCTTTTAAATAAAAGCTTTCAAGGTCGAGCCGAATTCGCACACGGAAGGTGCCGTACCTTTCTTTTTTGTACACGATATTATTTTGTGTAAAATAATATCGTGCACAAAAAATATATTATAGAGACTATTTTGAATTTTTTATTATTTGCTCTTTTATCGGTTATAGGAATATACAACATACATTCTGCGAAAATTTGAATGTTCTACTTATTAGGTACAGTTCGTGAGCTTCAGCCCGCTGACAGACGGACGGACGGAGGAGAGCGGAGGCTTAGTGTCTCGGTGACCCCCTCCGGGTACGGATCCCTAAAAATTAGGTTCGTTGCGTTTGCGCATCATTTATCCAGTACAGCTGTTGGTGTTGACACTTGCATGAAGGTTCCTGATATAGTACTAACAATGTCTAATAGGCGGCGCGCGAGTCGCATAGCATAAAGCATAGGATTCCGGGCATGAGCTAGTCAGCTAAGTATATTTAGTTTTAAATAATATTGAGTTTGATTAAATAATCGATACCGTTGTTTGATGAAATACAGGGTACTATATAAGATCACAAGCAAAAACGAAGAAACGAAAACGAAGATAGTACCTACCTACTAATGATTACTGACAACAAAAAAAATCGTGTAGTTTTTAAAAGTTCGCAATTAAATATTGCAAATAAACATCAGACTGCCTCTAAAGGTCAGCGAACGTTGCGTAAATAAGTGCCACAGGGTCAATGCCGCGTCGAAGGCGGTGTTAACCCGGAGTTTCACAGGCTTTACATTGCCGGTTTAAAAAATAATTAGGCAAATAATAACGCTAAGTATTCGCTAGCGTTCTACTAATTCCCTGTAATAATGTACGAATTCAATTGCAATGAATGTGAGCATGACATACCAGGATAATGGCGTAAAAAACCTTTGGCATTGCACATATACTGTAAGTCCAACGTAGCATCCTTGGCATAGTTATCTCGGAATGTGCTTATCAATCCTTCGGTCCAGTAGATGTGTCCAATCACACGAGGATCTAAAATTTTCGAATTACTTTTTAAAACATCAACAATATTTAAGTTCAGTTAATATAATAGGCTGACATAAAAATATATTCACCATTGAACTTTTCAAGTATATTTAAAAAAGACTGCAAAAGATTGTACCTAATTGTAAAATTTGGCAAATGTTAAAAACACATATTTGTAAAGTTCTAACGTCCAAATGTTTGTAGGTAAATAAATATCGATCTATTTTGCATAAAGTCCAAAATAATATTTTATTAGGTAAAAGATCACATAATTTTTGTTAAAATAAGTAGGTGCACAGTTGCACACATCATGTACCTACATACCTATTTTTGGAAATGAAACATAGGCATCAGGGCCTAGTCAAATAAACGATACATGCGTAGTGACCGTACCCACATCATGAATATTATTCAATTACAGTAGGTACAAGAGATTTCCGTCGGAAATGTAGTCAACATTTACGAATCACGGTTGGATGTTACAAAAATACACACGTAAATACAAGCACGTAAGACGTGGCAATTGTTTGTTCTCACCACATTCAAACACCTCTGTGGCAACGTGCACGCTGGTGTGTTCTAAAGATACTTTCGCATCAAAATGTGCACTATTCACCAGAACCACTCTGTTTCGGCTGCTACAATTCTGAGGCATGTCCCATTCCTTCCCTTTCTCATCCGGCGTGTCTTCGTCTGGCGTCAGTTCCTTCAATTCATCTATTTTCTGGAACATGTTTACGTTTAAAGTCTAATGTTTAAACATGACGTAATAAATGATGTTGCTTTTGGTACCCACTTTATTATATTAGACTTTATATGTTTTCTGTAATAACTGATTCAGAATCGGTGCCATTTTGTAACAATTAAACATAATGTTATCTTCTAAATATATATAAAACTAAAAGACAGACTGATCTATCAACGCAACTTATCAAAAAAAATCTATCTTATAAGGGAAAGGGAAGGGAAAATTTAATGTAATTTTTACATGCAGATAGAGTTATGCAGATATGAGAAGTGGTCTGGTTACAAGAAATTTTTCAGAATTTAGGGCCACACAGACGAAAACGCGTACATAAGTAAATTAAGTACGTAGATACTATATTTTAGTAAAAAAGGTACGTTTATGGATGAGTTGCAGTTGGCATCTATCTACTTACAATACTTTTAGTGAAGACATAGTTAGAAGGAGGGTTTTGTCTTTTAGCAGCCAATTCCTCTGCCTTCCTCATGATCGCTTCTGCAGCGCGACCTCGTCTTTCCAACAGTTCCTCCAATGCTTTAGCAGTCTTCTCGACGATAGCTGTTCCGTTGCGCACTTCAATTTTGATATCAGAAAATCCTTTTAATAGTATATCACGCCGTACAGTTAAATTCTCGTTTTCGTGTAATATGTTTGATATATCTCTGGCCCAATCTTGAATTCTACGTGCAAACATATTACATAAATATTTTTTGACGGATCGACGTGATTTTTGCATGGGTATAGTTTAAGATCTTGAGAGTGACATAGGCTACTTTTTATCCCAAAAATCAAAGAGCACGGGACTTGTAAAACTTAAACCCACGCGTACGAAGGCGCGGGCATCAGCTAGTCAGCTAGTAATTTATAGGTACAATTAAGCTCTTTTATACCAGACTAGCTGATAGGTTTCTTAAAAATCCTGTGGGAACTTTTTGATTTTCCGAGATAAAAGTAACTTATATCACTCTTCAGGTCTGCATAAACACCATTCCTTTGCCAGCGTTGTCGAAGGACAAACCAACAAACAAACAACTTTCGCATTTATAACATGGGAAGTGATGTGTAGCAAGTGTACTAATATTTGGGATAACCTTATGCTTTGGGATAACTATATTTTGACCTTTTGAAAATAATTTATGAAATTTAAAAGTGTTACTTACAATTGAAGTGTAATCGGTCGGAGCATATATTTTTTCTTTTTCTTCTTCGGTGGATCATATTCAATTTGGGACACGTTCGCGATTTTCAATGGCACACTATTTGTTTTACTTCTATTCACCAACAAATGCCCTTGATGTTCTTCAAGAGACTTCTTGATACTATCAACGGAATTGCTTTTAACTATCGCATGTACGGTAAGTGTGATTTCGCATAATATGATTACAATCAGTTGTTGTTTGATATGAAAAAACATTTTTGAAGTTCAACACTTTTAGGGACGGACGGATGGTTCGGGATGTTTAGTAAAGAAAAGAGAGAAATGTAAGGCGCGCGGCGATCACGCTCGCTATGGGCAGACTCCGCAACGCACGGGGCGCCCAGGCTCCCGCCATTGAGGCGCCAGTCTACCCTTGCCAAAGAAAAACTTCTCTGACCTATATATTATATTACATAACACACGTAGGTATGTATACGGAACTTATCAACATACTATAGTTGGTATGATACTTTAAAATTTGTGATTTTGTTACCACAGGCGAATTTTTCAAACGTAAAATTTGTACGCTACTAGAGACTAGATTTTGCTCTCGACTTGGACTACGTGATATAATTTAAAGCACTCGGGAATAAAGTAGCTATAATATATTGGATCATTAGTTTAGGAGATTGTCCATTATGTATACACACTTACAAATTAAAACTTTCTTTTAATAAGTAGGTTGGTATGCCTAGTTAAGGATCGTATTTTTACCCGACTATGGCAAAAACAAAGGAAGCTTTATGATTTTAGAAGTCTATCTATGTATGTACCTATAGGTTGAGGTGGCAATTTTGGGAGGCAATGCCCCGCACACCCGCACAGCCCCCGCTGTAACCCGGTGCGGGCGCGTGCGGGTGACGTGCGGGTATGCGAGGCGTCCCCCCGTATCCATAACCCGACTGCCATCTCGACCTGTCACGTACTATATTATGTATGTTTGTATAAATTATGTATTTCCACCGAAGCGCAAACTACTGAGCCGATTTTAATGAATGAGACATCATTATAAGCTCCGGCTGACATAAGCTAACATTTTATAAGAACAAAATAAGCATGGCTGATGTTACACTAAAAAAAGTGGAGGCCTTTGAAGTTTATTTTCTTGCTATCTTATCGAGTGGGGTGTTAAAGAGCAGAAAATTTTGAATTCATAAATATAATTATAGTACAATATTAAAACACACAAAGTGACAAAACAACAATTCTACTATTATTTCAGCGTGTATTATATTAAGAGGAGGCGGGCTAAAATTTTTAACTTTATGTTGTTATAGGATAAAAATACGGGTACGAGAAAGTTACGAACGTACCAAACAATCAATGAGACGAAATTATTTCTTCAGGTCAAGTAGGAAAAGTTCAAGCGTAGGTAAAGATAAATTTATGGTGAGAGCGCATGACTTATTATTGTGAGACTAAAGACATAAAAAAATTACATAATAAATATTTATTTAGTATTTAAGAAGAAATATTGCACAGTGAAATATTAATAGAAGATAACATAATTTTATTATACTACAAGATAAATATAATTCATACTCCGATAGTGGAAAGTCAAACATTCATTATGATTACGTAGAAATTATTTTAAATTATGAAACTATGTTCTCTATATCACTAGATCACATACAACGTATAATTTTTGCATGTATTTAAAGTGCTTTTGAATATTTTGCAATGCGATAACCGTAATTGATTAAAACTGATAATTATAATAAACACAAATATAATTATTTCTACGAGATCTAGATCCCAAAGATAAAGTTTTGATTAATTGATTCAAGATATATAATATGCCTATCCAATATTAGTCCATTAGTCCAAAATTAATTACCGATATGAAAGGTTTGTAGCTGTAGTTTACGAATTAAGTAGTTAGAAAGTGAAAATTACATAACAGTGAATAATTTTGTGTATATTAATTAAACGTGTGTTTCTAGTAGATGCACCTAAAATTAAAAGAATAGTTCAGTATATCTCTATATATAAAAACGAATTGCTGAATGTGTTGCTGATCACAAATTTCAAGAACAGCTGAACCGATTTTGCTAATTATTTTTTCATAATATTCCTTGAAGTACGAGCGTCACGTTACGTCACGTACGTTAACGTATTCTTACGGAGAGAAAAATTTGAATCGACTTTTAGGCGGTACGAAGTTCGCCGGGATATAATATTAAGTGCACAGTTAGAAATACAAATGAGGAGCTGGCTAACTGAACAGAACGATTCTGATCAAAATACTTTTTTTCATGCCAAGCACAATAGCCTACCTAAAACTGTCCTAAACTTAAGTTCAAAGACGTTTTGTTCACCAGCATCAATAATGTTCATTTCAAAATCACGACAGATCACGTCAAGCCAGTTTGCTTAGAGTTAGAGTGATTTTACACATTATTCAAATTTTTTATCGGGAGTTATAAAAATAAATAATTATTGTTTTTCAGGTTTAACGGTATTTCTGGCCCTCATCGTGACAGCAGTTGCCTCCTCTTGGCTGGACGACATTTGTCCAAAGGAACAGGAAGAGGACTGGACAATAGAAAAGTTGCTGCGCCATGACGACTGCGAAAAGTTCTATATGTGCACGTTCGGACAACCAGTAGAGCGTACTTGTCCTTCTGGATTATGGTTCTGCTTACAGAATATGAGATGTGAATGGCCTCATTTGGTAGACTGCGAAGACAGAAACGTGCCAACGACCACAACATCTACTACTAGTACAAGAAGACCAATAATACCCACGACTACAACCACCACGCCAGCACCGACGACGACGACAACTACAACCACGCCGGCGCCGACAACTACAACAACGACTACAACCACGCCAGCGCCGACAACAACAACTCCTACAACGACTACTACAACAACACCGGCGCCAACAACGACGACCACGACCACACCGGTGCCAACAACTACAACTACGACAACGACTACACCAGCTCCGACAACAACGACTACGACGACCACGCCGGTTCCAACAACTACAACAACTACCACGACTACCACAACCCCAGCACCAACAACGACAACGACAACAGGAAAACCCGAGTTCAGACCAAATGGATGCCCAGTGAATATGTTTATCCATTGGTTACTTCCACATGAAACGGACTGTGTTTTGTTCTACTATTGTGTTTGGGGCGAGAAAGTATTAAGAAGCTGTCCTAGTAACCTGCACTTCAACACAGTAATTCAGGTTAGTCTCTCAAGCAAATCTTATAGACGATTAAGAAATCTAAAATCGCTTATAAACCATTTTTAGGGTTCCGTACCTTAAAAGGAACCCTTATAGGAACACTTCTTTGTCTGTCTGTCTGTCGTGTCTGTCAAGAAACCTACAGGGTACTTCCTGTTGACCTAGAATTATGGCATTTGGCAGATGGGTAGATCTTATAGCAGACATTAAGGGGAAAATCGAAAACCGTGAATTTGTGGTTACATCATAAAAAAAATTAAAATGTGTCCTTGAACTAATAATTAAGTAGTATTTTCAACTTTTAAATTAAGATTACTGTACCAAGCTGAGTATCATGTGAAAGGGCTTTAGCCTTTACCTGAACATTCTAAGGCAGATTTTTATTTATTTTTATGCATAATAGTTTTTATCGTGCGAACTCTCGAAAAAATACGACTGTAGTACGGAACCCTCGGTGCGCGAGTCTAAGTCGCACCTGGCCGGTTTTTTTAATAGCATTTTTCTAATTTTTAAAGGTGATATTTTTAACTTATCGAAAATTTCGATAATAATAATCATAATCAATATCAATCACTATCCATCTTGAGTTTATAGAATAGAATTGACACTTTTAAGGGTTCCGTACCTCAAAAGGAAAAACGGAACCCTTATAGGATCACTTTGTTGTCTGTCTGTCTGTCTGTTTCTTTCTAAAACTTAAAATTACGAAGCCTGCTAGGTAAAAAGGATAGATACTAGCTACCGAAGACGAATGCTTGATTTCCTTATTCTTATATTTTTTTAGGTGTGTGATTGGCCTAGAGATGCCGGTTGTACCTTACCTAACAGAAATAATTAATGAACGAACAAGAGGCCACAAGCCGTGAAGTAATGTCGTATTGTTTTGGATTCAACTATTTATGATGATTGATGACATACCGGATTTTCATAAACACTGCATAAGGAAATAAAACTATTTATTAAAGAACATTTTGTTAAATAATCTTAATTATCGTTTGTTTTTTATAAATATACTTAAATAAACTATGAAAATAATAAAAGTTGGTTTTTATTCATTAAAATTACTCTCTTAGTCATATTTTATGAAATAGATTGCTGCCAACAGTACCTATCTATATAAGATCACAAACAAATTGTGAATTTATTTATGCTGTTCAGTATCTTCTACTTTAGTTACTACCAACCAAGGAGTCGAGTATGAGTATGTAATTAAACACGGTAATCCTTTAGTGTTAAAGAAAGTGATAGGAAATAGATAAACACACAATTTACCTCTAATAGTCAAGACTCTGAAGATAAACTCCTTGATTAATTGAATCCAGTATAAGTATATAATATGACTGCAAGATATAATTGTTCATTATTGAAAATTTCAAAACAGACATGAAAGGTAGGTGTGCATGCATGTGCATATCACATGTTATGTGAAATTGTGTGTTGCAGTGAATAGTGACTTTGTACTTATTATTTAAAAGGTTTTAATTACAAAAAGCATTGTTTTTCAGCTTTTACTTTTTCAGTATTTTTGGCTCTAATTGCCACAACAGTCGCTTCGTCTTGGCCTGATGCAGTATGTCCACCGGAACAGCAAATAGACTGGACGATAGAAAAACTGTTACGTCATGATGACTGCAACAAGTTTTATAAGTGCACATTCGGTCAACCAGTCGAGCAACTGTGTCCTGCTGGCCTGTGGTTCTGCTTAAAAAAATGGAGGTGTGAATGGCCTGAATTGGTTGATTGTGAAGATAGAAACGTGCCTGTAGAGACAACATCTATAACAGAACCTACAACGACTACGATCACGCCAGAACCAACAACCACTACAACAAGGTCGACGACGACAACAACCCCAGAACCAAGAACTACGACGACGACGACAACAACCCCAGAACCAACAACTCCGACGACGACGACAACAACTCCAGAACCAACAACAACTACGACGACAACAACACCAGAACCAACAACAACGACGACGACAACAACACCAGAACCAACAACAACCACGACGACGACAACAACACCAGCGCCAACAACAACCACAACTACAACAACAACACTAGTGCCAACAACAAGTACAACAACCCCAGCACCAACAACGACGACGACTACTACTACAACTCCCGCTCCTACAACGACAACTACAACAGGAACTCCCGGATTACGGCCAAATGGATGTCCAATTAATGTCTTCGAGCATTGGTTACTTCCACATGAAACGAATTGCAACTTCTTCTACTATTGTGTTTGGGGCGAGAGGGTGTTGAGAAACTGTCCTAGTGGCCTGCACTTCAATAGAACAATCCAGGTTAGTCTCTCAACAAAATCTTTTTAAAGTGAAAACTTCTTTAGGCGCGTTGGACAATTTTGGGAAAGGTAAAAACTTCAGTAAGTATCTGTAGCTATGAGTATGACTTGTTGCGTGTATGACATGCGCGACAAGAGTGAATCCGCCTCATATTCGGGAGGTCGGGAGTTCGATCCCGGGCACGCACTTCTAACTTTTGGGAATTATGTGTGTGTTAGACAATTACTTAAATATTAATTGCTTTAACAGGGAAGGAAAACATCGTGAGAAAATCTGCATGTCTGCGATTTCTCCATAATGTTTTCAAAGGTGTGTGAAGTCTGGCAATCTGCACTTGCCTAGCGTGGTAGACTATGGTCAAACCCTTCTTATTCTGAGAGGAGACCCGATTTCCGTTGTGAGCCAGCGGTGGGTTGGTGATGATGATGAAGAATTCTATAAGTAGCAAAAGTACCTATGCCCTTGTCCGTTTAGGAGGACAAGTGGGAAGTGGATTTAATACGGTTTATCTGACAGATTAGCATTATCATCACTAATTATCCCCTAGATATTTATTATTTATCGACCGTGTAGCGAAAACTATAGTCTACTTAATTGATATTTTTAGGGTTCCGTACCTCAAAAGGAAAAACGGAACCCTAATAGTCTGTCTATTGTCTCTGTATGTCAAGAAACCTATACAGGGTACTTCCCGTTGACCTAAAATCTTGAAATTTGGCATGTAGGTAGGTCTTATAGCAGACATTAGAGGGAAAGTCTGAAAACCGTAAATTTGTGGTCACATCTCAAAAAAATAATTAAAATCTGTTTTGAACAAATATTTTTAACTTTTAAAGTAAGATTACTATACCAAGTGGGGTATCATATGAAAGGGCACTACCTGTACATTCTAAAACAGATTTTTATTTATTTTTATGCATAATAGTTTTTGATTTATCGTGCAAAATGACGAATAAATACGACTGTAGTATGGAAGCCTCGGTGCGCGAGCCTGACTCGCACTTGACCGTTTTTTATCATATCAGTAGGGGCTGTTGAAACTGAACAAGTATTATGATAAGGTACGAGAGGCGTGTAGCATACTTACGACAGCACAAATCAGTTTATTTATCTTCATCGTGACCAACCCATCACCAGCCCAGAGCACGGGTCACTTTTCAGAATGAGAAGGGTTTAGGCTAATGTCCGCCGCACTGGCCAAGTGCGGAGTGGCAGACTCCACTCACTTTTGAGAACATTATGCAGGTTTCCTCACGATCTTTTCCGTCACCGTGATTTTTTACATCAGCTAGTACCTAAGTAATAAATAGATTTAATTTTGTAATATTTCTTTCAGGTGTGTGACTGGCCTAGAGATGCTGGTTGCGGGCAACCATAGCTAAGAATGATATTTTGAGACTCATTCGCCAAAAGACGGCGCGGGCCGCGAAGCGAAGACTGCAGTTGAAAGTGATAGCTTTAATTGGGTTTCTGTTATCCTATTTATGATTGTACATAATAAATCTTATAAAAAAACTATTCGTAAGAAAATAAAAGATAAAAAATGTTAAAGGATTTAAAAAAATTATGGCGTATATTAATTAGCTTACATGGAAACAAGTGCGAGTCGGGCGTCGTGGCCCCCCATTTCCTTATTTTTTAAGATAAAAAAAAAGATATTCGTACTCTACTTAATGAGCTCTAAACAATGACACCCTACAATTGCTAGGGTAAGATTTTTTTTTTACTTTTTGTTTATGGAATCCCCCCCTGAAAAAGAATGAATTGAATTTATTATTCAATAAGAATTTGGTTTTTGGTCAACATTCTAAATCAAATACCAAAATTCATCTAAATATATAAAAGGAAAAGGTGACTGACTGACTGATTTATCAACGCACAGCTCAAACTACTGGACGGATCGGGCTGAAATTTGGCATATGACGCATTCATCCGCTAAGAAAGGATTTTTGGAAATTCAACTCCTAAGGGGGTGAAATAAGGGTTTGAAATTTGTGTAGTCCACGCGGACGAAGTCGTGTGCATAAGCTAGTTTAACTATAAGCTAATAAACTGAATGAGTTACAAACCTGAAATTTTGGCGTGTCACCACAGGTCTCTATAGAAACTCGTGACAACGAAAGAAATACACGCGGACGGACAGACAGATAGGCAGCAGAGTGACACTATTAATAGGACTCGGTTTGTACCTACCCTATTTTTTTTTTTTTAATAAAGAATATTAGCCATGTTAAATGATTAATATTCCCCTTTCCTCTCCAACTAAGCGTCAGGCTTGTGCTAGGAGTAGGTACGACAATAGTGCAACGGGCGGGGTTTGAACCGTCGACCTTTCGGTTTTTAGTCCACTCCTTTACCGGTTGAGCTATTGAGGCTCTGATTCCCCTTTGGGTACGGAACCCTAAAAAACAAGTGATTATAAAGGTTGCCTTTTCTCCAGAAATGGATTTAAAAATCAAGCAGGAAAATATATCTATACAATCCATACTTCCATTCCATACTAATATTATAAATGCAAAAGTATGTCTGTATGTTTGTCAGCTAGCTTTTCACGGCCCAACAGTTTCGCCGAAAGGTACAGAGTTAGCTTACATCCCGAGGAAAGGACAAACGATACGTCATTGATGGCGCGTGTGTCGCTGGGTAAGTATGGCGCTAGATGTAGTTTTTTTTTTTTTTTTTTCCACACAAACAGAAAAAACACAATGTTGGTTTCTTCGTGCTCGTAAGCGCTTGGCGGCTTGTCTGAGCACTGCACATTCCTCTGTAGTCTTATACTTACATACATACTATACATACTATTAATGTAGGTAGGTAGTTTTAAAATAAAATAATTATGTCCGCGTATACCAGCTTCAATTTCTGCATACGAGTTGGACCTCGCCACGCCAAAATGTACCATGCCACACAGCATCGATCTCGATAAAATGACTTGACGGAATATTGCGATAAAAGTCATTCTCCCGAGACCAACGCAACGCGGCCCGGCTCACTTCGCTCATAGCTCGGTTCAATATACTGGATAACGCGTATACAGGCTATCCAGTATATTGGACCAGTATATTGGAGTTGAGTATGCAAAATCCGAGTGACGGCAACTATGACTGGATTCTTATTCCTGAGACCCTAAATAATAACAAAACACAATATACTATCTGTCCCGGCTTTACTCACGTAAACGTGATGGCGCGTGCGCGAACGGACTCCCTTTAAAAAGGACCCCGTATGGGTTCGAAACTAGTCGGGCTAACGTCGACTACACACGTGAGTAAAGCCGGGACAGATAGTATTTAGAATGGAAATCACTCACGGTAGTTTAAACGCTAAAACACAATATCTTGCCGCCAGGTGTGATGGTCTCTTCCCGCTCCCTTCACATCAACTTCACATCCCCTCATCGTCCATACATTATTGTTCAAAGCGACCCGCCCCGGCTTCGCATGGGTGCAACGTAGATACTAATGTGGTGTCATTGCCTCGGAAACTCTCAAATGAGAGAATTTTTTTCCGACCTAATTCACATTACTTCAATTTCTCTAGGGATCTCAAATTTTTGGAGAATTAAACTATAGCTATAAACCTTCCTCTTGAATCACTCTATCTATTGGTGAAAACCGCATTAAAATCCGCTGCGTAGTTTAAAAGATCTACGCGTTCATACATACATACATACAGACGCGGGAAGCGACTTTATTTTATACTATGTAGAGATTTGGTTATCAACGTGACTTATACATCCACGACTAATGACTAAGCCGTCTTTACCAGAGTCATTAATTCCACCTTGTAAATGTACTGCAAATTGTCGCACAATGTCCTGTAGTTGCAAAAAAAACCGGCCAAGTGCGAGTCAGGTTCGCGCACCGAGGGTTCCGTACTAAAATCGTATTTTATCGTCATTTTGCACGATAAATCAAAAACTATCATGCATAAAAATAAATAAAAATCTGTTTTAGAATGTACAGGTAAAGCCCTTTCATATGATACCCCACTTTTAATCTTACTTTATATGTTGAAAATACTAATTATTAGTTCATGACCACAATTTTTTTTTGTGTGATGTAACCACAAATTCGCGGTTTTTAGATTTTTACCCGAATGGTTGCTATAAGACCTACCTACCTGCCAAACTTTATGATTCTAGGTCAACGGGAAGTACCCTGTAGGTTTCTTGACAGACAGACAGACAAACAGACAACAAAGTGATCCTATAAAGGTTCCGGATTTCCTTTTGAGGTACGGAACCCTAAAAATGGACCATAAATTGGCCGGCAAGATCCATATTCTTAATCTTTGACCTTTTCTTTACTCAAATCCGTTGGCGAAATTCGGCTAGAATAATAAATTTCCAACATCAATGGTACTCTTCACATTATGCATACTCACTTACCTCGCCTCGCTACGCCTACGCGAGACGCCCGGACTATAAGTAGGTACCTACATAAAATTCTTATACAGGGGATTATAATTTTTATTATATCCGGGCTGTAAAAGATGCAGTGCAAACCGCAGTCGGGGTTTTTTTGGAAACTTTTTAAATTACTTGTTTCATAATGTTGTTAAGCAAGGTATTTACTTACTTACGTATTATTTAATTTATTAGTAAAGTTATAACAAAATATGCCCGTCTGTAAAATTATGCTATAAATTGCTATAAATTTTATGAAGGCGCTAACAAATATCCTACAATTAAAATATTGTAATAGCAATAGGTATTATAGTTCGGGACAGGTTGACATGGCAATCGGGGTATGAGGCTGCCATTTCTTAAAACTGAAATTTAAAATGTCAACTTAACTCTTGTTTGGAGTCCTTACTCTTGAGCCATATGATTTTTTCTGGTGACAAGCCTTATGAATCGATATAATGAAAATAGTGATGAAAGGTGGACACTGGAACTCTCTAAAGATAGTCGTGTTTGGTCACTTTGGACTTAGATATATTTTGTTTTCATGATTAGGTGGGTTCCTTTTACACGACTGTGCAACGCGAAGGAGTGTTATGTGTTCGTCAGTCTATATACCTACAATCTACATATTTCTTTATTTTAAAACGTGTGTAAAAAGGATTTTTATTTTATTTTAAAGAGATTTAAAAAAAAATTAAACACATGCAATTAATTTTGACTAGAGTCGAATTTTTTTATTTCATTTTATAATGATACAATTTCAATTACAAAATTTAAGGTTTGCGATAAATAAGCTTAAAAATACGTTGCTCTTAAAGTCCATGTTCATATTTCGCTTGATTGTTGTCTGTCTCCGCATTCGACGTTGATTGGCCAGTCACACAATCCCAGGGTAGGATTATATAGAAGACCACTCTGACATTCTAATTCCATAGGTTTGCCATGGCTACATTTGTAGAACTGATTGCACATCTCGTGAGCTACAAGTACGCCTTCGGATCCTGCGCGTGCACAGATGTCAGATGCGTTTGCAGGGTTGTCATTGCCGGAGTCTTCGTTATCAGGAGTGATCCTATCGCCGCAGTCTACTTGTTCAGGCCAGTCACACCATCCTTTGATAGGATCAAACATAAGGGTATTCATACACCTCAGGACATTCGGTACCCCAGCATAACATTTGTAATACTGGTTGCAGTTTTCGTGTGCAACTAATACCCCGTTAGATCCTTCACGAGCACAGATTTCTGGTGCTTCACTAGGATCACAGTTGTTGCAAGATTCCTCGCTGTCATCTTCGCTCTGAGTGTTATTGCGTTCCGGGATGACTCTGTCACCACAATCAACACTTTTAGGCCAGTCACAACGCTCTTTGCGAGGATTATAAAGAAGATTATCTGCACATCTCATAGCAACAGGGCTATTTAAATTGCATATATAGAATTCGTCGCAGTTTTGATGGGCAACCAGTACCCCGTTCGTATTATTCTGTGCACAGATTGCAGCCGCTTCAGCAGGATTGTCGTTGATAGGGCCATCAATTTCTTGATCGTCATCATTTTCATTGTTGTTGTCATTATCATCTACAGGTTCTGAAATGGTTTTGTTACCACAGTCGACGTTTCCAGACCAGTCACATTGGTTTTTGGTAGGACTCCAAACAAGACCCTCGGGACATACTTTAGAAATAGGTTGTCCACCAGAACACATGTAAAAACTATTGCAATTTTCGTGGGCTATTAAGACACCATCGGATTCCTTTTGAGCACATATTTCTGATGCATCTGGGGTATCATGGTTCATAGCAATTTCTTCGTCGTCATTATTTTCATCGTTGTTGTCATTGTCATCATTATCAACATGTTCTGAAATGGTTTTGTTACCACAATCGACTTTTCCACGCCAGTCACATTGGTTTTTGGGAGGACTCCAAACAAGATCCCTGGGACATATTTTAGAAATAGGTTGTCCACCAGAACACATGTAAAAACTGTTGCATTGTTCATGGGCTATTAAGACACCATCGGATTCCTCTTGAGCACATATTTCTGATGCATCTGGGGTATCATGGTTCAAAGCAATTTCTTCATCGTCATCATTTTCATCGTCGTTGTCATTACCATCACCGCCAACAGGTTCTGATATGGTTTTGTTACCACAGTCGACTTTTCCGGACCAGTCACATTGATTTTTGTCAGGATTCCAACAAAGGCCCCTGGGACATGGTTTGGCGATAGCTTGTCCCTCAGAACATATGTAAAACCAATTGCAATAATCGTGAGGGATTAAGGCATCATTGGATTCCTCTTGAGCACATATTTCTGATGCATCTGGGGTATCATGGTTTATAGCAATTTCTTCATCGTCATCATTTTCATTGTCGTTGTCATTACCATCACCGCCAACAGGTTCTGATATGGTTTTATTACCACAGTCGACTTTTCCGGACCAGTCACATTGATTTTTGTCAGGATTCCAACAAAGGCCCCTGGGACATGGTTTGGCGATAGCTTGTCCCTCAGAACATATGTAAAACCAATTGCAATAATCGTGAGGGATTAAGGCATCATTGGATTCCTCTTGAGCACATATTTCTGATGCATCTGGGGTATCATGGTTTATAGCAATTTCTTCATCGTCATCATTTTCATTGTTGTTGTCATTACCGTCATTATCATCATCTTCAATCTCTGGAATTGTTCTGTTACCACAAACGACATTCTCAGCCCAGTCACACCGTTTTTTGTATGGATTGTAGAACGTGTTTCTCGGGCATCTTATGGTAACGGGCTGTCCACCTGCACATTTATAGAGTCGAGTGCAATACTCGTGAGCGACTAAAACACCATCGGACCCACTTCGTGCACAAATTTCGGGTGCCTCAGCAGGATCGCAGTTGCACGTCTCATCGTCTTCATCATCACTTTCTGGGCTTTCGGTTTGTTCTGGGATTGACTCAGATATGTTTCTCCCAGCGCAATCCACGTTGTAAGACCAGTCACATTCTAGTGTTTCCGTATTGAATAAAAGGGTTTGTGCACAATAACGCTCAACCATATCTCCATTAGAGCACTGATTGTACATGTTACAGTTCTTGTGAGGCAAAATTTTTTGGATGGCTGTGTTTATAGGACATCCTAGTTCATTCAATTCTACATCTATATCTATTTCAATAACGTTCCCGAGAACTACGGTGATTGCGCAGGCCAATATAGCTGCGACTGAAACAAAAAAAAATTAAATCAGTAAATAAATAAAAAATACATTGAAGACAATTTTAATTTCGTAGAGTATTTATTTAAACATAAATATTAATTTATATGATGTATTACTATTATTGCGTGATGCTGCAAACTTCAAAAATACATGCACGATTCATATTTTGCTACCTAACATAAACATTATTTTTGTATGGATAAATTTTATCACACACAAGACAGATTAAGTATAAGAATAATAAATATTTTAACTTGCTCCTAATTTTGGCCAGGGCGGCGGTCAATCTCAACGAAGACTAATTACGCAGGAGATAATTATTAGGTATAGTACACATTAAGTATGTGCTCACATCATATTATTATCTTATATCAGCTGTCCGATGGGATGGCAATCCGACAGGACCGCTTAGAACTATCACAAAGCTGTTAAGCAGCTCATGAATATCATTATTATTTTACTGTACCTACCTCTCATTTTGTAGCGGTTGATCACTCTTGCACAAGTATTTACCAATGCACCGTACTGATGGAACTACAAGAAATGCACAAAATTCGTTTGCTGACCTGGTATTATATATGAAAAGATTATCTTTTGATATCTTTGATTGTAAAATCATTTCAAAGGATTTAACGACCTCATCTATCGGAAATTATGTGATATAAAAGTACTTGAAAAATATAGATAATTGGTTAAGTGGCAATCAGAATTCGTCATAAAGGTTCCGTCAGTCAGTGCCTTTTTAGAAAAACTATATAGGTAAGTACTCAGAGTTATACTTAATTTAATACAAAAAGTATATTATACTTTTTGTTTTCAAAGCGGTGTGTTATCAAGAGCAATAAGAAATCCATACTTCCAAACTAATATTATAAATTTGACAGTGTGTCTGTCTGTCTGTCTGCCAGCCTTTCACGGCCCATCCATCCAACCGATTTTAATGAAATTTTGTACAGAGATGGCTTGCATCCCGGGGAAGAAAAATCCCGGAAAATCAAAAAGTTCGCTCAGGATTTTTAAAAACCTTAGTCCACGCGGGTGAAGTCGCGGGCATCTACTAGTGATGAATAATGAAGTGCTAAATGTAAACTAAAGCCGCGCTGTTTTAACTATTTATCTCCTAATTATATAAGTCTAAAAGGAAAAGGTGACTGACAAACTGGCTGCCTGATTTATCAACGCACAGCTGAAACCACTGGATGAATCGGGCTGGGCATGCAGGCAGCAATTAGACATCTATTATAAGAAAAGATTTTTGAAAATTCAAGCCCTAAGGGGATAATATAGGGGTCATATAGGGGTGTCAAATTTGTGTAGTCCACGCGGACGAAGTCGCGGGCAAAAGGTAGTCAAGAAGATATGTATCAAACTAATATGCCAAGCTCTCTGATGCAGCAGTGCAGTTTGGAAAAGCAATCAGGTATATTCTGAAAAAGTATACTTCCGTATTCTGCTTTATTAGCACCAGAAGAATTTGCGTTCCCGTACTATTAGTACCTGTGCTGAATACTTAGTAAGTATTGATCTTGAAAAACTTTCATCATGTGCGTTTTGACGACCTCCTGGCGTGGTGGTGAGCGTTGTGGTCTTATAAGTGGGAGGTACCGGATTCGATTCCCGGCAGGGACAGTTTGAGAATTTATATGTTCTAAATGGTCTCTGGTCTGGTTTGGTGGGAGTTACCATCCTACCGGCAAAGCTATGCCGCCAAGCGATTTTAGAAACCGACCAGGGGTATGGGCTTTAATGAAACTGCCATACCCCTTCCAAGTTATTATCTACCATTTTAGACTATACTTACCACCAGGTGAGATCGCAGTCAATTATAAACTATAAGAAACTATAAGAATTAAAAAAAACCGTTTTAATCTTAGATAATGTAGTTTTTCAAATAGGATGAGATCGCTATCAAGCAGAAACCTCCATCGGAAAAAATGTTAAAAACCGGCCTTTACTTGTACATTCTAAAACAGATTTTTATTTATTTTAGGTATAATAGTTTTTGATTTATCGTGCAAAATGTCAATAAAATACGATTGTAGTACGGAACCCTCAGTGCGCAAATCTGACTCGCACTTGGCTGGTTTTTTTGTAACGGGGACTAGGTATATCAAAAACTAAACTAGTTAGGAATATGAAATTTGGTATATTGTGTAGTGTACCATATACTACATTTAAACAACAAACACTGAAAACAACGATTTATAAAATAGTTTGTAATCTATGACCAAAACAAACGAACGTTTTTGGGTTTTTCTTTCACCGTTTAGGTATTCTAGCTCGTTCTAGCTCGGAAAATAAATATTTCACGCACCCAAAATATCATGATATTCATAATTACGTACGGAACCCTAAAAGAGCGAGGCCTGACTTGTACTTGACCGGTTTTTTTCTACCCGTTGGATTTCAAATAGCCACCCATGTAATATTTCGCAATATTTTCCAGGACCATTTTACTGGTAAAAGTTGAGTCACAGTCCAACAAAAAGGATAATACATGAAAGTTTATTGCATGTACATAGATAATGTTATCAGTCAATAAATTCAGATTTATTTGTTTTATTGCCAATATGGATGTGTATCATAACTCTATAACCTGCGGTATCATTGAAGCAAATCTATCAATAATTAAGTACTAGGTAAACTAATAAATAACTAAAATAACAACGTCACGGTTAAGTCGTTAGAGGTTGTGAAAATCGGACGTACCTAATTATGCCGGCATAAAATAAAAATTGTTAATTGAGTTTTACTTTTATTCCGGCTTTTGATTCCGGAGGACTTAGCACAAAATGTTCTATACACAATACTTTGGCCGAACCTTGGCCAAAAAATGAAAAATGTATGCGAGAAAATCAAAGAGTTCTCACGACACTTTCGAAACCTAAATCCGTGCGGACGCAGCTGTGTGCATCAGTTAGTAAACATTTTTTATTAATTTTTGAAAAACAACTTTCTTTATTTTGAGTTTACATTCGATAGGTTTTAGATGGTTTATTTCCACAATGTGACACTGGTTCTGATAACTGATTCTGAACAAGGGCACCCAAGGGACGGATCCTACTACCGTAGGTACCTGCAATACCTAATCTTAAAGTCTGCAGAAGGAAGCTCCACCTTCTTCATCATTGTTTGCTGGCTTGTAGTGGCACGTCTTCAAAACTGTTATGCAGCCCTGAAATAAAGATGATATGTAGGTAATAGATAGGTATATATACAACTACTATACTATATGTGTAGGTAAAGAATAAATACTAGATAGTAGATAGGCTTAGGACCTTAGGTAGATTGTTTTCTCTATGTGGAACAGAAACAGAACGAATGAACCAAAAGCTTAATTCGCTATAATCCGCTGAAACAAGTCGAATCTGTATGGTGCCAATTGCAGCATGCGACATGCACCGCCCGCCTTCCCGCTGCTAAACATGCAGGAAATCCAGCCACCAGGAAGCAATACGCAACACGCAGAACCACGCAAATCCCAAACACTCGACGCACGTTTCGCCACGACACGGGAGCATCCTCAGGAGATTGCAAAGCGGATTATAGTAAATTAGCTTTTGGTTCATTGTAGGTATATATATCATGGATTTCCGCAAAGTAACGCCTGCTTCCATACAATAGAAACATAATCGTTATTCGTTTCAAGCTTGCTCAGGGCCTACTAGTAGCCAGGTACACCACCTAGGCTACGAAGGAAGTTTGCTAGATATCTTCTATTGATAGATGGTTGGAACAATCGGATCGTCAGCTCTTTAGTGGTAGTTATGTTGTGTGATGGATTTAATATAAAAACATCATTGTTTATTTTTCGGGTTCCGTACCCGACAGAGATAATTTATTACAAGTAATTATCTCTGGTACCCGATGGGTGTCTAGGGGATCTAACTAAGCCTCCGCTGTCCCTCCGTCCGTCCGTCTGTCAGCGGGCTGTATCTCGTTAACCGTAATAGTTAGGTACCTACAGAGTTGAAATTTTCACATAATATGTACTTATTTCTATTTCTTTTCCAGTTATAACATAATATATCATATAATAACACAATATCCGTGTGGCTCTAGGTCTCAGATTGGGAACACCACTGTGCCATCAGCACAGATGTCCGTGTGGAAAAGAGGTTGATAAATTTGGAATCCACGGACTCTCTTGCCAAAGGAGCTCTGATAGGCTGTTTAGGCATGGCTCTCTTAACGATACAATTAAAAGAGCTCTTGCCACCATAAATATTCCTGCGCTCATTGAGCCGGCAGGGATTAGTCGGGATGATGGCAAGAGACCTGATGGATTGACGCTGGTTCCCTGGGAACGGGGACGGGCGCTAATGTGGGACGCAACTTGCGTTGACACATTGGCCCCGTGTCATATCAGGAAGACAGTATCAAGACCGGGAGCCGCAGCAGAAACAGCTGAAAACGGCAAGCGGCGCAAGTATGCCTCTCTTATAGAGAGTTACATTTTTGTGCCGTTTGCCGTGGAGACCCTGGGGCCATGGAGTCTTAGTGCTAAAAATTTTTTACGAGACATTTCACCGCGATTAATAGCCTCATCTGGTGACAGAAGGGCTGGCTCATTTTTTGCGCAACGGATCAGCCTGGCTGTCCAGCGCGGAAATGCAGCCAGTATTCTTGGCACCATTCCACGCGGTCATGATTTATATAGTAATTAGATAAGGCTAGCTTTAAGTTTTATTGTAATAATAAAAAAATAAAAAAAAAGTTATAACAACAAATATTTTGAAATTCCGCCATGAAAATAAAAAAGTGTTTTCTCGTACGATGGTAGGTAGGTATCTACAGAAGCCTTCGTGTGCGAGTCCGACTCGCACTTGACTGATTTTTATATTGTTGCCTGCTTAAATATATGTAGCAAATGTTTATTAGGTAACCAATAAAATTAAAATATATTAAAAATAAAATGATTTTTTTTACGGATAATCAATATATCGACATCTAAAATTCTAAATCAATTTGCTACTCGTAAATTGAGCATTCCAACAGGTAAACTGCCTTATTACCTTAAGTACATTACGAGTACCTACCTATCTACCCCTTTATTTTGTTTTTTACACTGAATAGGTACCTCCTTTTATATATTTCTTTTTCAATATTTTAGCACTCCTAAATTCTATTAAAATCCCTCAAGATAAAGTATGATCTATGGGGAGGCCATTGTCTAGATTTAAAGAAGGTTAGGTTAGATAGGCATCTTCATTCTAAAACAACTTTCTTCATACTGTCGATTGGTATGGAATTTGTGAAATGATTAAAAAAATTTTTTTTTTATTATTAATAAAATCATCCTGGACTGAAATTTTTTAGGCAACCCATATGCAATATAACATAATTGACATATTAAATTGAATGTAAAATACGTTTCATAACCAGCTCGGTGAAGGTCGTTCTATAGCGGGATCCTATACTACTAGAATTAAAGCAACTCAGTTGGGGAAATAGATACCTAAGAAGTAGGAACCTAAAACACCGCTAAGTAATTGAAGGTAGATTAGCGGTGGCACTACCGTGCCACCAGATTCACAACCAGTGCAAATCTTCTACGTTCTCAAGAGTCAAGAAGTTACAAGCTCCACTATTTGTGCAAGGGAAACGTGCAAAACGGAACGTGGGCCGTCGCATGGTCGCAGCTGGTCGCAGCACGTTGCACACGTCATGCGAGGCGGTGAGGACCGAGACGGAGGGAAAGAGGCACGACGTCACCGGCGGCGGCGGGCGGCGCGCGGCGGCCCGCGTCACCCGACCTCTCAGTTACCGAGTGATAAACGCGCTTTACCGACGCCTTGTCAGTCATGCTGCGCGCTTGACTTGCCGCCGAAAACCTTAAGCTGCCTAATGCATCTTAGCCTGCCAATACTGCCATCAACGAAGCACAAGTGAGTTCGCGACTTAGCCCTGCATGCAATTGCGTTTGATATGCCGAGTTGCCAATATTTACTCGTAATGACCTCGACGGTCTGTTACAGATGTCAGCCGTCACCGCACAAGGAACGGCGCTTTTATCACATCTTAGAAAATGACTGAAGGTCCCCCGTACCAACATGAGAAGCCGGTGAGTCTCACAACGTAACGTCACGCGAGCGACTCCGGCTCGCGTGCCGAGAGTGACGACCGTGACTAAAATCGCCGAGAATGCGCCTGCCTCTGGAAACTCCGACGTCCCCGTTCTTTAGTGGGTACGCATTGACATATTTCTGTTTCCTTATCGTTATCAATCAACGCCAATAAGTAACTAAGTATCTCGTAACGCGTGTGTTAATGTCTCTTCCTATAAATATAATTAATCGGCGAATCAGGAATTTCCGATTATTTATATTTAAATCGAATAGTTGTACCTATAAAACTTTGTTTGGTGAAGCGGGTGTCAGCGCCCGCGGCCGCGTTTAAAATGTAACTGGTTTTTGAAGATAAATACCGGAATTATTTATTAGCATATAGTAGGTATACATTTGTAAACGTAGGATATTTATTATTTATCAACATCACGATTTTAGTACATTAGTAGTTAGTACAGATAACAGACAAAAGATCTTTCAACATTTTATTCGGTAATTCAGTAGTTACGGGAAACAACTTTGATTCAGGTCTTTGACGACCTCCCTGGCGCAGTGGTAAGCGCTCTTAGTCTTATTAGTGGGAGGGCCCCGTGTTCGATTCCCGGCTGGGGTTTGGAATTTTATAATTTCTAAATATCTGGTCTGGTCTGGTGGGCTACCAAGCAATTTAGCGTTCCGGTACGATGCCGTGTAGAAAACAAAAGGGTATGGGTTTATTAAAAACTGCCACACCTCCTCCAGGTTAGCCCGCTTCCATCTTAGACTGCATCGTCACTTACCACCACGTGAGATTGCAGTCAAGGGCTAACTTGTATCTGAATAAAAATAAAAAAGCAGTGGCGTGCACAGGGTTAGAAGTCTGGGTAGGCATTCAGTAAGTAGGAACTTACTAAATAGCAAGTCATAATGAAAATAAGCATTGAAACTATTACTACTAGGGTAAGCAGTGTTTTTATGCCTCCATGATCTGTACCCTTTTTTCAGGACATTAGAAGTAGATTAATATAATAATTCAATGTTATTAAACGCTATCCGCATTTGGTTGTGCAATAAAGTGAAATAATTAAAAAAACATTTTAAACGTGGAAATATTATGCCGTAACAGCTTACCGGTTAGGACGTCCGACTAATCGGAGGTCGGGGGTTCGATCCCGAGCACGCATCTGATTCTCTAACTTTTCGGAGTTACCTATGTAGGTACGTTGCTTACTGTAAATATGACTTGCTTTAACGGTGAAGAAAAGTATCGTGAAGAAACCTGCATGGATAAGAGTTCTCCATAATGTTCTCAAAGGTGTGTTAAGTCTGCCAATCCGCACTTGGCTAGCTTGGTAGACTATGGCCAAAACCCCTTCTCACTCCGAGAGGAGACCTGTGCTCTGTATTGAGCCGGAGGCGATGGGTTGATCATGATGATGATGATTGTTATGCTGTACGGACTAATTCTAGAATACACAATTATCTAGGTAGGTAGGTAGTATAAAGTTGAAACATGCGCGATTATTCTTGAACCACTGAACTACAAAATATCAATAACAAGATATCATTGTATTGTACCTAGGTACGTACCTTTATTTAAATCTTATCACAATGATAGTATCATGACGTCTCTACATTATATTTACTTGCTATATGATGCCCGCGAGTTCGCCTTTTTATTTTCAATTTAGGTTTATTTTTAGGGTTCCGTACCTCAAAAGGAAAAACGGAACCCTTATAGGATCACTTTGTTGTCTGTCTGTCGGTCTGTCAAGAAACCTACTTACCCGTTGACCTAGAAGCATGGAATTTGGCAGGTAGGTAGGTCTTATAGCAGGCATTCGAGGAAAAATCTGAAAACCGTGAATTTGTGGTTACATCACACAAAAAAAATTAAATTGTTGTCATGAACTAATTATTAGTATTTTCAATTTTCAAATGTAAGACAACTATATCAAGTGGTGTATCATATGTAAGGTTACCGGTGCATTCTAAAACAGATTTTTATTTATTTTTACGCATCATTGTTTTTGAATTATCGTGCAAAATGTCGAAAAAATACGACTAGTATGGAACCCTCGTTGCGCGAGCCTGACTCGCACTTGGCCGGTTTTTTATTTTTTTATGTATTATCAAGATACAGCTTGGGAATTAATTGGCTTAACAGCTCTGTGTTAGTTCTAATAAGTTTAAGTGATTTTGTAAAGTGGTGATACTAGAAAGAATACCCGGCTGAGTTTGTTGTGGGCTCTTCTCAGACCTGGGCGCGTTTGGAACCCTCGTAGCTTTAGTTTTAAGTTTGCGTTATAATTATCACCACTATATCTTACAAATCTAACACCATACCAGACCATCAATAAGCGTAATTTATTACCTATTTTGAATAAATCATTTGACTTTGACTTTGACTTTGACTTTGTTGTGGGCTCTTCTCAGACCTGGCGCGTTGGGAACCCTTGTGCGTAATAATTATCACCACTATATCTTACAAATCCAACAGTGTTCTCAGACAACAACAGACAATCAAAAAGTGTAATTTATTACCTATTTCGAATAAATTATTTGAATTTACAGAAAAAAATTAAATATATTATGTAGCACGCATTACATAAAAAATTAAAAACCACAGAGGTTTGATCCTCAATGCCATTTAAAAAATCCCAAGGGAATTTTCGATTTTCTGGTACAAAAAGTAGCTGTGAATTGTAGGAACTGTGCCTTGTAGGAATTAGAGTGAAAACAAAAAATCTAAAAAATCTAAAAATCTGACATATTTTGTCATTGACGTTGTTTTCTTTAAGTAACTAGGTGGTGTAGGTATATTTTTCTCATATGCATAGTTCAGTCTATGAGTTCAGTAATTTTGTTTTTTTGCTTTCATTTTCCCTTATTTTCCAATACATAATCTGAGTCAATACAAAGGAAAATAATAAAATATTTTCAATAAAATGATAACAAAATAATCTGTATTTTTGTGAAAATACAGATAGTAATATTGAAAATATATACTAGGTACTAGGTATACAAGCATTTACTACATAGAGATCATCGGGTACTAGCCGAAATCAAGTAAGTCATAGCCATCTTCTAGGCAAGCGTGCTCCATCTTAGGCTGCATCATCACTTGCCACCAGCTAGGTGATTCGCTAACTCAGTGTCTAATACAGAATGATAGCCACCGAGGTTGGTTTCTTGGTTCTACATTGCTGCTTCACTGGGTGGCAGTAAAATGTTTTTTCGTAGAAAACCTTCAACGGATTTGAAAATGAGCTCTCTCAGCAATCACCCCACAGGTCTCATTGCAGTCAAGCGCTAGTCTATAAATTATAAAAAAGTCGTAGGTATGTCGTAGGCAATAGGTATGGTACAGGTAGGAGGTCGTCTGTAATATCCCTGCTAATATTATCTATTCCTATTACAGTACGCGGTCGAAAGTAATGAACATCGACCTTTAAAATAAGGACTAAAATCGTACTTTTGACATGAAATTTGACACAAAAAGTTAAAATGGCGCGTGAGGAGTTATATTTTACGCGTTATACCTACCTGAAAGGCATCTTAAAGGTATTAAGGTACCTTTAAGATCTGTAAACTAACCCAAATTTGTAATAAAGAGAATTGAATTGAATATTATGCGAAAGTGGGTCACCCTAAAACAGACCCTAGGCAACGTGTACCCGTCTATACCCCCGAACTAAAGAATAATGTACGTGGATAGAAGAACACGTTTCCGAGTATACAGCCTAGGGTAGCTGTTTTAGGGTGGATAAACGGAATAAACAGTAGTAGGCTTGCAGGTAGGGTTGCCAGGCGTCCGGATAAAGCCGGACATGGGTAGGCTTTTTGATTGCGTGTCCGGCCAAAATAAACAGTGTCCGGCTTGTCCGGCTTTTGTTAGGCTTTTTACATTTCACAAACGAGCGTGGCCGAGCGCAGGCGAGTCGACTGTCGGTCGCTCCCGCGGGCGGCAGTGCCACCTGACAATAATAAAAAAGCTTGATTTTACATACAATTTTTTGTCGTACCTATTAATACTCAGACACAAAACCTCAATAATGTAGGGTGTCCGGCCTTTCTACCCAAATGTCCGGCCAAACTTGCTGGTATGTCCGGCTATTAGGTTGGGCGACCTGGCAACCCTACTTGCAGGTATACCTATCCTGTTGATAACAAACTTTCAATTAATAAAATATACATACTTAGCGATTATTTATCTACCACTGAAATGATTTTGGCCAGTCTTCATTCACGGCCAAGGCCGGCCGAGTCGTGACATAACGAAGCCGACTTTGGCACCATTCACTGCACGGCGCGGCGGCTTACTTTATTGTCTACCATCACCAAGCAAATCTAAATATTTAACCCTAGATAAAACGCTTTTTGTAACATCGTCGCGCGTCGGTCCGGTGGGGACTTTTTAGGGTTCCGTATCGCCAAAGAAAAAAACCGGCCAAAGGAGAGTCAGACTGGCGCACCGCAAGAGTTCCGTAATACAGTCGTATTTTTTTCGTCATTTTGTACGATAAATCAAAAACAGCTATTATGCATAAAAATAAAAATAAATCTGTTTTAGAATGTACAGGTAAAGCCCTTTCATAATGATACCCCACTTGGTATAGTAATCTTAATTTAAAAATTTAAAATAAGTACTACAATTTGTTTATGAACACATTTAAATTTTTGTGTGTGATGTAACCACCGATTCACGGTTTTCAGATTTTTCCCCTTATGTCTGCTATAAGGCCTACCTACCTGCCAAATTTCATGAATCTAGGTCAACGGGAAGTACCCTGTAGGTTTCTTGACAGACACGACAGACAGACAGACAACAAAGTGATCCTATAAAGGGTTCCTTTTTCCTTTTGAGGTACGGAACCCTAAAAAAGGACCAAAACCCTAGATAAAACGCTTTTTATAACATCGTCGGTCCGGTGGGGACTTTTTAGGGCTCCGTATCTCCAATGAAAAAAGGGCCCTTCGTCCGAGTCCCGCAAAAACTGTCTTCCCGTGGATTTTCCAAAAAAAATCTTGCATACAAACCTTGTCCGTCCGTGTTTGTGTTTGTGATTGTCAATTACAAACACAAAAAAAAGAATTATCTAATTTGGTACAGTCATGTGCGTGTTAGTTATGCTCGTACCCTCGTAGGTAGACTGCATCATCACTTACCACCAGGTGAGATTGCAGTCAATTGCTAACTTGTAGGTAGGTACCTATCTGAATTAAAAAAAAATATCAATATGGCAGCTCTGAAATTATCATGACAGACCTGGAATACCCTAATTTGATAGAACAGAAATAAAAATAAGTAATTCTAAAGTATCAAATTAGGTTTTTCCAGGTCTGTCATACTAATTCTGGGGCTGCCATAATAATATTTTTTAAATTTGCCGCGCTTTTCCAGTCTCTTCTGCTAGCCAGACTCTAGTAACTGTAAAAAGAAATATACTTAGCATTATTTTCTGACTGGGCTTTAAAGACCCCAATGCGACGGATACTGGTTTAATTAAGGGCTTGAGGCATAAAATTTTATATTATACCTACGTAATTATTTCTATGGAAACCATTTGAATAATATTTAGATAAAATATTTGTAGTAAAAATATGTGTTTTAAAATTCTACCTAATAAAGCTGTATATCTGTAATTTAAATAATATTTTGTAGTTTTGACGAGCTGAGTGTTCTGCGATCTACCATTGGTAAAAATGGAAACAACTATAAAACTGGTATTAAAATATGAAATATTTGCGTTTATAAACCGCACTAACTCAAATTAATTAATCAATATTAAATCAGGATATTAACTGAGTGGTCTTAGAAGACCTATTTTATTAATATTAATTAGTTTTATGAATGAAATGGCAATATTCAAAATCACTAAACATCTAAAGTAAAGTATCTAAGTCGTTTGAGTCTTACAAGACTGAAATCTAAATGATCTAAATTGAACCCCAGACACCCGAATAGGTGGTTGATGTTTTACCACTGCTTTTGTTCAGAAATCAATTTATCTATTAAGTATAATGGCCTAAGATTCGGCGTGTGCCAGACCTTCCGTATTTTATAAAAGCTGAAAGTTTCTCTGCGGATTGTCCCCAACACTGGGACTGAGAGGAACGTTTGTTCGGATATTTGTTTGAATCATGGTGACTTTGGGAGCTCATAAAGGTGTACAAAATCTTACGTCAAAGTATGAAGTCTAATTTTTTTTTACCCCCTACATGTTCCCCTACCTCCCGACATACGCAGTAAGTTAGTAAATTTTTGTCAATTTCCACTGCAAGCAAATTCAAAGTCCTGACTGACTGACTGACTTATAGGTATATCAACGCACAGCCTAAACAGCTGGTCCTAGAGACATAAAATTTTGAGGGTGTGTTTATGTAAAGAGTAGGTAGGTAATCTACTGGGAAAGGATTTTTCGAAATTCCACTCCTAAGTGGGTTAAATCGGGGATGGAAGTTTGTATGAAAGTCCGTCATTTTTGAAGTTACATCGATAAAATTTGGTATTTAAGCTTTCGATTAAAAATTAAAAATACGTATTTCATGATTTTTCAAAATTCAACTACCAAGGGGGTTAAATAGGGGATGAAAATTTGTATGAAAGTCTTTCATTTTTAAAGTTATTTGCATAAAATTTGTATTTGGGTTTTCGGTCACAAATGAAGAAATACGTGTTTCAGGATTTTTGGAAATTCAACCTCCCCTCGATTTTCTAAATTCCACCCGAGCGAAGCCGGGGCGGGACAGCTAATTGATATTCATAAAAAATAATAGTTTTTTTATGAATCCAGTTTATGGTTGAATTTAAATTGTGTGGGTAGTAAATATTTGCACTAATAAAATACCACTTATCGTAGCATTCAGCGTTGAAAAGAATTATATTATGAATATTAAGATAAGATTAGCACGACTAGGTACCTATACTTGATTATTATATTAACTAAGTCATTTATACAATTATTGTTATAGGTACCTGGTACTAAGAACAACTCCTCACTAGCGCCTAGATAGCCCACGAAAACCGTATACATAGATCTATAAATACTCGCCGCATATGATAAAAATATAGTCTAAAATGAACGTACCCTAATTTTATTGCAAGTAGGTACCTAGGCAGAACTTGGCCGAGTCACATTTTGCTAAAAGTGTAAGTACCACGTAGGTATTGTACCGATTCTTTCATTTCATTGAAAATTTTAGAATGCGCGATAGAGAACTTAGCTAACAAAATATTTACCTACCCGCCCTGAGCCCTCAACCACAAAATGTTTAAGGGGGGTCTAGCCGAATCTTGGGCGGAAAATTAGATCGTAAAACTGTGATATTATGTAGGTACCTACGTACCTAGGTATTGAGTGAGGGGGTACAGTGACACTCGTTTTGCTAGATAAAGCGAAGTAGGTAAGAATTTTACCTACTTAGTTACCCACTTGGTTGGATACTAAGTATTGTTTGCCACTGAATAATAATTTGAGGAGCAGCTGGCGAGTGGAGGACTAAACGGTGTGATTGTATGAAATAAAAATTTACTTACAGAAGAAAATAAAAATCGGTCAAGTGCGAGTCGGACTCGCACTAGGCGGGTTTTTCTTATTCATTTACAGTATGTGTCCAGGTTTACAGTTTACATAGTTAGAATACAATAATAACATTTATAAAGTTATATTACAATTTAAAAAGTACCTAAGTTCCCTGAAAGTTAATAGTAGGTAGGTCCTCATGGACATAGTGCTGGACTCCTACCGACTAAAAACCCCTCCTTTCTTCAAGCAATAACGTTCCCGCCTTGTTGGCCTACCTCTCCCATTATACACTGTAGTCTGTGGGCCTACCATTACTAGTAGTAGGTACCTACCACCAAAGATTAGTAAGTACTCACCTACTAAAATAACGCATATTGTTGAGCAATGTAGGTACCTGCGAATTAAGAGTAAGCCGCTACTTATTTATTTAAAATTCATCGACACAGCACCTTGTAACTTGATAGGTAGTCTGATTGCGATATTGTTTATTCAGCAATTTGTACACTTGCAAGCGAAGGCAAATTCAAACAGCCTTTTTCAGTAGGTACCTATACGTATATAATATATCACTCCTTGGCTGTTTGGCATTACTGAATTAATTCAGCCAGTTTAAAGCGTGCGGTGACTGCTAGTTTCCTTTGGGTTTCCAACAGTTTTCCTCTTTTATCAAGGCTATCTCATATCGTTAGTATTACCTACCTGTAACCATTTATATACTTAGTGTGGCTAATTCTGTTTTATACAATGACATGTCTCTATAAACTTATTTCTATCCCTTTCATAATACTCGAAAATATACGAAATAAATTATTACAGGAAGAGGAAAAACATAATGAAAGTTTTAAAGCTTTATTTGACTTTATTGTACCTAATATTATATTATTAATATTGTTCAGAAGTGTAAATACATCGTTTTGTTAGCCAGCAATTTAAATTAAAAAATTAACTCACAGTCTTAACTGTATACGTACCTATACAGTTTTGACTATGATACAGTTTTGGCCTGTTATAGACCTTGTCCAGATGGGCCGAATTGCACGCTTTTTCTGGACGCAACATAGGCACCTATATACGTGCGAATTCGCCTCTTCTTGACAAATCCAAGGCTAACGTTGAGGACACCTCTTTGCAGATGTGTATCCGCATATGGCTGGAGGTGGGACACGCGTGCGAGCCGCGGCAGTCGGCGTCGGGGCGCGCGCTGTCGCTGGACTGGCGCGTGTGGGTGCGCGGCGCGCGCGGCGACATCAGCGCCTTCGTCCACAAAGTCGTCTTCGACCTGCACCCACCCAGCGCGTTCGTCTATCCTAAGAGAGGTGAGTTGCCTATCTCGCAAATAGAGTACAGATCCCCAACAGAAAGTACGGAGTGCAGCCAGGAATAACTTTTTTGTTTAATTTATATAATCTAACGGCCTGTATAATCTAACCTGCTGGCAAGTGATGATGCAGCTTATGATAAGGCACGCTTGCCTGAAAGATGCCTAGTCACATTTGACATGAGTACCGATATTAAAAGCGATGTGTAGGATGAAGGTATCTAGGTACCTACATATTATATTATTTAAGTCCTCCACCTACAAAATATGATGTGGCGTCATCAACGCCGTAGATGTTCAATGTGTTTGAGCGGTGCTTGCTGTGTGGTCTATTTGCGAAGTAATTGGATGTTTATTACTTATTGTCTTGCTTGCAAAGGCCGATTACTAAATAAGTACCTAACTTTATTTTACTGAAAGATTGTAAGTCTTATTACAAAAACGTGATCATTATTACATACACGCGCTCATTATTATCGTTATCACACGTACGTAGATAGTCCGTTACCAAGCGAAGTGCAAACAAGATCGCAATAGTTCACACCGACTCAATAAACTGATCTCACGACTTTTATCATTTCCAGTGCTCCAAGAACCGCCGTATGAAATCAAAGAGTCAGGCTGCGCTTCGATAGATATTCCGATTCACGTGTACCTGAAATTCTCCCACAAGCCAAAGAAAATTTGTCTCAGATACAGTCTACACATCGAGAACAACAACAAGGCCAGCTCGGAGTCACGGTGCGTGTACTACGACTTCGAGAATCCCTCGGAGACGCTGTTCGGGGCCCTGATGAAGGGTGGTGGCGAGCTCATCGCGCGGACCGGGGGCTTCGACCGCGCGGGCAAGCTCGTCGTGCTGTTCGACGATGACCTGCCAGCGACGAAGATGAAGCGGTACAAGTACGTGAAGCCGATCCGCTGCAAGCACAGCGCCAAGAGACTGGCGAAGCCGTGCACTCTGGACGAGGTCTGCCCCAAGTGTGGAGAATCGATAAACGCCGATTTCAGGAAGCAATTACGCGCGGTGGCCATGACCGAGGATGAGATCAACCGCGTGTCTCAGTTGTACCTATCGTACGGCAGCTACGAGAAGTCCGCGAACGCGCTGAAGCTGCCGCCGCTGTCGGATGCCATCTACAGCGTGCCCGAACTGCCACCGTCGCTACGCGGCGCGCTCGCCAGCGTCGAAGCAGACTACGCGATGCAATGACAGCACTCGCGCCTTCTTACTTCTTGTTGACGTCACGAATAAACAGGACTGATGCTGAATCAGCTCGTTGGGTGATTTATCGATCTACTTCTACTTAATGTTTCGAAGCGATGTTTGTCAGTCAACTTTACGTTTCCCGCGCACTATAACAACATAGTGTCCGGTCGATTCCGGAAAAGCTGCATCAATCATTGTTGTAATCATCAATGTCAATTATTGTTGTGATTGGCTGTATTTATGGTATCCTTGTTGCAACAACGCATTGTAGCCAATAGTGAGCGAGTGTTGGCCAATCAGAGGTGATTGCGATCGTCACACTGTAGCGGTCAAACTACCACGGGGTGATACAACCGCTCCACTTTCAAACAACTATACGAACCTTTATATTACGCTGTGCCATTACACTCAATTACCGTCATGCTTGTCTTATCACGTAATCTGTTCTCTATGTCGTACCAATTTTAATATGATTATGTATAGTGATAAATATTTAGTTAGAAATTATTCATATACATCATAGTTATTTATTTAGGTAGGTACTCAGAAATGTTATTATGAATCTTGTTATTAAATGCCAATTGTTTATATTGTAAGTTATTCTTTATGTAAGTCTTTTGACTTGGAGGAAATGTGCTGTGAACAAGATCTCAAAAGTCAATTTTAGTTAGTCATAGAATAGTATAGAAATGGGAGCTCAACTTTGAATGAATAGTCTTAAATTTATTTTTATTATTGATGAAATACGTATAAATAAAGGGATTTTTATTTAGAAGTCAATATTATGTCTAGTTAGCCATATAAGTCTGTCTAGGTAAGTACCTATATGCCTCAGAAATATATATACTGTAGAGGTCTGTTTTTATGTAGCGTAAAATTAAGAATAGATTATTTTTATTGTTGATCCTAAACATATTATAAATTTATTTTATTAAATAGGGTAGATACATAAATATATGCTTCTAAAATGGTTGTAATAGTAATAATTTATTTGGTTTATTTAAATTTATGAGGTAGGGAGTTAGAACCTAATTAGATACGTAATTCTTTATTTATTCCGATGTGCCTTTCTTTTTTTCTACTTATATGAGTACTCATATGAGTAAAGAGAGATACTTGCCTGTTAAACTATTTTTTGTATACATATTTCATGTTAAATAATATTAAGTAGACTAGATAGGTATAGTCCGCGACAGGTCAAGATGGCAATCGCGGTATAACGAGCACACCCGCAGGTCACTCGCGCTTGCCCGCAACGGGATAGCGCTAGGGCTGTGCGGGTAGTTCCCTCCCTGATTGTCATCTCGACCTGTCGCTTACTATACCAGCATTAGATAATTTAAAAATAGGTTCGAGACATATTGGCGCAAAATCATATGGAAACGGCACGATTTTTCTAAAATTAATGACTTTCGTTTTTGGCGTCGTTTCCTTTTAGCTCTTCACCTATTATGTAGGTAGGTACCTACGGAGTTTTTAAGGTAGGTACCTACTTTTAAATAGTTTATAAAAAAAATGCTTCGCATCGCTACGATTCTACGAGCTAGGCTCTTAAGAAACAGGGTACTTTCGTAATTATATTTTTATAAACAAAAATCACTAAGTATGTGTTGTTTATTATTTTCTTATAGTGTGGATAAGTTTGCTGTTTGTTACCGACGTACGTTCTTTTTAGAGTTTCCGAAGCATCTTTATATGCGCGGAGGATGACCACCGAGGGAGGATTAGTGGTTAGAAGCCCCACATAGCCCGATTTCTCCCCAAAGAGATCGGGTACCTTAAGAAGTTTCCCCCATCATCAAAAAAGGTGCATACAAATCAAGCTAAAAAAGCCGTGAAGTGTCGTGAGCCACCTGTCGGAATGTAATAATTGAAACTCTTAGAAGTGAAACTTCTGTCTCGTTCAATTACAAGTGCAACAATATGCGCTACCCATAACCCAATAAGTACTAATAGAATTATTACTTTCTAAATCTATGGCGCTCGCTGCCCAGTCAATGAAGACGTTTCGTCGCTGCATTCGAATCGATTTAAATAAAATTGACTAGGTACTAAAACAATGGTGCTTCTTTAGGACTTTAGTAAAATAATTTATTTGAGGAGCTGGCAAACAAAATGGTGTAAGTAGTTACACTTTTGATCAAAATACTCTTCTTTACTATTCTTTAGTCCGGGCGTTTTTGGCCTATTGAATTAAAATTTGAACTGATTTTCAAACAAAACGGCCTAAAACTGCTAAAATTATTGAGTCCAAAATTCGTTATTTCGATCAAAACGGTATAACTACAGTAAAGTTTTAACAGCTTTCATTCTGCTTTTTGCTCCTCCTGTAAAGTTTTATTTCGTGCAATTGCACTGTTTTGTTCGTCAGCACCTCATTTTATCTAGTTTTAATTATTTTATTGTAAATAAAATACTTATTATTTAGTCAATCTATAAAGATTAAAATTTCTTAAATTTTAAGATCAATGTGATAATTGGTTCAATAAGTAAAAGATGGGAAAAACCAATATTTTATAATAATTTGTGTAGCAGAGGATCCAGAGTTTAAAATTATTTCGAATAACTACCTAACTAGTTAGGTACTTACTTATTTTTCAAAACGAAGATTTTACTTTTACACCAAACAATAAAAAAATAAAGTTAAGTGGGTAGGTAACTAGGTTACTTAGTTATTTCTTTTTTTTTCTTTTTCCCACCAATTTATTTTGTCCTGGGTTCGATCACCGGGTCGGGCTAACAAACTTAGGTATCGGAGTTTTCTGTTAGAATATTTTCAATACTAAGGCCCGGAGTTAGGATGTTGGCGGTGTTTCACCCCCGTGCCACATATTATCTACCTACTCATGTGCCCGTGCCTCGGAGAGCACGTAAAGCTGTCGGTCCTGGGCCTGATGTCGGTCTCTCCGGTCGAAGCGGGATTTCGTTTCATCAGATTAGGAGATTGAGGGATAAGAGTGCACCTGTGCTTACGCACTCTATGGTCTATGATTAATTTAAAGGAAAAACCTTTTTACGCAACTATCACAATCAGAGAGGAAGCGGAAGTCGGATAGATTTGGCAGAAAACAAAAAACCTATAGCAACATTAAACAGCTGTCACTCACAGAAATGAAATGGACATAATACGCTGGAAGGGGTTATTTAGGGGCTGGAACTAGGCTGGAAGTTATTTTTTGTGCTGATTCGAAGCGTGCCACCGAGCGTAACGGAAATTAAAATTGACACTATGTATCAAATGATGATAGTGTCGACAGATGTCTCATCACTAATATTATATTTTTTCCTGTGGCAGTATATTATGATGTTTGATATTCTAGGGGTGTTCCGGGAATAATGTCACTCACTCTTAAGGTAGGAAACTATGCACTCGTGCTGCTATCACCATCATCATCATGTTCAACCTATCGCCAGCTCACTGCAGAGCACGGATCTCCTTTCAGAGAGAAGGGTTTGTTCATAATCTACCACGCTGGTCATGTGCAGATTGATTGGTAGACTTCACACACATTTGAGAACATTATGGAGAGATCTCAGGCATCGTGAGAAAATCGGCAGATTTTCTCACGATGTTTTCCTTCACCGTTAAAGCAAATGATATTTAATTACTTAAACCGCACATAACTTCGAAAAGTTAGAGGTGCGTGCCTGGGATCGAACCCCCGACTTCCGATTAGAAGGCGAACGTCCTAACCACTAGGCTATCACAGCTTGTATCAGCAACAAAATGGCGAAAATCAAGTTGCGTCAAAAACAGGTCAGCAATCGCAAGTCCAGCATACTTGAGTTAGGTCAGTGCTGACTGCTGTTACTACCACAGAATATCAAGACGTGTCACTAGTCTAAGGTATAAACAAAGAGTATGTAATCACTACGGCATAACTCTGTGGCATAAATATATAAAAAAATAAAAAAAATATTACATTAATGACAAATACCTACAAAAACAAATCCACATAACAAATTACAAAAATTGCAAGTTGCAACCTAACGAAATTGTTGAATTTTTATTTAAACAATTTTCTACTAAAGCAAAAGTTAAGCTTAGTTTCATTATTGTAATAACTTGAAACTTATTGTACCATCCACATTCGTTGAAATAAAAATGGTGTGTGTGCCTTGTTTCATCATTCCACTGTTGTTGTTTTTATGGCACAAATTCATTCAGCCTTACGTACTACGCTTCTGGAACCCCTGGGCCGTGAAAGACGCTGATGGAAATGAGAAGACCGAATTCCCTTTCAAATGTGAAGGTGGTGTCTGCGCCTTTAGTAGAAAACCTGCCGAAAACAAAACTGATGTGCAAAAGGATACTGAATTAACTTCCAAAACTGAGACTCTACAGAAAGATTCTCTTGATATTAAACAAGATGTACGACTTAAGTCTGAATAACGTCAGCCATCAAGAATGTTCAATTCTAAATGTTATTGTATAAAAAAGAAATTGTACCTATTATTGTTTTTAGGGAACCTTGAAGTAAATATTCTTTAGTTCCTTGTGTTCAAGGTTTTTAGTGAACTCTATTTTGTTAACATCACCGTGCCTACCTAGTTAAATTATTGTAGTAAATTAACTTTTATTTGTTTATTCTGTGATGTGGAGCATTTATTCAAGATTTTGTGAGTGCCCTAAAAATCTGAACTTGCTTTCAATTTCCTGTTATTAATCAAAGCCATTTCACCAGCAATATCATATTAAGGTCTTAATTTTTCAGCGCATTAAAATAAATCTACCCCTTCACCCATAGTATTATTAATGTAAAACTGCAGATCTTTTACCTATAACAAATTATTATTAATGTGAAAGTATGTTATTTTTTCACAGCTCAACTGCCGAATTAATTTGGCCAGGTACCAATATAATAGCTTGCTTTTTGGTTATTCTTTTTTTTGGAGCTACCCAGGTTATTAAGTACCTGTATCACTTCGACTCGGATCCATAGTGATCACCACCAATTTGCTATCTAGATAAATCCTAGACTAGGAGGTCAAAGGTCACAGTCATAATTATATTACAATTATTTTGTTAAAATCCATAGGGCCTTTGTGCACTTATCTATATTCGGTTGGTTCTATCCGTGATTCTTTGAAATGGCTGTCATACAAATACATACCTACTCATTTGATTCATATTTTTACTGAATCTGTGATGTCACAGATGAGTGCACTAGCGGCCTTACTATTATAAATGCAAAAGGGTGTCTGTTGTTTTTATGACTCAATTGTTGAAACAATCATGACAGGCAGAACGATAGCAACATGGAGCATACTTTTAATTGTGGAAAATCTAAATTCATCACAAGATTTTAAAAAACCAAATAGTTGTGGGCATCAGCTAGTATAAAATAAAATAGGAAAGTCACTGGAATATTCATTTTATTTACTTACATTGCAAATACGTTAATTACATTTAAAAATAAAGTAATAAAATGTAGTTAAATTCCTATGTTGTTTTATTTTCTACCATTCAACTTGGTGAAAACTTCGATCAGGTAAAAAAGAACTATATGTCTGAATTTAATTCTAAGATATTTTTCACAATAAAATGCCACTTAATATTTGAATTTCATTGAAATTTTGAAACAAAACAACTGGAATTCTGTAGAATGAAAACTTGCAAGGTACAAATATTTTGAATTTATTGAATGTGTAGAATAGACGGTTGATCTAGGCAAAGAATAGAAAAATATATTGAACAAGGACATGTTTAGTTGGTAAATTTCTGTCTCTACTTGAACAACTAAATATTTCCTTATATAACTTACAATCCTAACTTAGCATTAACTTAAAATAACAGTACACAGCTAGTATGGAACACTTACAAAAGCAAGTAATTATGAATGTTTTACATACATCAATTTGAAAAAAATAAAATCTCCTTTAGTAAGTACTCTACATTAGCTGTTTAGACATGCTTTAGAAAGCATTTCCTGATGGCAACCCTACAAATTATTTTATCAAACAACTTTATCCAAATGTCTCAATGTCCTTGACACAAGGCACACAGTAGTATTAACAGTCAGTTTATTTAACATTCTTTAATTCCACTTCAAATACTAAGGTTGAGTTTGGTGGGATCACTGGCGGAGATCCCTTGGCGCCATAGCTGTAAACAAACAACCACATTGAATTTGTTAACTTATTAAATTAGCTAAATAATTCTTAAGTAGGTACATATAGAGTAAAGGAGTGATCTGAAAACCGAAAGGTCGAGACGATTCAAACCCCGCCCGTTGCACTATTGTCGTACCTACTCCTAGCACAAGCTTTACGCTTAGTTGGAGAGGAAAGGGTAATATTAGTCATTTAACATGGCTAATCTCTGTGCCCAGCTGGCACACCTAAAAGCCAATAATTGGGAATTGAATTGAATTGAACATGGCTAATATTCTTTAAGAAAAAAAAAAAAGAAATATAGAAAATTATAGAACCAGGATTCTTACTCTTTGTCTGGATATTGTACCTGGAGCGCCTTTGTAACTATTTGGAAAGTTATCCTAACTTATTCAGTTTATCCATATTGAAACAGCTACCTAACGGCAGTTACGCACTCACCCGATCCGAGTCCGTGAAAACAGTTATAAAAACTCGGACTGAACTTTGATATTGCTTACGCAGTAATCCGATCTCTAAATCCAAATTTAAGCTAATCAGTGGACATCTTTGACATAATATCTACATCATACGTCAGATTTGAATCCCAGGCACATCAGAGATATTCTCACGAATGTTGGAGAGAACTCGAGGTAGTGCGTAAGCTACCATTAAAATATTTCTACGACTAGTTCGGAACGTATTTGCACGTACTCGGGTCGAATGAGTGCGTGATCGCTCTAGTAGATGTCAGATAATAAAATAGTGTAGTATACTCACGCCATCGCAGGCGGGCAGAGAATCCTCCGCTTGCCGCCGACTTTCATGCCCGCGACGCCCACGTCCCAGCCCGAGATCACCTCCTTGGCTCCCAGCTTGAACTTGAACCCGGGGCCCTTCTGGCAGTTGTCGAACATCTTATTGTTTTGTTTCAGCTTGCCCTCATAGTATACCTGTGAAGAATATTCAAATAAATACTTGGAGAAACACAATCGGTCTTTTATCATTTACATTACATTAGAATGTATACCTTTTTCAGGAGCATACATTTTAACCTTGTGTAAATGGCAAGTCTTAAATTTATAGTAGAATCTTAAATATATAAAAGGAAAAGGGGACTGACTGACTGATCTATCAACGCACAGCTCAAACTACTGGATCAGGCTGAAATTTGACATGCAGATATCTATTATGAAGTAGGCATCGGCTAAGAAAGGATTTTTAAAAATTGAACCCCTAAGGGGGTGAAATAGGGGTTTGAAATTTCTGTAGTCCACGCGGACGAAGTTGCGGGCGTAAGCTAGTTTTTCTATAAAAGATTTAAAAAGAAAATAGCGAGCAAACGAGCCTAGCACCAGCCATGAACATTAGCAGCACCAGAGAAACCGCCAATGCATTGCCGGCATCTCAGGAGTTTGTTTGTCTGCCTCCTCAATAACCCCATGTTGCAATCTAGTGGGAACAGCGCCAAAGGAAGTTGATTACACAGTTTGCATGTGCGTGGATAAAAGGATCTGGTACAACAGTTGGTCGATGTGCATCAGGCACCCAGGTGGTGAGGGTGAAATTACACTCATTCCCACAAACAACTTCTGGACTTTCTTGTTATTACTTTCTCTGTAGGTTCTATGTTCAAGAACCTAGAGAATGTAGCAACTGCAGTTAACTTTTTGTGTGTCTACTTACCATCACCACCTTGCCAGGTTTGGCCACAGGCCCAGTTCCCACTTTCAAGTCTTCAATGAACACTCCACCACTTAGGGACTTCTTTTCTTTTTTCTCCTGTGTGTCCTTTGTCGCGTCACCTTTTTCCTTTTTGGCGTCACCTTTCTCCTTTTTAGCATCACCTTTTTCTTTTTTAGCCTTTTGTTGTTCAGCTGGCTTCTCTTTCTGTGGGCAATAATTTGACAAGAACAATTATTATTATTGTTGACATAATAAAATTGAACTAACTCCTTTACTCTTGGTAGACTTAAGATAGAATTTTCAGGTACACAACCGCAATAGGCATAGTATAAGTCCCGCAAATTGCTATTGCGCTGGAACCATGTCTCATTAACATCGAAATGACGTCATTTTGACGTCAGCCAAAATAAAAATATACCATCAGCTCGAAACTTCAGTCTAGTGCTGACGTCACTAAAACGGTGGTCACGCTCATTAGCAATTTGCGGGACTTATATGTACTATACGCATAGTATTTTTTTCATTTAACTCCTACCCCTATCTCTGATGCCAGTTATGCTATTTTATACATGATCAGATCAGAAATGAGATCCATAGAAAAGTCAGAGATACTGACATAACGCGTCAAAAGTTGCGACGCTGAAGTGACAGTAGGCATGGCAGTTGCAGTGGATGTCTATTATCAGTTGTAAAATATAATGACAACAATGAATCATGCCTTGGTTTGTCGACACTATTAACCTGAGGCTCCTGCTCCTGCAGATTTTTCTCGATTCGTTTTTCTATGACTTGGGAGCCATATACAAGCACTGGATACCTAATGGTTGACGATAATGACGATGAATCATACTTTCGCCTTGTCCCAAGTTCTTCTACTCCTGTCGGTTTCTGCAGCTCCTTGTGTGACTTGGTGTCCAGGTCCTTTTTCTTGCTTGGATAGAGGGTGGTGTCTTATTCTAATAATAATTAATAATATCATACCTTGGCCTTCTCTACACCATTGACCTGAGGCTCCTTTTGCTCCTGCTTCTCCTTCTGCAGCCTCTTCTTAAGTCGTCTCTTCTGTGATTTGCTGAGCTTGGTCTCTGACACCTTCTCTTCCGTGCTTGTTTCGAGGGTTGTGTTTGCTTTATCCGAATCGTCCTCCTCTTCCTCGTCTTCATCACCTTCTTCCCCAGCTTCTTCGTCAACTGATTCTTCTTCATCACTGAAAACAAATTTAAAATCATTTTTTCTTTTGTTACAGCATGCTTTAATACTATAAAGTTAAGACTAAGTTAAAATTGGTAATATTAAAATTAGGGGTAATTAAAACACAAAATGTGCATTTAAAAACCAAGCCACACAAGAGTTTTAGTGGAATCAAATCAAATGGAGAAAAATGTCATAGTTCGAAAAACCGATAGATGTTAGGGTCCCAAGGTGCTGGAATAGCGACCTCGCACCAGAAGGCGCAGCATTGGAAGACCCCTGACTAGGTTGACGGACAACATCAGGGAGTCGTAGGGAGCTGCTGGATTCAGACGGTGCAAGGCTGTGGTGTGCTGAAGTCCCTACAATAGACCTATGACCAGCAGTGGACGTCTATCGGTTAATGATGATGATTGTGATGAAACATCAAATATTACTACTTACCTATCCGAATCGGCGTCCGCTGACGAGTTAACATTGAAAGTGTCATCATTCTCATCAGTGTCAATATCTTCTCCATCTAGGAACTTCTGCAGCGGGTCCACACCATCTTCATCAGAATCTGAGCTGTCTGCTGCAACTTCCTTCTTGGTTGCTTTTTTGTCATGCTGTTACAAGTTGAAATTAGGTGTAGTTAAAACCAGCCAAGTGCGAGTCAGGCTCGCGCAATGAGGGTTCCATACTACAGTCATATTTTTTCGACATTTTGCAGGATAATTCAAAAACTATGATGCATAAAAATAAATAAAAATCTGTTTTAGAATGTACAGGTGAAGCCCTTTCATATGATACATGATGATGAAAATACATACTAATTATTGGTTTATGACCACAATTTTTTTTTGTGTGATGTAACCACAAATTCACGATTTTCAGATTTTTCTCCTAATACTAGCTATAAGACCCACCTACCTACCAAATTTCATGATTCTAGGTCAATGGGAAGTACCCTGTGAATATGAACACTTTGATTCCTCCTGAGACGAGAAACGATTATTAAATATCTTCAGTGTTTAGATTGTGACTTGAAAACTTCATGAGATAAGTGATTTGGATTCGTTATTTTTTTTGTTGAAATCTCTCGATAAACCTTATGCCGGAGTGGCCTTTGACCCTGTTCATATTTCATTTGGAGGACATACAAATTATTTGTTAAAAAGATTTTAACTATCTACTTTGAGTGATGTGTGAGCACGAAAGTCTTGATGGTGACAAGCTACAATCACAACTGGGATGTTGCCAACTAATCAAATCGGCAACTCTTCAACGTCATAACATAGTATGGCAGTTTGTATGAAATGTCATATCAATTGTCATAAATATTTGTCTAGCTTTCAAACTTTGCTGCTAGGCCTACTGATACAACTGTGGAAAAAATTATACCTTAGCTTTTTTATTGACGTTTCCTTCTACAGCATTGTCAAGTTTTCTCTTGTTCTTGGTGGGGACAAGTGTTGGAGCCTCTTCCTCTTCATCCTCCTCCTCCTCACCCTCTTCCTCATCTGAGGGCTCCTCTTCAAACTCAGGGTCCAGATAGCCCGTTAAGTGAACATTGCATTTACCTAGTACAACAAAATAATAATAATGTATAGATAAGATAACTGGTATCTTGTAATCAATAGAGAGGATTTCACTATGACTGAACCAGTAGATCCATCCTGCCAAGCTATGAAATTAAATAAACTGCCATATTCAGATTGCATCATCAATATTTTAACAGCAATGTGTATTGTGTAATCAAATTTGCACCTTACCATTTGTCAAAAATGAAATAGAGTCTCCAGTCTTAAAATACAGGTCGAGTGGCACTTGGATGCACTTGTTCTTCTGCAGCGTGCACACCAGGAAGTTCTTGCCGTCCACAACTACCATAACTTGGCAGGCGTCGTTATCTCCCGTCGAGATGTCCATGGCTGCTTGTGAGATGTGGAACGGCTTCTCCACCACTTGGGTGTACCGTTTGTTCGGCTCCATTATCAATCCTGTAAGTAAAATCCATACTACAATTTTATAAATGCAAAAGTGTGTTTTATCAATCTTTTTACAACCCATACGTTTAACCGATAAAGTTTGGCTAAAGCTTGTAGACCTGTAAAATCAAAGAGCTCCCACAGGATTTTAAAAAGCCTAAATCCACATGGGCGAAGTTGTGGGCATCTACTTGGAACTGAGATAGTTTGCATCCTAAATATAATAAAATAAATAATAAAAAGCGATGAGCTCTACGTTGGAGCATGCTTGCCTAGAAGATACATAATATTCACTCTTGCCTTGAAGGTATTCAAGTTATATTTGGCAGAAAACCTTGGAAAGGCAAGAGAAACGAAGGGAAAGCAAAGGTAAGGGAATACAAGCCTAGAGATTTGCATTCTGTTATAACATAAAGTTGCTTTGGCTTTTGTGGTGCATGTGACCTAATGACTTCATGAAAGTGATTTACTTACTCATGAAACTTCTACTTGATGAACTTAATGCAAGTCAATTAGATATCAAGAATCAAGATATTAAATTGTGTTGCATATGTATGTAGCAACTATTTCAATATCTTACAACATACATTTTAATTGAAGTCAAAATAAATCATATTATATTTTAAAAAATGGTACCTACTTTTGTACACTTTTTGAAAGTCAATTAGGTAAGGTAGATATGGAAAAACTAGAGTAATTCCTACCATTTCCATTATCTAATGAAGTATGAATGGTCAATTCTTTTCTGCAAAATTAATTTTAATGCAATTCAAATCGTTATTTAGTGAGGTTTACAGGTTATTTTAGACTGCAATCCTATGCAATACAATTAGATTAGGATAAATAATTCAAGTACCTTAATATGTCCATAAATTGTTTTCCAACTAGTTTTTATTTCATTTTGGAAGACATAGGTACTTACCAGGTTGGCTTACTAGTAGCCTACCTCACAATGTTAGTGTAATTTAAGTTTAAGGAACAAACCCTATATGATGCGGTTTTTGAAGTCTTTAACTTATATCAATCTGCATCATTATAAGTATTAAGTACAATTTCTTTAGGATTTTGTAGAAGCGATATCTTGATGCTCGACATTTTAAATTCGATGTGCAACATGTGTAGGTACCTTATACCTAATCCATAAAATATACACCTAAGTTCAGTTCATGTTGTAATTATAATCTAAAGTAGCATAATTATGAATATGGCCTTTTCAGGCGATTAATATGGTTATTTCTATGTAATAAAGTTCTAAGCAAAGAAACACGTGGTGGTATATGGTTACCGGTAACTTACCCCAAAACATTGTGGAAATTTGGTGGGACGCGGATTCAAATAAATTCTTTAAAACTAGAGCAAAATAAGCAGTAGCACGCTCAGTAAATTAATTGACTCAAGTAAGTGACTAAATAATTAATATTGTTAAAGGCCGAAGGCGGCAATTTAGTCACCACACCAGCACACCACCACCATTAAAATTCTAAAAAATTGTCATTTTTTTGACAGTCGCTAAAAATGGTGGAAGTTCGTAAACATTGCCAGTAATAAAAACAGGTCCGAATCAAGGGCCAATAAATCTCTGGAGATCTCCTGCTACGGGTTGCAGAATGCAGAATCACAGAGTTATACAAGGTCTTTTATGTAAAAGGGCCTAGCTGTGCACGCAAAATGCAAATTGACCCTGATTTTGCATTCTAATAATAAAATATCACTTGACGGGGGTGTAATGGTTCACCAGACACTTGCGATAAAAACCTTAGAGGCCCCACACACGGTCAAGCATTTTTAACCGACTTCAAAAAAAGGAGGAGGTTCTCAATTCGTCGGAATCTTTTTTTTTTTTTATGTATGTTCCCCGATTACTCGAAAACGCCTGGACCGATTTTGAAAATTCTTTTTTTGTTTGAAAGGGTATACTTCAAAGTTGGTCCCATTTCAATTTGGTGAAGATCTGATGAACATCTTCGAAGATAGATACTGGAACTCCTCAACGGATAAGAGTAAATTGCTCGCGATCAGTGTAATAGCTTAGTAAACAGTAGATTTTTAACCAGTCATAGCATAATTCCATGGAGCCACTAAAAATTGTGAAATAAAATTTTTTTACAAAAAAAATAAAAACCGACTTCGTTACACAAACACTAAAAATTGAAAAATAATTTAATTTATTACCGAATATATTATGTATACAAGAGTTGATATAGTTCCATAATAATATTTTTTGGGGTCAGTGCCAATGAGGTGCCATTGTGGAGTCCCATAAAAATATGAAGTCTAGACGATTCGCGCAGCTAAAGCTAATTGGCACCGGAACCAAAAAGTATTATTATGGAACTATATTAACTCTTGTATACATAATATATTCGGTAATAAATTAAATTATTTTTCAATTTTTAGTGTTTGTGTAACGAAGTCGGTTTTTATTTTTTTTGTAATACGTTTTGTGACGTTTTGTTTGATGACGTCATCAAATACAAGAGCACGGTGCAAATACCATTAGAATATGCTTAGAATATTCAAACCAAACAAGAATAAAAGGGACACTTGACAGCAACGTTAGTTCCGATTTACGCCACGCGCCAAGATAGCCTTGTCGCACTTTATATCTTTATTAACCAATAATATAGCACATGAGTAGATATACTCGTGTGCTTATAGTCTGTGGTACCATACGCACCGAGCCCAGAGCCGTAAAAACCAGTTGGAAAAACAACATTGCAACGTCATAGATGACGAGCTCTATGGCATCATCATCGTAATCATAATGTTCAAGGAAGGAACATTATATATTTTACTCTAGGTAATAAGTGTACATCTGTGGGAGGTAATGATTGGGTTTTAGGGTTCCATATCCAAAAGATAAAAACGGAGCCCTATTAATGTTCTGCTGTCTGTTTAGTCCGCGTGTCAGGTCTCTAGCTCATCTAGACGATATAAGTAAACCTGAAATTTTTCTATTTGGTGTAGAAAGTTGACCCAAAACCAAATGTTTAATTAGAAATTGCATTAACTACATTATTTTTCATAGGGGCTTCCGTAGGTAACTGCATCAAAAAGGAGCCGGATACAAAAAAAATCTTACTTTAACATGTGGAGTATTATTGTTTAGAGCTCATTGAGTACAGTGCGAATATATTTTTATTCTTTTTTATCTTAAAAAATAAACATATGGAGGGCCGTCAAAGTTGTCAGTTTTATACCATTTTTGTGACGGGGGCTATCTTTATTATATACCATACACTGTACTTAAACACAAACATTGAAAACAAAGATTGAGTTTGTAAGTTGTGACCAGAACAAACGACCAATTTTTGGGTTTTCTTTGATAGTTTATTGCGGTGTTCTAGAGCTCGGAAAAGAAATATTTTTCTTCTTCCTGTCCTTTATGCCACGCTATGTAGGGTTGGCACAACATTTATTTTTCTTCAACTCACTTCTGCCATAATTATGTTAATACATTACAGTACGCGGCAGAAAATAATGTAATATATCGGACTTTAGAATGACATTTCGGCTTTGCAGAGCGTTGTCTCTGTCACTCATACCTATGTGACGTTTTGCCGTGCGCGACGATAGAGACAATGCTCTACAAATCCCCTATCTCCTTCTAAAGGTCGATGTACGTTATTTTCTGCCGTGTACTGTATCATGTACACCATATCGTGTACAATACGAAAAGTGAAGCACATTGACTTTTAGAAAAAGACAGTCGCCTAGTTTCGGCTTTGTAGAACGTTATCTCTGTCGCAAACTAGTCAAACTACCTGGACTGCTGACTGTACTGGACTGCGTCATGTACACCCAAAATATTTTGTTTATAATAATTATGTACGGAACCCTAAAAGAGCGGGGTCCGACACGCACTTGATCGATTTTTATTTTATTTCTATTTGTCAAATATGACATTTCTCGTGTTTCTTTTGCTGTCATCTGTCAGTCGACGGAAACATTATTTTTCAAAATGGTAAAAAATATTTTACTTTAAATCTAGTTATATCTACCAAATCAGAATAAAATATAATAAACTAAAACGGATATTGCCTGCCTTCTTTGTGCTGTAGTTTAACAAGTGTGTATTTACCAAAAATCTTTTAAAATTACAGGGTCGCGTTCGAACTAAGACCGTCAAGAAAGCTGCGAAAATCATTATTGAGAAATACTACACAAGATTAACTCTTGATTTTCACACCAACAAGAGGATATGTGAAGAAATAGCTATTATTCCTACTAAACCTCTTCGTAACAAAATCGCCGGGTAAGTGTTAAGGTTGAAAGCCTCTCGTGTGTACCTACCTAAAGTTTGTGGTTAATTTTTGTTGTAATCGTTCAATAATTTTATGTAGGAAAACATACTGAATGAATTAAAGAACTTTTTTGTAGTTAAAGAAAATTATAAAATACTAGATGATGCCCGCGACTTCGTTCGCGTGGATTAAAAATCCCGTGGGAACTTTTGGATTTTCCGGGATTAGGTGTCCTTCCCCGGGATGTGGGCTTGTTCTGTACCAAATTTCATTGAAGTTTTTAAACTGTTGGGCTGTGAAAAGCTAGTAGACATAGAATAGTAGGCTAGTAGTAGTAGTAGAAAGAGTAGTAGAAAGCATGTTTGGATGCATTGTGTGGATTTAATGTACTTATGTATAAATGTAGTCACTTACTATGTAGTGCTTACTTACCTACTATATTTGTTTATTTATCTTATGTAGGTACATGAAATGAAATTATAATTTAGTTAATAAATTCGTAACAAAGATAAAACAAAAAGGCAATCTCAAAGTACATTCATTATTCTTGAGTCTTGGCAGAAAAGATTGCCAGCTCGAACCTTTTAAATTGATACAGTGAAAATATGAGTGCACTGGGTGGTACTTTAAAATATTTTTAAGGCCCTGCAGCAAAGGACAAATGTCCCTTGTCTTTTAATATGGTGTTTTGCTGTACTATTTGTCCATTGTGCCATTTTGTGATGCAGCTCAAAATAGTGATCTATTTCTGTCCTCTGTAGACAATAGGGTTATTCAAAGGGCGGACTAACAAATACCTGAAAGACCGGCAACACATTGGTGGTTATCGGTACTGCAAATGTTCATGGGTAATCACTTAACATTAGGTGACCGCCTGCTCTTTTGCTCGCCATTTTTCTATATTAAAAAAAATTGTATATCATCTTTGCAGGCCAACTTACTTTTTTATTAGTATATTTTCTGAAATTGTTAAATTCATGAATTTTGTTTATAGTGATTGCTGTAATTCAATTTCAGTTTCACAACCCATTTGATGAGACGTCTCAGACATTCCCAAGTACGTGGAATCTCCATCAAGCTGCAGGAAGAAGAGCGTGAGAGGCGTGACAACTTTGTCCCCGAGGTCTCAGCCCTGGAACATGACATCATTGAGGTGGACCCTGACACCAAGGACATGTTGAAAATGCTTGATTTCACAAACATTAATGGTCTCCAATTGACTCAGCCTGCCACACAAGGTGGATATGGTGGCAGACGTAATTAAGGAAAATAAATTTTAAACTATACTACTTGTTTTATTGCTACTACTAATTTTCCCCCATAGAAAAATATTGTGTCTGAAATGTAAGTTAACAGGGCTAAATCTGGTTATGTCAGAAAAATTAAACGTTAATTACTGGATTTTAGTACTTAGAAGTAGGTACTACGATATTAGTTGTCAGCAGGGTGGGTAGGTCTAAAAAACCGGCCAAGTGCGAGTCAGGCTCGCGAATGAGGGTTCCGTACTACAGTCGTATTTTTTCGACATTTTGCACGATAATTCAAAAACTATGATGCATAAAAATCTGTTTTTGAATGTACAGGTGAAGACCTTTCATATGATACCCCACTTGATATAGTCGCTCACTTCGAAAGTTGAAAATATTAATTATTAGTTCATGACGACAATTTAAATTTTTTTTGTGTGATCTAACCCTAAATTCACGGTTTTCAGATCTTTCCCCAAATGTCAGCTATAAGATTACCTACCTGCCAAATTTCATGATTCTAGGTCAACGGGAAGTACCCTGTAGGCTTAGATGAATGATTACCGTAGGTTTCTTGACAGACAGACAACAAAGTGATCCTATAAGGGTTCCGTTTTTCCTAACCCTAAAAATAATGGGACTTATTAATATACCAAAGTTATGGTTAGACAATACATATTCTTGATTACAAAAAAATTGTGATCTGTAGGTACATGTCTACATTATAGGCAAACTAGAAATCGTACTTGTAACTCAAAGGGAATAGAACCTTTTTGAGAACAAAATTCCGCAATCTATTTTGGACTTTCCTTTACACAAGTTTAGAAAATCTATTAAAAGTGTGCTGAAAAAAGCATATTACGCTTTCGAAGATTATGTCAAATGATAAAACAGCGTCGATTTGACCTGCAGCTCTTTTCAGCAATGTGTGGGACTGCAATTTTTTTATAATATTGTACATGAAATCTTAGAAAAGAGCAACCGACGAGTTTCTTGCTGGTTCTCAGTAGGAGAGGCATTCCGAACCAATGGTATAGTCGCTACAAAATGACTCTCACGTTCCATTTTAACTCTATGGGTCAACTGTCATGTCAAAAGTACGACACCTTTAAAATAAGGACTAAAATCGTACTTTGACATAAAATTAGACACAAAACGTACGTTTTGTGTTAAAATGGCATGCGAGCTTGTTTTCTATGCCTACGCACGCGAGGAGTTTTTTAAGCGTTATTGATGTTTTTGACGATTCAAAAGTAACTAGTTACTTGTAAAAGTTTAATAAAAACATTTTTATTTGCCTACGTTAACTGTTCAAGTGTGGCTACAATTTATGGTGTTGTTGGGTATTAACGTACCTAAGTGGCATCAGCAAGAAAGCGTAAAATTTAACTCATCACGCGCCATTTTAACTTTTTGTGTCAAATTTCATCTCTAAACTACGGTTTTAGTCCTTATTTTAAAGGTGAACTCTCGGCTGTACTTTTGAGATGGCAGTTGACCCATAGAGTTAAAATAGCGCGTGAGGAGTCATTTTGTACGGACTATATACACAGATGCGTGTATCCGAACGTTGAAATTGTTGTTTGCGGTGTTTCGTTTGCTCGATGTTTCTTGCTCTTTCGCACCTATTGAATTCAACTCAAAGTGCGAAATGGAAAAATCACTCTCGTTCGTGCATAGATTAATATGTTCGTGTTTCGAAGTACCACTGTGTAATAAAAGTGCATAGAACTTTTTATTATCTCGTCAATGAATTAAAGGACTTATTTAATTCAGCTAATAATAGATCAAAATTATTATGAATAATGGAATGTACCCATTTGTTAGATAACGTCAAGTTGGATAGCGATCTCTTCGGTGAGGATTCTTCAATCACAAAGAACTTCAACTGTTCAGGTAAAATATTATGTATTCGTTTTGCATAATGTATAAGATCTAGTGATACAGAATTGTTTTCATGGATAGATGCCACATCGTAACCATAATGGGAGGTTAGTTTGAAAAATCAATACAGCGAACTAAAATAATCAGCTGTTCACGCGGCGCGGGGGCTGGGCGGTGGAGGGGAGGGGGCGCGGCATGGGTGACCGTGAAGATGGTTCCGACACTATTATTCGAAACAAATTCAATCAACCGGTCATGGAGCATACTTATATGAAAATGGGCTAGTATTTTTCCAAAACTGATAATTCCCAAGTTTTTGTTGACTTCGACTGCATCAGGTCGTCGATGCTACTAACCTCATAATGTAGATTGAGAACGGAATATTATGATTTATGACTCACGAACGAAAACATTTACTTTAAGCTGGCCTGGGTTTATTTTTGCGTAGTCTAGTACAGCTAATCTCTGACATCATCAGCATTCACAAATACATGCGATTTCGAAGGTTCAAATCTATCGCCGATAGTGAATGGGTTATTCATACCTACTCTAGCTGTTCACAATTTTCACACAGGTGTAGATACTTGAAAGCGTCATGTATTTACCAAAGTAGAGCTAAATAATCTTGAAGATAAAAAATTAAAGAAGCACTAAAACAATTAAAGTAACATTTAAACAAGTAACATGTTTAAATGCCTCTTTAATTTCATAAGCTGGAAACTCCTAAACTAGGAGTCTTATGCACTGCTTAACTTATTGTCAAAGTTACAAATTACCTCTGTAAAGATGCAATTGTTTCAACTAATTTACAGTCATTATCAAGTAAGTAATCAACTCATTGCTTGCCCACTATTGAGCAATGGGTCTCCTCTCAGTATGAAAAAGGCTTAACCCTTAGTCCACCATGCTGACCAAATGCAGCAGCAGACTAGCAGACAAATTAGCAGTCTTCACACACCTTTGAGAACATTATGGAGAACTATCAAGCATGTAGGTTCTTCACCTTGTATTCTTTCACTGTAAAAACAAGTGATATTTACTTAAAACACACATAGGTAACTCCAAAAAGTTAGAGGTGAGTGCCCGGGATTGAATGCCGGACCAGTCCAAATAGGAGGAGGACATCTTAACCACCAGGCTATCATCCATACTAATATTATAAATGCGAAAGTGTGTCTGTATGTCTGTCTGTCTGTCGGTCTGCTAGCTTTTCATGGCCCAACCGTTCAACCAATTTTGATGAAATTTGGTACAGAGTTAGCTTATATCCCGGGGAAGGACATAAGCTACTTTTGTCCCGGAAAATTAAAGAGTTTCCACGGGATTTTAAAAAACCTATATCCACACAGACGAAGTCGCGGGCATCAGCTAGTTGACAATAATTTATAATAAAAATTTCCCCTTTCCCTGTGTTATCACAATTACTGTTTTGATTAATTTATACAATGCTAGATTATATATTATGCTAAATATTATATTAGGCATAATTCATGGCAAATCCCTGCAATGTTTAAACAATCTCAGCCTAAACAAGCTTTTTTACTGGCTACTAATAAAAGAAAAAACTACAATTAGAAGAAACCTATAAAAAATAAATTAAAAACACATTTGTATTAATCTGTTAAAAAAAGATAAGTTTTCTCACGCATGCCACATCTAGTAGGTTCTGTTGTTCTTCTTCTTCTTTTCTTCTCTATTGTTTAACAGATATTTCTATGTGATAGATGTGGCTCTAAACAATTGTAGTCAGTTTTGTGGACTCAAAAAAAACCACACAACCTTAAATCTTGTTACTTAAATTCAATTTCATTCCTTTTTAGGGTTCTGTACCCAAGTACGGTATGCGGCAAAAAATAAAGTACATTGCCTTTAGAAAAAATCCCTTATCTCCTTCTAAAGGTCGATGTACATTATTTTCTGCCGCATACTGTACATACAAATTTTGCACACAGAATGTGGAGTCCATGAGCAAAACTGGATTTGCTTGCATTGTGGGGTGGTGAACTGTGGCCGATATGCCAACGGGCATGCACAGCTGCATGCGGTGTCATCTGACCATCAGATCTGCATGAGTTGTGATGTGTATTCAGTTTACTGGTAAGTTTGTATTTTGCTAAATACATTTTTTATAGTCACCTATTTCCTTAGGCTAGGATCACATTAGATCATTTTGGCTAACACAATCTCTATGGTGATTACAAATAATCCCAATGGCACCATCACATGCACAAAAAGATATGATTCAAATTTCACGATAGTTTTTTTAAAATAGATCTACAGTTAATAAAGTCAGCAGTCAAATACTATTCCATAAACATTTTATAATTTTGGTTTGCGTTTGTAAGGACTATTGAGGTCTGCGTTTGATGACTTACTGTCCTTAACCTGTGCAATTTTTATTAAAATACTTTTTCCAGTTACAAATGCGATGACTATATATCAAATGACACAGATCATGAAACTATACACAAGATACGGCAAGGTATTATGCAAGTTACAAATAACGAAAATGTTGAATCAAATACCGACTTAGAACAAAGTAATAGCAATGAAGAACAAAATAGTCCCGTAACAAATCAATTGGATCCAAGTGAAAAGTCTGCAATCTTAGAAGAGACTGGTACTGAAGCGACAGCGACTAGCTCATGTGACATACCCAGTACCATACCTGAGAGCAATGAAAATAAACCATCGAAAATTACTAAGGTAAAATAACTTTCTGATTTACATCTTCTATTTACCAAAGGCTGCTGGTAAATAATTATCCGTTAGTAGTTTATTTCTGCCGACTTTGTAATTCTGGTTATATTATTACTTAATTAACTTACAGAATGTGGAGGAGCACGTAAGAAGTTTACGCCCTCGTTCACGAAAACGATCTCACTCTGGAGACAGCAGTTCAACGGAGAACTCAAACCAACCTAGAGGGAAAGAGAAAAAAGTCTCATATAATGGAAAGAGTCAACGGGAAAAAAAGATTGTAGGTTTAAAGAATCTAGGCAACACATGTTTCATGAACGCGGTGTTACAAAGTCTGAATAATATACAGGAATTTAGTTGCTACTTTAGTCAGCTGCCCTCGTTGGAAATGAAGACCAACGGGCGTAAAGTGTATCACTCAAGGAGTTATACGCGACAGGAAATGCATGATGTTGTTATGGCAGAGGAACTTAGAAAGGTATGGATGTCCCCTCGCTATTATATCGGATAAAGAACACCAATTCGTCTGGCTTGAAATGTCGAATGTTATGATAAAATAAGTACTTGTCCATTACATAGTCTTGGGCTTAATCAAATATACATACTTGTAATGTATGGATAAAGTTATGCATAAAGGTTCGTACGCACCTGAGCGGCGCGGCGCGGCGCTTCAGCGAGCTGCACGTCGCGGCACAGAGCGTCAAAATATCATTTCTATCATTTTGTTTGGCGCATATCGCACTAGAGCGGCGCTGCACAGCGCTTCACCGCGCGTTGCCGCGCGGCACGGCTGGAGAGAATATTTTGAAGCGCAGCGAAGCGACGCGCAGTGCAGTGACGCTAGTGCGACATACCCAGCGGCGCGGCACGGCGCTTCGCGCTCGTACGCGAACGGGTATAAAAGTGACGCGCAAGTGACGCGAGGTGCCGCGTACTGAAGTTGTAGTGCGGTAGGCACCGTCGAGCGGCCTGAGGTGACGCGTTCTGCAGTCGGACTGAAGCGCCGCGCCGCGCCGCTCAGGTGCGTACGAACCTTAAGTTTACGTACGATACTAATTCGCATCCAAAGTGCGGTCAACCTAAAGAAAGTAAACTAAATAAATGGGAACAATACGCGCGTTCATGTATGACTAACTGGCATCCAGTGTGATAGCTCCCTACTAGCTTAGCTAGATACTTGAAGGGTCGGGATCGTTCGTGCCTATTCGTACGTGTTCGCATACGCATGCAAAGTGAGCGCGACTTTAGAGTACAGTTGTCCAGGTGCTGATCAACCTAAACACGGGTGGGTGCGGATCGAAGGGCGCGATATCGCCGGAGTGCCTGTTCCTAGTTATCTGGAAGGTAGTGCCGCGGTTCCGCGGCTATCAGCAACAAGACGCACACGAGTTTCTGCGGTATATGTTGGACAGGTCAGTATAAAAATTCAGACGTCCGCGATCGATGATTTCCTACTTGCTGTCAAGTTAGTCTGAAGGCACACATCGGGTACACGTCTTACAGCCCAGGATAACTAGTCATGGAGTTCTCACTTTTATAAACGAAAGCTTTTATAATTGTCGTGTCCCAAAAACTGATCAACGCGTCTATTGACCCAAGAGCTGGTGCTTATTCCGCTCAACGATGAAGCCTTACTATTCAGCGAGGCCAGTGTATTGGGCACAATGTCCATAAAAGACCATTTGGACCGCGTATAATTTTTGTAAATATAAAATTTTTAGTGATAAATTTTTTCTACATGTAAATATTCCTTTAAACCGATTATTTGAAAATTAAATAAAGAAAAGTCGTGGAGGTTGTCGAAGAATTATAACATTATTATTATGCGTACAAAATGACTTCACACACGCCATTTTAACGTTATCTGTCAATTGTCATGTCAAAAGTACGATTTTAGTCCATGTTTTAAAGGTGAACCATAGACAGTTGACCCATAGACTTAAAATGGCGCGTGAGAAGTCATTTTGTGCGGATTATACCTAAGTGCGGATAAGTCTAACTAACTAAGTCTAATAATATGACTAACATTTTGATTTAAATAGTCTCATCAAAGGAAAGTGAACCTTATTGTAATAAAACAGAGATTGTGGAGTTTTAGAAATTTTCCAAGTTTTTGGAACACTCAAAAACTACTCTTTGCAGTTAGCCGCTTTTTACAAGAAGGACGGCAGAAAGGTTGCCTCAATTTTGTATTAATTTGTCCGTTTCAGATTACATACGGAATTGTTACAACTGTTGCCGCCAGATCGCGCGGAGGGCGGTTTCGTTCCCCGAGCGCCCTCTGCGTCCATAGTGACGGCTGTTTTTGGTGGAACTCTACAGAGCGAGGTTTGTACTATCAATAATTGATACCGTAACAGCTTTATGTATATACAATTACTAACTGATGCCCGCGCTTCGTCCGCATGGATTTAGATTTTTAAAAATCCCGTAGGAACTCTTTGATTTTTCGGGATGAAATATAGCCTACGTCACTCTCCAGGTCTTTACCATTTTATATCCATGCAAAAATATATTATTCGTAGTGACGTAACTTTGCGTGTTCTGAGTTGTTTGACCTGGCTGGAAGCTGGCTATGCATTGGCGGTTCCTTTGGTATTGCAAATGTAAACACTTAACATCTGGTGACCCGCCTGCTCGTGTCGTGCCGCCATGCGCTTTTCCAGGAATCAGTACGATACTGTGTAGAAACTATAAACTAATAAAAGGTTTAATTTTAATGAAAACACAGATTTCAACCTTTGATTTATTTGCAGGTGCGATGTCTGGCGTGCGGGACGGAGAGTAAAAAGTTTGACCCCTTTCTAGACCTGTCTCTGGAGTTGCCCGAGACTGGCCGACACGACGCGCCTGTCTCTCTGACGGACTGTCTCACCAGCTTCGTTCAGGTAAATGTTTCTTTAAGATCCTTCTTTTAAACTTTGGACTCCTTAGACCTGTCTCTGGAGCTCCCGACACAGGGTGACACTGTCCGCTTGTCTCGCTAAAATCTAACGGATCGAAGACTTGCTAAGTAGTTTTTGATTATGGAGCACTCAGCAATGGAGAATACGATTTAGAGAAAGAGACCCGGGATGGAAGCATTGACTTTGTGGTTAAGGCCCGGAGTCCACCAGCACGACGGGATCCTTCGGCATCGGCGAAGGATCCTGGTGGGCGCCGGGTCCACTGACGTTAACTATGCGTCTACCGCGGTATTCTTACGTATGCCGCAGCGTCTGTTAAACCTTTGACGACGCGTGCAGGTCGCGAGCCCTGTCTTGTCTTGCCATCCCGAAGAATGCCGAAGCTTTCAAGTCAAGTGTGAATAAGCATCTTCTAGAGCAAGCGCGCTCCATCTTAGACTGCATTAGCACTTGCTAGCAGGTCTGATTGCAGCCAAGCGCTAATCTATAAATTTTAAATAAAGCTTGCCGGGGCATTGTTTTTGTACCTACGTCCACTATAATTGAAATTTCTACTTAAACGTTATGTAATTATTATGGTGAATCCCCTTACCGTGCCGTGGCTTAAGGTTTCGATAGCCTAGTGGCTATCACCTTATTTCCACTATAGAGTAGTGTGTCGGCAGGTGGAGGAGCTGGCGGACACGGAGCGATACCACTGCAGCGCGTGCAAGGGCAAGCAGAAGTCCACCAAGCAGTTCCGCATCCGCCGCCTGCCCAACGTGCTGTGTTTGCACCTCAAGCGCTTCCGGTGGCACAACTACTTCAGGTACTGTCATTCGTTATTGCTTACTAAAGACTTTCTCCAATTTGCTCAGAAATTGCTTGATGCAGAGTAATATAGAGTAATAGTAGCGGGCTAGTATCCATACTATCCATACTAATATTATAAATGCAAAAGTGTGTCTGTCTGTCTGTCGGCTAGCTTTTCACGGCTCAACCGTTCAACCGATTTTGACGAAATTTGGTACAGAGATGGCTTGCATCCCGGGGAAGAACATAGGCTACTTTTTATCCCGGAAAATTCCCACAGGATTTTAAAAACCTAAATCCTCGCGGATGAAGTCGCGGGCATCATCTAGTTTGATATATTTGTTGGTTGTTGCAGAACAAAAGTGGACACAAACATATCGTTCCCGCTGAGCGCGCTGGACATGTCGCGGTTCGTGTTATCGAACGTGCCCGACACGCGCCGCTCCGGCCTCGGGAACTATCTCTACGACCTCGCCGCGGTCATCGTGCACCACGGCTCGGGGTATGTGATACTCTGTATTATACTTGTCACGGAACAAAAGTGGACACAAACATATCGTTCCCGCTGAGCGCGCTGGACATGTCGCGGTTCGTGTTATCGAACGTGCCCGACACGCGCCGCTCCGGCCTCGGGAACTATCTCTACGACCTCGCCGCGGTCATCGTGCACCACGGCTCGGGGTATGTGATACTCTGTATTATACTTGTCACGGAACAAAAGTGGACACAAACATATCGTTCCCGCTGAGCGCGCTGGACATGTCGCGGTTCGTGTTATCGAACGTGCCCGACACGCGCCGCTCCGGCCTCGGGAACTATCTCTACGACCTCGCCGCGGTCATCGTGCACCACGGCTCGGGGTATGTGATACTCTGTATTATACTTGTCACGGAACAAAAGTGGACACAAACATATCGTTCCCGCTGAGCGCGCTGGACATGTCGCCTTATGAGATAGAGCGGTGAATCCCACCGCTGCCACCATGTAATGAAGCGAGGCACAATATTGTGTCATAACTCATAATAAGTCGCTATCTATTTTAACGTCTTTACGGAGCCATCCTTCTGTTCTTGGAAGGTACCATTAAGCATTCTTGGTATTGTTTGCAGCGCTGGCTCCGGCCACTACACAGCATTCGCGATCAACGAAGACCAGTGGTTCCATTTCAACGACCAGACTGTTCGGGAGACGGACGTAAGCGCGGTAGCGTCTTGTAAACCTTACATTTTGTTCTACATACGACGCGAGTTCTCGCTGCCGTCCGCCTCGTGACAACTCTACCCGCAGACTGTAATGTACCCTACCGCGAAAGGTCGATAATCGGTTGCGGAACTGTTGCGTTCTAGGATGGCAGTACATTAGAAATGAATTTGTAATGTATATACAAAGTGCATATGCGTTGCGAAAAAAAATTATATTGACGTCGGCTCTATACGCTCGTGTACGTAAACCACGCTCGCTCTAATGAAATTCGTACGAAAACGCAACCAAAGTTTGTCGGGCCTATTACATGTGGGCTTAACTTGTATTTAAAGGTGGACTTTTGTCCAGCATCTGTGGCGTCAGTGATGCTGGACACCGTCTCCATGTGTAGGGGTTAGTGACGCTGCGCTCAATTGACGCTACCTGCATTGCATAGTACATTAGCTCTGACGTAACAGACGCTCGACTCAAAAGTCCCCCTGAAAGTCCCACAAATATTTAGGTTTGAAGTTTGGACATTGTGGCTGTATTTAAGGGATGATGTTCATTTCTGCCCTCAGCATAATCAGCAATTTCATAATTTGGAATATTCTACATTAATTGAAACTAGATTTTTAATAATAGTCCAGAACTAACCAAAGCAAACGTTTATAATATAAAAAAATACTAAAATCAATATTACAAACAAAAAATATTAGCCAATACTTTTTGATGTGTGAGTTTTATGTTCAAAAACGTTGTTTTTTTATTCTTAAATATACAAAAATCCGCTGCTTCAAATAAAAAACTAAATATAAATTCAAAATAGAGGTCTTACAAGCTTTAAAATAAGCTATATGCAGCTTTTGGTTGCAGCTTTTCCTGGTGAGGTCATACCTCTATACTTATCGTCCTTTTAACACCCATGACAGCTAATTTCCATAATACGAATTAGAATGTATTTATGGGCTGTGTCTAGATTTGAGGTCTCATATTTGGGAAAAGAATTTATTGTAGTGTGGAGGGGAATAATGATTCCAACAAATTTGAAGATTCCTGACGTCTGACGCATTACGTCAGTCTCAAATTTTCCTTTCTCAACATTTATTACAGTTTTGGATGGATTTGAAAACGCTTGGAAATCATTAAAAAGTATTTATCAACTTTTGGCCAGAAAAATAAAATATAAATATATACTGTATTAAATTCAATTAACTGGTTGACCTAAAACTCAGCATTTGTATATTTTATTTTTTGAACAAACTATGAATTGAAAATGGCTTTAAGGAAAATGATGTGCTCTTTTTAGCAAACATTATGTGATGTTTTCTGTGGTAGGGAATCCCACAAAAGCCTTTAGGCGCTAAAAAGTCTTATCATTATTAATAGTATTGTGTTAGTAATAATAGTATATAAAGATAACAGTTGAAACCAGTAAGTCGTAGTAGTAAAGTCGTATTTCTGTTCTGTACCTCAAAAGGAAAAAAGGAACGCTTATAGGATCACTTTTTATCTGTCTGTCGTGTCTGTCAAGAAACCTATATAGGGTACTTCCCGTTGACCTAGAATCATGAAATTTGACAGGTAGGTAGGTCTTATAGCACAAGTAAAAGGAAAAATCCGACAACCGGGAATTTATGCTTACATCACAAAAAAATAATTGTTATTTTTTGTATGATGGTTATGATGGCCCAGCTCGCACTTGGCCGATTTTTCCTTTTAACGTCATCGGCGATTTTTAACCATTTATATAAATTTATTATGCGTTTTTGAAATTGACGTTTTTGCGATAATAATGCGACATTTAGCTAACGAGCTGGTCTCTCGGCACTATGTTGCAAAATGTATTTTTTATATTAATTATTATGACTTAAAGTTTTTGGTGATACCGAAAAAATACATCATAAATATTATGTTTTATTGGAATAATAATATTGCAATAATTAAAATGATGTATTAAATAATATCTGATCTTATTATTTAACTGGATGTATAACATAATATTAGAAGTCAGTCGCACGTTGCCGATTCCAAACATAAGATTACAAGCATTGTCCCTATCAATAAGATCTGTGAAATTTGAAAGATCTTAACGAGTATAACGCACACATTTTGAGATCTAACTCGCCATTATAGGTCTATGTATCAACCGTCATGTCAAAAGTACGGTTCACCTTAAAATTAAGGACTAAAATCGTACTTTTGATATGACACAGAGCTAAAATGACAAGTTCAATCTCAAAAGGCATGCATTATTATATTATTGTACTCGTACTTATATATCTTTATGTGTAAATTATGAACTGTGCTTAGTACAAGATTTAACACCTCACTAACGTTGACACAATTCGTGCCGAAATAGTTGAGCGTTAAAGTAAAATGGACTTAACTGCCTTGTTTTAAAGCTCAAGTTCGTCCATATATTTACAGCTAGGCTTCAAGAGGAAATGCGAAATTAATAGCGGTGGTACCTACTGAATTTTTGAATTTTAAATCGAGAAACCTTTTTTACTCTGAAGTAATTTTATCAAAGTTGCGTTAGTGAGAATCTCATACTATACCTTATCCGCAGAAATGAGTTGGTCTCTCTGTTATGTAATCCCATACAAATGATAGAGACAAAAATCTCAGTAAGCGCTAAACATTTGAGTCACGAACCAATCACAAACCAAACTATGTTTTCGAATTGAATTTCGAATATTTTTGAAAACACTTTCGAATTGAATTTTGAATGTTTTTGAAAACATGTTTGTGATTGGTTGGTGACTCAAAATGGTTAACGTCCACTGAGATTTTTGCTTATGTCATTTGTGTGGGATTACGTAACAAAGAGAGCGCGCTATACTAATTTCTTTCCGCGGATAGGGTATAGCACACAGGTCGACTTTTTAATGTAATCAATAAAAAATAGACGTATAACGCTTATTGCATGAAGGCAGCGCGCGCTGAAATCATACCTATAGTCTACCTATTTTTTTATCCCAGAGACCAAAATGACAGCTAGAAATGTGAAACTTAATGATACCAGCTTAACAAAAATAGTGTGGTCCTCGTGGGTTCGGGTTAGATTAAAATCGTCAATAAAATAATATTTCCTGCATAACGAATAAAATAAACATACGAAATGTGTAATTACGAGATAAAAAATCACTAATCACAGATTATTTAAAAGATCTGAATAATTATAATTAGTAACAAAAATAATTCACCTAAGGATTTTTTCAATAGTATGTATAACTCTTAAATTCAGAGTCCATTTGAATTGGAACTATTTCCAACACATTTTGTTGTCTTATTTCATTACACACCTCACAAGAAAACCGATAAATATTTTATCGTTAAGTATTATAATAAGAAGCCGTGCTCATTGTGGTCTCCGGGATAACTTTTGAGAAGTAAAGGAAATATGAATTCCCTTCGCGAGATTTTACATTCCTGATAAATATATATTATGATGGTTTATTTAATTTCACACCGTAATTGGATGACTCGTGTTAAACCATTATTGTGATAGTACGAGTGTGTATATAGAATGTTTTAATGATTTTGTGTCGTGAAATAATGGTCTCCTTTTGCAAGTACCTTATTGAAATTGTTCAACAACAGGTTTATTTTAAGTACTTCAATTACTGGAAGTTGATAGTGATTGAATTTAATAAATTCGCCAATTTAAATAACGTGTTTTAATTATAAATGATCCTAAATAAATAAATATACCTAACTGGTTATTTACAGCAATAAACAATGTCTAGGAAACGTTTGAACCATGATTTTTTCTCAGTATCAATATCTGTGTCTACGGATACAGACAGGTGCAACGAAGGCACGCGCACGCGGCCAGTTAATGACAAATGTTGTGTCCATTCTGCTGGGTTTAAAATAGACAAATTTCTTATAAACAATCGATAACTAGCACATTCTTCAATGGCGTCCTCAGTTTTTTGCGATACTACTTGTGCATCATTGTTCTCAGGACCCATAATATTATAATCATATAATTCTAACAATTCTTTATGGTCTGGCAGAGATTGTCCAATCCAGTTGCCATCAAGTTTTTGTATGGGATAAGTGATTTCTTTTTTAAGTGTCTTCGTTTCAGTACTTAGTTTTATTTGCGGTTTTTGGCGATTGCAAAGCGATGTACTATCATCTCTGCTATTCTGTAAAGAAACTTCTTTTTCGTCATTCATATCATTGTCCTGATCGTCTTCATTTCTTTTGGATTCATCTATTTGTGTCTCGAAACTCTCAATATGCGATTCTGGACTAAATTCTTTATTACGTCCTATAATAATTGTAGGTTCGCAGTATACGGGTGTTTCTGGACCCTTCTCTATATAAAGCTTATTTTGTTCGTTTATTTTTGATTGCCTTATTCTACTCCTATCTCTGGCTGGTAAATCCTGCCATTTATTCTCATAGCTTTTTTCTATGTTACCTGGACTATGTTTAACATGTTCTGTTTTGGTTATTTCTTCTTTAAACCAACAATTTGAAGGCCTCTGAAAAAGATTTTCGTCTGCATTTCTTGTAGCAATATCAGAGTTATTCAATGTGAGTTTATTTAGTTCTGTCACTTCAGTAACCGTTGGCAGCGTAGGGGATAGTGGCAAATTCATTCTCGGTATATAAGTAGGAAAAGGCGTTGCAATTCTACGATGGTTCGGAATATCCTTACCTGGTTCTTCTTCGTTTGTAGCACTAATCGAGTCCTTGCAAGAAATATTAATTAATTCATAATCGTGCTCTGATAAATAACGTTGGTTCTTTGAAGAATAAATCCATATCGTCCGCTTTTCTGCGTTACCATCATTACCATATGTAATATTTCTGTTGTCATAAAAATCATTACTGTTCCAACAACGATTCTCTTTAGTCTCGTCATATTGAATTACTTCGATGTCATCATACGAATTCGAGTCGGAGTAAGTTTGGGAAGTTCTATGATTGTTTAAAATTGTGAAAAACTTTGAATGATGATTATTTACTGACATGCTCTGACCTCTATCATTGCAATCAATTCCGTAGAGTTCCGTACAAAATTGGTTAAGTACATCTTCGTCGCTGTATTTACTTCTGGTATCATTATTTTCTTTTTCCATATTTTGGGGGTTCTTATCTCTAGCTGTTTTATTCACTTTACAATCATCCCCTTCGTGAGACCTGTAGGTTATGTTGCACCAGGAGTTATTGTGATTGTCTTGCTGTTCATTTTCAGACGTCTCATCTTCATCAGAGTTAAGTTCCATAATTTCTACAGCGTTTTTATTTCCATCATACGAGTTCGAGTTGGAGGAACTTTGGGAAGTTCTATGATTGTTTAAAATTGTGAAAAACTTTGAATGATGATTATTTACTGACATGCTCTGACCTCTATCATTGCAATCAATTCCGTAGAGTTCCGTACAAAATTGGTTAAGTACATCTTCGTCGCTATATTTACTTCTGGTATCATTATTTTCGTTTTCCATATTTTGGCGTTTCTTATCTCTAGCTGTTTTATTCACTTTATAATCATCCCCTTCGTGAGACCGGTAGGTCATGTTGCACCAGGAGCTATTGTGATTGTCTTGCTGTTCATTTTCAGACATCACATCTTCATCAGATTTAAGTTCTGTAATTTCTACAGCGTTTTTATTTCCATCATACGAGTTCGAGTTGGAGGAACTTTGGGAAGTTCTATGATTGTTTAAAATTGTGAAAAACTCTGAATGAAGATTATTTACTGATGATATTCTCTCACTTCTTTCATTGCAATCAATTCCGTAAAAATCGGTACAAAATTGGTTAAGTACATCTTCGTCGCTATATTTACTTCTGGTATCACGATTTTCGTTTTCCTTATTTTGGCGTCTCTTATTTCTAGTTGTTTTATTGACTTTATAATCATCTCGTTTGTGAGATCTGTAGCTTCTGTTGCACCAGGAGTGATTGTTACTGTGATTGTCTTGCTGTTCGTTTTCAGACATCACAACATCTTCATCAGAGTTAAGTTCAGTAATTTCTACAGCGTTTTTATTTCTCTCTTCTAGACTCTGATTAAAAAATACAGTTGGATATACATTGCGATTGAAATCTGTTGAAAAATCATTATTTATTGGAGGGGTTTATGATATTTTCTCTTAGATTACAGAATTCCTTAGTCTATGAAGTATTTTCTAACTACTAGTACGTTAGTACTATTATATTATTCTGTGCTACTAGTACCACAGAATAGGAATTATTACTACGTAAAGAAGCAACCCCCTCCCCTCGTTTATGCACGGCACGGCTATTGGTCAGTAGCCGTTTCTCAGCCGGAGTGATAAGCACTTGTTGCTTACGTAGCGTTGTCCTTGTCCCGCTCAATTGGCTTCGCTCAGACCCCAGCACTACTGTACCCACACCACAAATCGTGTACGGAAAAGCTGGGTTCGGTAGTAGTAATAGGTAGGTAATTAAATCAGTTCGCTTGTATAGAATGCTGGGGTTGTGTTAGTAGGTACCTACCTACCTATTAAAAGAGGTTATATTGGTGTGCCTCTCTCATACCTTCGGTGGAAACTGAAGAGGCAACTTTAGCCTATGTTTCCAAAATTCAGTCAACATCAATGCCACATGTAGGTACCTAGGTACTTTTATATTGCATTCTGAGCTACTGCGAATAGCATAGCCTACCTAAGGGCACTATTTCATTAGAACACCAGTGGTGGCGTATCTAGTATCTACCAGTTGAGATCCTACTCACCAGGGAGCTCTGTATGCATTTTGTTGGTAGCGTGATTTAGTTGCGCCACCACTGATGTCCTAGAGAGATAGGGCACTGAACATAAATGGAAACTCACGATTGAAAAACTTCGCCTTGCGACTAACTTTTTTATACATTTGGTACCTCTTCATAGCACCTAAGCCAGGTAGGCAGGTATAGTATATAAAATATCTGATTTGTTTTTTATTTAAATAATCTTTAAACCGGTTTCAATATTCCTATTGAAATACTTATTATGATTTTAATGGATTTATATTTACAAATAAAGAGCGAACTCTGACACATTCGTGTCAAAGACATTTAGATTTTTTTCTTAATTTTGAACTGAACCTCTACAAATAGGTACCATGGAGTTATAGCGAGCCCAGCGAGACTATACTAGCGGCACGCTATGATGGCCGGTTTGACACATTACAATAGTGATGTGGAATGTCAATTTATTCTCGAACAAAAAACAATTAAGTTTTGTTTTTGTACCTGATTAAATAGGTTTAATAAAACAAAAATGTATATGTTTATTTAATTTATTTGAACGAACTGAATATTTGAACGAAAATGAATATACATACTTTATATGCACACAAGAAACATATGAATACAAAAGATACCGAAAAAGGTGCCACAAAAGGCCATAATTAATCAGATTCGTCCATACTACTATTTTCACTGTCGTCACTGCTATCATCACATACATTAATAATTATATGTTCGTTTTCTATAATATTATCTATTTTCACATCTCTTTCATAATCTTCCCTTATTAATTTAACAGTTCTATTCACAACCTTTTCCCAGTCTCCTTTAGTCACATGTTCACAAGCTTCTTCTAATAATTTTAGCATTTTTTTTGTGGTAAATGGGGGTTCTGTATTGTGTCTTGCAGCATATCCCTTAATTTGAGCCCACACCAACTCAATCGCATTATACTCACAATGGTAAGGCGGTAACCGTATAACTCTGTGCCCATGTTCTAATGCTATTTCGTCAATGACGTATCGGATCTTGGTTGGTTTGTTTTCTTTTAAAAGACGTACTAATTCCGCTTTTAACATATTCATGTTTGCATCTACGCCATTTTTACGAAGCCATGCGACGATATCAGCTTTCTTTTGGGATTGGGCAGGTGGCTTGTCAATTTGCATCGAGTGGTATGGGGCGTTGTCCATAATTATAATAGATGGTTCAGGGAGGCTACACAACATTGAGGTAAACCATTCAGTAAACTTTTCTCCATTCATGTCTTCATGATAGTCTCCAGTGGTTTTTGACGCAAAAGCCATGAGAGAACCTTCGACAAACCCGTTGATGGTTCCGGCGTGACAAATTATAAGTCGCGATCCTTTTCCTACAGGAACTTTGGAAGTAGATGCTGCTGTGTCATCGTTCCAAGAACGGCCTACAGTATGGTTAGCATTAAGCCATGTTTCATCCAAGAACACAACATTTTGCCAATTTTTGATTTCTTTCACTTGCCGTAAAAAAGTATACCTTGCCATCGCTATATCAAATCTTTCCATCAATATTTTGCGTTTGTTACATTTTTTGTATCGAAATCCAATGGTCTTCAAAATCTTCGTTAAAGAACTTTCCCCACCGAAGAATAATCCAGCTTCCTTCAGTGAATGCACCAACTTTTTTCTTGTTGGATACTCCTTCTGTAAATAGTAGCCGTAAACATGTCTTCGGATAGCATCGGCATCAAAGCTATCGATGCCTACGACTGGTTTTGCTCGTTTTCTCTTTTTTGGTGTGTGAAGTTTATTTTCTTCTGTGCCAGTCTCGCCATATTTTTTTTTAGTTATCCGTCTAACAGTTCGTTGTCCAATATTAAGCGCATCAGCTACGCGTTCAACCACTGACGTTATAGGTAAAATTGGCCCTCCATTTTGAGCTTCACGATCGAAATAGTTACGAAGGCGTATTAGGAACTCACGTGTCTGACTATTTAGAACAGTTCTCTGCGTACGTTCGGTCATATCGACGAAATCCACAACAAAGGGCTTGAACAGAGTCCAAATTAACGAGCAAGGGTCAACAGTAATGCAGTATCAATATTTGAAATCCAAAGCCAGGTCAAAACTATATCACAATCGCATTGCACTGACAGTTTATACTTTTCGAAGCAACGTCAATTCGAAACTGCTTTGTTTTGCATTGAGCATTGACGCGAGTTTGCCGGAGGTAGTAGTTGTGCTAGCCAGCGATCCTATGTGACGATCGTATTAGATTCCATTTTTAAAAATTTATTGATATTTTTTTGCGATTTCAGAGGTTTGTCCACATAGTGAAAATTGTTCATATTCACAAGTACATTCACCCCTTAAATGGTGCAAACTGATTTTTCTACACTTGTATACATTTAAGAAATCAATTTAATAAATAAATTTTGAGTCCTAAACCTAAAACTACATTCGATAAAATTTATGAATCTCTGCACATCACTATCGTCAATAAAGTAATACAATTATTTCCTTCAAAGTCGTTATCAATTAATACGGAACTTCATGAGCGGACAAACGTCAAACCGGCCATCATAGCGTGCCGCTAGTTTAATAATACAATACAAGTATTTAGTATATACCTAGGCACGCCGGACTTGAGATTGCCGACCTGTTTTTGAAGAAACTTGATTTTCGTCTGGCGCTGATAGCAGCAGTGGAACGATCCGCGACTATCATGGTGGCTTTGATCAGATAACAGGTAACAAGGGTGTAAAAAATCTTAAACATCAAAGTGTTAAAGTGTAATTTTATCGGAATACCTATGAAAATTACGTATTAAAAATCACGGCATTGCCAGACACTTAGTATCGTGGCAACCTCTTGCCAGACACCCTTAAACTTTAACAATTTAAGGGTGTCTGGTATGTGTCTGACGAAAGAAGAACCACAACTTAAAATAATTATACATATACCTATTACCTAGTAGGTAAGTACTAATATTAAGTACTACACAGGTTATTATTAGGTAGTTTATTAAAATACAGATACCTACTCACACTAGGATCATTACGTAACGTAGGTATGTATGTAGGTTGGTCTGGCGGGAGGCTTTGGCCGTGGTTAGTTACCACCCTACCGGCAAAGTCGTGCCGCCAAGCGATTTAGCGTTCCGGTACGATGCCGTGTAGAAACCAAAGGGTTCAATAAAAACTGCCATACCCCTTCCAGGTTAGCCCGCTTCCATCATAGAAGGCATCAACCTTACCACCAAGTGAGATTACAGTCAAGGGCTAACTTGTAGGTATGTGAATAAATAAATAACAAAGCTAGGTACCTATATGTCTACTTACAAAATATAGATAGGTAGGTATTAAAATAACGGCATCAAAAATATTTTCCAACAAAGTATGCAGGGACTAAAAGGCCAATTACATTGTCGCTAAAAGCCAGCGGCGTGCTACATGGAGAATGTTAGCGAAACAAAGTGTAAATGGATTGATTGCGCCAATTCTCTCACAAAGGGAGTCGAAATTGCATTAAAAGCTCGCGGCGCGGGCCATTTGGCAAAGCACTTACTCCATTAGACGTGTCCAAATAACGTTACCTAGTGGTAGGAAATGTCCCCTAGTGCAGGTAATAGCTCTGCAAATTAGGTCGAGGAATGATTCAATAAAAAGGGGTTCCTTTAAAGAAACTTTAAAGTGGTTAAAACTGGAGATCTTTACAAAAAATGATAATTGTTTAACAATTGTAAATTACTGACGTGCGCTATTAAAGAAAACGGATTGAGTATAGTACGCGACAGGTTGAGATAGCAATTGGGGTATGAGGGGGAGGGGGGGGGGGGGCGCCCCGCACAGCACCCGCGCTCGCCTGCACCGGGTTAGCGCGGAGGCTGTGTGGGTATGCGGTTGCGATCTCGACCTGTCGCGTACTATACCTATGCTACGTAGTCCCTACGGCGTAACCCGGAGAGGGAGCCCTAAGGTTCAAAGAAATAATTGGAGAGATCGGGGGGCGCTAGACTATCTTCTAGTTTTTCCAATTAATCCGAGTTGCCGATTCCATATTTGGATTCAGCTTTTAAAGCAGCAAGCGTCAAAGGCTAATTAATTCGATTGCGCCTGAGCACTCATCGCTAATTCGCAAATTATCAAAGCGGGCCTTTGTTCACGCCGATACGTGTTTCCTCTCTATTTCACTTAATTTCAAGCCATTTCGGGAATCAGGACAATTTCAATCACGTTTCAAATGAGCCTCTCTAAATTGGCTAATTTACATTTTAGCCAGGTTAGTAATTATAATAGTAAAATATAATAGATTATATTTTAGGCCTAAGCGTCTATAAGTACTTATTTCCTACCAAGAGTAACTATGAAAATTCTGTTGGACCAGTTCTATTTTATTGATAGGTAGGTATATAGGTTAGTTAACATTAAAATATTATCTAAGTACATACTTACCTAGATAGTTTATTTAGATCTAGCTACTCATAGGCACATGTCCCATTTCAGTTCTGGGTTAATAGCAGTGGCGGATTTGTAGTCTTGGCCGCCCTAGGCCCAAGGGTCTAACGTAAGTAGGTACCAGCTGCCCCTTTCTCAGCATTCATCATAACTATATTGTAGCACATACTTAATGCATTTACTTTATTGCCAACTTTTATCTGGCCGCCATAGTACGTTAGTACTATTATATATTCTGTGGCCATAGCCCTTAGGGGCAAATCCGCCACTGGTTAATAGCTAGGTATTCCTACTTCTTGCCTTATTCATCACCAGATCCTATCTTCGTGCTAAATATCTTCAGAGTAATTAGGAAAACCAACTATCTACACTTGGAAACCACTATGAAAAACTCATTGAATGGAAATAATGTGTCAATGGTGAATGGTGGACAGACGACATCAAACGAGCCGCAGGGAGTCGTTGGATGCAGGCGGTGCAAGACCGTGGCGTGTGGAAATCCCTACGAGAGACCTACGTCCACCTGTGGACGTCTATTGGTTAACGATGACGATGATGTAGCATGTCCTTAGTACGATAGTAGGTAGGTACATAGGCATACTATCTAAATCGAGGAAATAAGAGTCCATCGTTTTCCACCATGCCTATTTACGGATAGGGAGGTAATTTACCTATGTATAAACAGAATGAGTAATGCTAAGGAACCTTAAAAACTCGAAAACAAAAATGTTTGCACATAAACATCCATTAGCGCCGACGTTTCGTCTATTGCGCTGCATAATTACAATTTGCTTTTGTCTATCAAAATATTTTAATTGGTAGCGTCGGTATGTATTGTAGTATGTGATTATATTATGGGAAGGCGTGTATTTGCTTAATGGATGGAGATAAAAGCTAGCGCTATCGGCCGATCGGACATAATTAGAGGGTCCGCGCCGCCTTCTAGCGCTCTTCCTTAACGTGCCACTTAAAGCTACACTGCCTTCTCACATGCTGTCTTATTATGTAAAACCTTAGCGATTGCGCCGGCCGGTGATGTTACAAGTTTGCACAAATGGATTTCCTGCACTTTCATAACGGAAACATACAACAGTCTTAGCTTTTGCGCACGAAGTCACGGTCAGAAAATACAAAGGGTGACCGCATGGGTTTTTCAAAACCATGTCTTTTGAATTTTCAAAGGTATTTTCTATCGCCGCAAATACCTACCTACTACTTACTAATATTCAATGACAGAAATAGTGATAGCCTAGTGGTTAAGACGTCCGCCTTCTTTTAGGAAGGTCGGGGGTTCGATCCCGGGCACGCACTACTTTCGGTGCGAAGTCGCCTTTCCAGCACCTTGGGACTCCAATGATAGTAATACGAAAATCAATAAATGTTATCTGTCTATAAGTTACGTTAGATTTGTCGAAAACTAGAAAAAAAAGTTTGTACAAATATCAACGTTGTAATTTATCGACACTGATTTCACACAAAGATCGTAAAAAAAATCTTAAAGAAACTAATAACACCACTTAACTTTCTTATTAGGTAGAAGACAACCTATACTGTTTCAAAAATAAAATAGTCAGGTACTTACTAGGTAGGACATTTTTTTAAATAATATACCTACCTATTCATGAAACAAAACAAAGTGTACCTAAGTATAAGTAAAATGATCAACTTCCCCACACAAGAGCTTTTAGTAAAATTGCTCTATAAATATTCAGCAAGTAAAAAAGAATAATAACACACTATCGCGCGACGCTAATTGCAAATTACCAGTGCATTATATTTCGCTTAAGTATTAGCTAACGGTAGACTATCGACAAGACAGCCTGATCGTCGCGTCGTGCAAACATACCGCGGTTTTGTGAGACGAGCCCGCATCCAGCTCACTAAAGGTGACTCTGAATTTACTTAGACTTAAGACAGAGAGTTAAAACGAGACAGATGTATATTTTTTTTTTTTTTTTTTTTTTTTTTTTTTTTTTTTTTTTTTTTTTTTTTTTTTTTTTTTTTTTTTTTTTTTTTTTTTTTTTTTTTTTTTTTTTTTTTTTTTTTTTTTAAAAGAATATATCTCTCACATAAATCTGTCTCGTTTTAACTTTATCTTAAGTCAGAGCAAAGTCAAAGTGCGCTCTATAGATCTCAGTCTAAGCCGCGGCCTTGCGGCAATCCACCAGCGAGCTTTACAGGTGAGCTATCAAAACCGTGGAAAAACTTGCTCGTAAAAAATACCATGAAAATTGCATAAGTTAAAGCATATTGATCAGCTATTACGCAGGCCTTTTAAACGATTTCTAAATGTTTCAAACAAAATAACATATATGTTAAGGTCGCCATTACAGCACCTTGGGACCCCAACGTCTTATCGGTTTTACGAACTATGTGCCCTGCCCATTGACACTTCAGCTTCGCAACCCGTTAGTCGTTACCCTTTAAATCATTTAATCTCTATTAATTGATGACCTGAGTAATTTTATAAGTAGTTATAGTATTTTTATGTAAAAAGACCACTTATGTCTTGTCTTATGTCTACGCGCAACATTTAATGTTCCGACCGTTGAAGTTACCTTGCACTTTTAAACTTCAGAATTAGCATAATATATAAATGATAGATGAGATTATGATCGTAGTAAAAACCCTGTTTAGGCTAATCATTGGTACTGATATTTATCATACTATGTTACAGGTAGGTAGGACGTACTTACACATATTACATTGCTACGAGACGACTTCGTAGAGCCCATTCTCGTAGCCCGTAGAGGCATGCACTCTAGATATTGTTTTACTTGTAAAATCTATTTTAATTTTTAAATTGAAATGAGGTGTACTTAGGTACGTGTTTAGGGAAGTAGTTTATCAAAATTTTAGTTAACCAAACGACTATCGAACGTGTTAATTTATAAAAGTTGTTTTACAAAGTTTTTCACAAAATAACCGTTTCAATCAAAAGGAAAATCTGTTTTCCGAGCTTATCTACAGATGCTTATCTCACCGGCTTCCTTTTAAAAGTAAAGTTTATTGTATTTTTAGATTGGTATCACACTGTAGCTCGCAGTGGTGTAAACAACCAAACATGGGCTGGTAGGTATATGGTGCAGGGTTTTGCAACATTTCCCATTTAAAAAATAATGCCATCACCTTTTCGCGGCTTTAACAAGTAGGTCGAGTTGGCAATTGGGGTATGAGGCGGGAGATGCCCCGCACACCAGCACGTCACCCGCGCTCACCTGCACCGGGTTAGCGTGGGAGCTGTGCGGCTGTTTGGCGCATTTCCTCCCCGATTGCCATTTCAACCAGTCGCGTACACTACATACCTCCTCATAGAATTAACTCTTATTCGTTGATCTAGTAAATATTGGTACGTAATATAATTAAGTGTTTATACATCTCAAAAGCGTGATTTTAGTTACATTTCCCGGAAAGTACGTAATGGAGTTTAAATAAACGGATACTTACCTAGTAAAAAATTCTTTCAAATGACAGAAAGGTGAGCAAGTGATATGTTAATCTATAATATAAAAATTAATCACCAAATGTGTTGCTCATCGCAAATCTCGAGAACCGCTGGTTCGATTTTGCTAATTTTTTTTTTATAATATTCCTTGAAGTACGAGGATGGTTCTTACGGCAAGAAAAATTTAATTCAACCTCCCCCTCAATTTTATAAACTCCACCCGAGCGAAGCCGGGGCGGTTCAGCTAGTTACTTATAAAAACGTACCTTACTTCGAAAAGTTTGAGGTGCGTAAGTTTTTTTTTACAAAAAGAATATTAGCCATGTTAATTATGACTAATATTCCCCTTTCCCTAAACTAAAAGCTTGTGCTAGCAGTAGGTACGACAATAGTACAACGGGTGGGATTTGAACTTTCGGAATTCAGTACGTGCTTTAACCGTTGAGCTATTGAGGCTCTCCTGTAAGCTAAATTGGATGGAACATTGTAATTATAATCAAAAGTAATACCACAGGTTGCGGACTTCTGATAGACGTAAATGGAAGGCATGATTTGCCACTTTCGTTCAAATGTTTTAGGAAACGCCGGCGCTCGCTTTGTTATCCAAGAGGCTAATACAACACCGACGCCTAATTGTCACGTTTTCACACAAAATTACGATTTAATTCTACACTTTCTATATTAACCCAAAAAAATGTTTTAGGGTTCCGTACCATACCTAAAAAGGTAAAAAGGAACCCTTATAGGATCACTACGTTGTCTGCCTGTGTGTCCATCTGTCGTGCTTGTCAAGAAAACCTATAGGGTACTTCCCATTGGCCTAGGATCATGAAATTTGGCAGGTAGGTAGATCTTATAGCACAAGTAAAGGGAAAAATCCGAAAACCGTGAATTTGTGGTTTCATCACAAAAAAATAATGTGTTTATGAACCAATAAATTAGTATGTTAAATTTTCAAAATAAGACAACTATACCAAGTGGGGTATTATATGAAAGAATTTTACCAGTGAATTCTAAAACAGATTTTTATTTATTTTTATGCATAATAGTTTTTGTACTATCGTGCAAAATGTCGAAAAAAATACCCGAGTACGTAACCCTCGGTGCGCGAGTCTGATTCGCACTTGGCAGGTTTTTATTTTGTGTGTTTACTCCTCAACGGTGAAAGGAATTTACAGATAGTCATTTAATTTTGACCAAAAATGGGCATACTTAGTGTGGCCAGCTGCACCAATTTGTTAGCGTAGCTTACATTTATATAGCGTACTAGCTAATACCTGCGACTTCGTCCGCGTGGATTTAGGTTTTTAGAAATCCCCCGGGAACACTTTAATTTTCCGGGATAAAAGTCCCAAAAAAATCAAAAAAAGCAAAAAAATCACGTCGATCCGTTGCTCTGTTGCGACTTTATTAAAGAACAAACCAATAAACCAACAAGCAAAGTGCAAACACACTTTCCCATCCATACTAATATTATAAATGCGAAAGTGTGTCTGTCTGTCTGTCTGTCTGTCTGTCTGCTAGCATTTCACGGCTCAACCGTTCAACCAAATTTGACGAAATTTGGTACAAATATAGCTTGCATCCCTGGGAAGGACATAGGCTACTTTTTATCCTGGAAAAATGAAGAGTTCCCACAGGATTTTTAAAAACCCAAATCCACGCGGACGAAGTCGCAGGCATCATCTAGTTTATAATATGAGTATTAGGCTGAACATTGGTATTTACTTAGGTAGCCTATCTATTTCGATGGAAATACTTCGTGTTCCAAAATTAAGTGAGTAAAAAGCTAGGTAGTGAACCAGCGAGACCAATAATTAATCTATGTAGTGAACCTAAAAAAGAAATTGCCAGTCAGAGAGGACAGAAGTGAAAACTTTACAGTAAGTATGAAATAACAACATTTTTTTTGGATTTCAAATGAATTGTAAAATTAGTAAAATAATACATTAGTTTGGTTAGTTAAGGCATTATTTTTTTCCCATCCCAACCGCGCCTAAAGGAATTTTCGCTACTTACCAAAAAAAAAATAAAGCGTCGTGAGAAAGCTTTTATGTGTCCCGCAAAAGGAAACGTGTCAGTGGACGTGTTAATTTTTAAATTTGTAACCATAATTATATTGAAGGGGATCTCGAACTTTTTTCCGTGTTGGAGTGTCAATTATTTCATCACCCGGTTCTAACGGCGCCGGCGCATCTCACTGATGGATATCTACTATCGGTATTTACACGTCAGCATTATGGAAAAACGATTCGGTGAGTGGAAATAATATTGATGGAAATAACACCTATCTATAGTGAAAGCTATGATATGATGAAGCCTAGTGGCTAGGACGTCCGCCCCCTAATCGGAGGTCGGGAGTTCGATGCCAGGCATCTCTTACTTTTCGAAATTTTGTGCGTTTTAAGTATTAAATATCTAAATTAATATAACATAATTTAAGTAATTAATTAATGCTCTAACGGTGAAGGAAAACATCGTGCATGCCTGAGAGTTCTCATAATGTTCTCAAAGGTGTGTAGCAGTCCAATTCGCATTTGGCCAGCATGGTAGACTATGCCAAACCCTTACTCTGAGAGGACACCCGTGCTCTGTAGTGAGCTGGTGATGGGTTGGTCATTATGATATGTTGATGATAGGTTCGCTAGTTACCAAACTAACCACATATACCTAGTACGTGACAGATCGAGATGGCAATTGGGGTATGAGGCGGGGAGACGCCCCGCACACCCGCACGATCCCGCACCGGAGCTGTGCGTATGTGCGGGGCGTCCCCAGCCCATTGCTATCTCGACCTGTCGCGTACTATACCTATATCAATATCATACTACTTACAAGGGGAGTGCAATGAATGTAAATTGTAAATGTACCTATATCAACCTATCTGAAGATGTGTCTTCGCTAGTTAATCGTCAGGGATTCCCCACAGCAAGTTTATGAAAATATGCTTATTAAAATTTTTTCATTAGGTAGTGATTTTTGTTGATTTTTGCCTGGGCAGTACCTAAGTACATCGAGTGACGGTCGCATTAAAATTTAAAGCCCGCATCGTGCATTAGCAGCTCTGTGATCACTGATCAGGCGGCATGCCTCTAATCTCGCGCCGACATTCGGCTGCAGGGACCCCGTTACCGTTAAGTACTAAAATTTTAACGTTTAAAGCTGCCAAAACATTTCGTCAGGTAGCTTCATCATCATTACCATCATCAATAGCCATGATGCAATTCTGAGCATGCAGAGTCTCCTCTCAGAATAAGAAGGGGTTGGCCAAAGTCTATCACGCTGGCCAAGTGCGGTTTGGCAGACTTTACACACCTTTGAGAACATTATGGAGATTGGAGAACTCTCACGCATTAGGTTTTCTCACGTCACGGTGTTTTCCTTCACCGTTAAAGGAAGTTTTCGAGTTTAATGCTTATTAACTCTAATAAGTTGGTAAGTAGACGTTAAATAGGACTTAGGTAATGCGCAAAAAGATGGATTTATTTTTTATCGTGACTGCTAACCACGATCTAACCTGATTATACGGTAGGTATATAAAAATGTGCTAAGGTGCTTTAATGGCTATTAGCTACCTGCCTACATTATCTGAAAGAAAATACATTTTTTCCCAGTTACCATTAAAAAGGTAAAACAGTTCAAAGTTCAAACAAAAGGTTTTAACTGCTTTACCTAAGCTTGAGTTTACACAGGGTGGTCCGGATGAACACTATAATGTTTTTTTTGACCTAAACTCTCAATTTAATTCTACTTTTAAAATTGTAGAGAAAAAGCTGTCTAAATATATCTATACTATCTGTATAATCTATATCTATACTAATATTATAAAGAGGTAATGTATGTAAGTTTGTTTGTAAGGGGTAATCTCTGCAATCGCTAAACCGATTTTAAAAATTCTTTCACTAGTAGAAAGCTACATTATTCCTGAGTGATAGGCTATATTTTGTTTTCAAAAAAGTTAGAGATCCCTGCGAAAATTGCAATAATGTGAAAAAAATCGTCTCATCTTTGAGCTTGCGTGGCGTGCGTTGCGTAAATAGTTACACGCTCTAAAAAAAAGTCCGCGATAGCATAGGTATATCTATCTTTTACGGTAGGCTTACTATAACAATTTTTATGATTTTCAAATGTGGTCTAAAACAAAGCTTTACTTTCGAAGGTGTTTTTACCATCATAGTTTTTAATTCTCATCAAAATAAAATTGTTTATCATCTCAAGTATTTAATTTAGACCAAAATTACCTTTTGTACAATTTCATTAAGAATAATATCTTAGGAGATATCACGAAATCAAAATAATGGCGTACGTCACCCGCGCTCGTCCGCACCGGGTTAGCGCAGGGGCTGTGCGGGTGTGCGGGGCGTTCCCTCCCTGATTGCTATCCCGACCTGTCGCGTACTATACCTACTTGTACGTCTTATTAACAAGTTTTACTGCTACAATTATATTGACACCATACCAATACCCCTTTATAGAAATCACCGCGTGGCGTGACGCGTAGGTACCTATCAAGGCGTTATTGTTGTTAAAAAAACGCTTACAAATTAATTGAAATGCTACATTACGTCAGTGGGTCGGAATAGGGGCACTAGTCGCTTTACAAATATAAAACAATCATTTGGACGGCTCAAAGAGTGGTGCTGTGTAACGCAACGTTGCTTCGCGTGTGCCTCAATTTATAGGAGATTCGAGTTTACCATAATGAAGGTAGGGTACCTACGACGCGACGGCGTGAAAAAATTAATACTTACGATGAAAAAATAAAACGATATTATTGTAATCTACATTTACTAGTTGTAAGCGTAGATAAAATAAAAATATTTCGTACAATAAACCTATTTAGTCTTTCAAAACGCTTTCAAATATTTACGCTGGAAATTATATTGCTGGCACCATACCGCAATGCACCGTACCACACCACACCGAACCGCAGCGCACTGCACCGCAACATGCCGCGGCGCACCGCACCGCACCACACCGCAGTGTACCTACCCCACCGAACCGCACCGAACATTTGAATTTTTAACTTTTTTTGTGATGTTTCTAACCACAAATTGACGGTTTTCGGATTTATTCCTTTACTTGTGCTATAAGACCTACTTACCTGCATTTCATGATTCTTAGTCGACGGGAAATAGGTACCCTCACGGAACAGAAAATTTTCTGTTCCGTGGGTACCCTATAGCTTTTCTTAATAGACACGACAGACAGACGGACAGACAGACAGATAGACTAAAAGTGATCCCATAGGGGTTCCTTTTTCTTTTTGAGATACGGAACTCTAAAAAATAAAAATAAATCCTTTTAAGGATGCTTACATGATGGACACTAGAGTGTTCCTTTATTAATTAAGAAATCTGAAAATGTTATAACTTAGGCCACACTGAGGCTCGCGCCTCGTCATCGCGGCCGTGTCGCGGCGCCTTTCATTCCACGTCTCAAACATTTTGGCTCCACCCCCACAATGCCCTCAGCACAAAGAGCGCGTTTGCCGCCTCGTTATAAAGTCGTACAAACAATGCCGCGGTATCGCTTTCGGTAAGAATCAATCGAATCAAATGAATCAAATTAACAATGCGTGTCGACATGACAACTTTACATTGACCCCTCTGACTGTTGTTGGGTAAAACAATACCAAGCTCTTTGATTATGGGGCAATATGGAGTGAGTTACTGAAGCGGTGTAAGATTGCAGCGGCCATTTTGAAAAATAAATGTGTGCTGTAATGCCACGCGTTGCCACTTGTTGCTTGCTTTGTTTTTTTTCTTAAATCTAGGACTAACTTTTTTGCATAAAAAACTTTCCTACGTATTACAAACGTTATGATTAATTTGCAATGTTTATGAACAGTTTGTATAACTACAGACTACGCATTTAACTGAGTAGGTAGGTTTCTGAGATAGTGGAGCGGTTGCGTTGGGACCTTATACCTACTACATAATAATATGTGTAATAAGTATGACAATAATCAGTTTTATCTTACACCTTACAACATGGGATTATTCAAAGGGCGGACCAACAAATTCCTGAAAGGCCGGCAAAGCATTGACGGTTCCTCTGGTGCTGATATTTGCCAATGTTCATGGGCGGCGGTAATCACTTAACATCAGGTGACCCGCCTGCTCGTTTGCTCACTATTTTTTTTTTTAAAAACACCTAACATTCTAATAAAATATTTCTGACTACGTACGTAGGTACGTAGGTATCTCATAATGTTTCAATACAGAAAGAAAGAAACCTCCTAACACGTAAGTTACATCTATCGAGACTTCTTATGTAAACAGTTTTCCACGCAACAAAAAACAAATTTATTCACCCCTCATTGAAGCTCGCTACGTGTACGATATGTAAAGCGATGTAGCGAAATGCTGGCACATACCTAATAAATATTACCGCACAAACAGCGCGCCCGAGGCAGCGGCCAATTTGCATACTGCCTACTCTGTGCCACAGGGTAGATTCCTAATAGGACTAGTCATACTGAGTGTAAAGAGACACCAGGCAATGCTTGCTGCCGTTATTTTAACAAAAATCCGTAGACGCCTTTCACACAGCATTAACAATTAACATGACACGGTTTTTGCGGGAGAAATCTTACCGAATACCTATAGGTATATTGGCCCATACAATGAGACTTGAGCATACAATAATTCGATTCACATATTGTATTTTTTACTTTTTTATTCATATACAAGTGATGATACAGTCTAAGATGACAGCGGGATAAGTTGGAAGGGGTATGGCAGTTTTTATTAAACCCACACTACCTTTGGTTTCTACACGGTATCGTACCGGAACGCTAAAACGCCTGGCGGCAAGGCTTTGCCAGTAGGGTGGTAACTAGCCACGGCCGAAGCTGAAGCCATTGACCTTTAGAATGAGATTTCGGCATTGTAGAACGTTGTTTCTGTCACTCATACCTATGTGACGTTTTGTCGGTCTTAACGACAGAGACAATCCTCTACAAAACAGCTATCTCTTTCTAAAGGTCGATGTACCTATGTACATTATTTTCTGCCGTGTACTGTCCTTTATAGTGAAATTCAGTAATTACAGGTATTACCAGGTATTAAAATATTTTTATTAAATCACGTCTTTATCCTTACACTTTACCGACAGTGCCTGGATGTCTTTATACTGGCAAAGATCAGCAGATAAATTAAACACTAAACAGACAGCTAAAAAATTTAATTAAGTTGATTTTCCATTGCCTGAATAAACTTCAATTAACGATAAGTCACCAGATTTTCAATTAAAGGCCCTTAGTAAAATTACCCATTGAATTATTGATCTAACTGGTGTAACTACGCTGTGGCACTAACTCCACTTGAGCGCTAACCTAATACGACGTATGTCAGTTCTCGCAACTACGTGCTGGGAAATTGCTCTTGCATGTAAGGGTTGCTCGCTTGATTTTCACTTCTGGCTCATTTTGAATACATCGCTTGTATTGCACATAGCTTACAGCTATATAGCTTTTAGAGTCTCAATAGCTCAACGGGTAACGAAGTGGACTAAAAACCGAAAGGTCGACGGCGACGCGACGGTTCAAACCCCGCTCGTTGCACTATTGTCGTGCCTACTCCTAGCACAAGCTTCACGCTTAGTTGGAGAGGATAGGGGAATACTTATTAGTCATTTAACATGGCTGATATTCATGATTATTAAAATATATAAGTATACAAGTTTCATACGAACATAGCTACTAATTATGTATCAATTTTGCTTACATACCTACTTGCCTAAACAATAATTTAGATTTAGATCATTGCCTGATCACTTCGTACCACAAAATCTATGAATAGATAAAAAGGCTTTTACTGGCGGACTGAGTGATCTATCAACGCACAGCTTAAACCACTGAATGTCAAAATCTTGAAATTTTGACAATAGGTTCCTTTTATAAAATAGACAGGTAGGTAGAGGCATACCTACCTACCTGGAGCACTCACTAAGAAAGGATATAGGTATATTTGGAAATTCTACTAGAGAAAAACTTTAAACCTGCATGCCTGAGAGTTCTCCATAATGTTCTTAAAAGGTGTGTGAAGTCTACCAATCCGCACATGGCCAGCGTGGTAGACTATGGCCAAAACCCTTCTCACTCTGACAGGAGACCCGTGCTCTGTAGTGAGACAGCGAAGGGTTGATCATTATGAGGATTATGGACTAGCTGAAGAACATGACTTCGACAGAAATTCATTGATTTTCCGGGACAAAAAGTACTGTCACTTTCCAGGTTTTGCGAAAAATCACATTGATTCATTCCTCTGTTGCAGTTCAATTGAAGGCCAATCAAATAATTTAACAAACAAACACACTTTCGGATTTATAATAATGGGCAGTGAAGTGAAAGATAGTGATGTATACATTTGAAAGACAAAAATCAGTTCTCTAGTGGGTTTCCAAGGGTCAGAAGCCCTTAGGGAAAGAATGTAAAGGCAAACATGGCGCTGGCGTAAGGACAGACAAACACACGAGGAAACAAACAAACGCCGAGTCTTGAAATGAACCCTGTACTCGAATCAACTGAAGTGGTGTGTCATGCACTAACTGTTGTTGGTAACAACATAAGTATATGCATCGACAGGTAGCTGTAGGCACGCTACGCATTGTGGATTTTAAGCATAAAGCTCCCTAATTTAAGTTCACAGATCCTCATTCGCCCTCTCTGCAGCAGTACAAAAAAAATTGATGTATCAGTATATGGATACAACACTATAGACTCGTATACTACTTCTTAATTCTTACTTAGTTTTTTTTTAAATTACACATTGATTTTATCATAATATTTGTATTTTTAGCTTTAAGTTAAGTTAGATGGTAATCCCGCAGTTGCGCACTTATAAAAATGCATGCCGCTTTGCCAGTAATTGGGTGTAGACGTTTCTCTGTGCATTGTATTTTTTATTTTATACTAGCTGCCCCGGCGAACTTCGTACCGCCTAACAGTCGATTCTTTTTCAGATTTTTTTTTTAAATTTTTCTCTCCGTAATTTTCCTTGAAGTAAGAGGATGGTTATCCTCTTACTTCAAGGAATATTATAAAAATAATTAGCGTAATCGGTTCAGCGGTTCTCGAGATTTGCGATGAGCAACACATTTGGTGATTCATTTTTATATTATAGAATAGAGATTATCTGTTGGCAAATACCTACTCAGATGCTACTCTTTGCATCTGGCAGACTAAACGCTTCAAAATAAATTTGTTATTAAAAAAATTAAATTCCGATCAATAATTTAAAGTTTATACAACGTAAACACGCCCATTGTGAGTGTGAAGTTTTGAAAGCTAGACGCAAAGCCTTCGTGGAAGCCTCAAGTGTTGACACTAGCGGACAATGGAGGCAAACTCGTCTGTCCTCGGATTATTTTGAAAAGCGACTAGAGATGAGCATTATTGCTACTTTTGAATAATTTTCATTTGGTGAAATTAATATTTTTCTTCACAGTGATTTCACAGGTGATTTGCACGGAAAGTGATTTTTCCAATTTTCCTTTGCTGTAGCGCTGATATTCCGCAGGTTGACTTGTCACGGAAAGCGAATTTTCGCATACATTAATGTAAGTGCAAAAACTAGATGTTCTTCTCACTCTAATACGCAGCTATGTGAGTAATCTCGCTCACGCGCTCTTTAGCGTTTTAGATTAATTATAAATAAATAAATTATAAATTTCAAATAACTTAGGTTTACAGTAACTCTAAGAAGTTGGAGTCATCTTTTAGGAGTAGGATTAGTTCTGTGTCAGAAGACACAGCTCTTCCATTACAATATTATTATCAGCGTTATCATATGCAAACGTTTGTGTAGTAAATTTAACAGTGTTAAGTGTATATAAATTTAACAATACAGCGGGACTAAATTCAATAATTTTTAAACATTGTGTAATTTTGTTTCGTGATTTTTCACATGCTACTTATCTGTGAAATTGTCCATCTCTAAAAGCGATCCATCCAACGTTTATTGAGATGACTCGGGACTTTACATTATCCTGATGTGGTCGCTTTTGATAAAATTATACTTACCATGACAATTGGCAATTGGGCATGAATAAGTTTTCATCTTTTGATTTGGGGTCTTTACCGAGCTTAAAATAACTTTGATTTGTCGTTTACAACAACACGTGATCATTGAGCTCAGTCATTATATTTAGCTTTATAGCCAGCTCAAAATATTGTCCAACTGAGGTCAGGTACCTATACCTACTTACCAATTGTTATGTTATGAACACTGCAGATTTGAATTCGATACAGTAGCCAAAGCCTTCATGCGTTCATGAAACTTTTCTAAAAGTATCTAAGTACCTACCAACACCACTTTTGGCCCTACCTAACTAATAACACAGAATACTATTTAGTACTTACAATTATTTTCCTAGATCTTACATTATCTACATTTTAAAGATTGCATTTGTAGTATTGGTAGGTATACCTAATACCTAAAGAATGACTTCGCACGCGGCATTTTATTTTTATGTGTCAAACTTCAAGCCAAAAGTACGATTTTAATCCTTATTCTAAAGGTGAACCGTAATTTTCATAATAAGTGACAATTATGACAATTGACCCATAGATTTAAAATGCCGTGTGAAAATTTATTTCGTACTAAGTATATTTATTTGATGAAAATATAACATGATGTGTGAAATGCTAAAACTACTTTTTAAAACCAAACATCAAGAGTAGAATCAATATTTATTTACAGAATTAAATCAGTTTGTAAGAAACACGAATAGCATACAAAAACCTGTACACTTAGTTTCCTTTATTCACTGATGATAATATTTGCTTTCTCAGCAATAGGTATTATTCCTTCTGCATTTCTTAAAATCCACCTTCTAAAATAAAATAACAAACATTGCAATGTAAATAAACGAGGCAAACATCAAACAATATTGTTATTCACTAAATACATACCTACATATTATAGCAAACTATAGCTTATTCCTGCGGGCCGCGACCTCGTCCGCGTGGACTACACAAATTTCAAACCCCTATTTCACCCCCTTAGGGATTGAATTTTCAAAAATCCTTTCTTAGCGGATGCCTATTATATATGTCATAATAGCTATCTGCATGCCAAATCAGTCAGTTAATCACCTTTTCCTGTTATATATTTAGATTTAGAATTATTTATTATTGTATCAAAAATACGCATTTATCTAAATTATCTACTAGATTATGTTCGCTTGGATTTATGTTTAGATATTGAAAATCTAGCAAAAACTGTTCGATTTTCTGGGATAAAAAGGTGTCTCTATCTGTGTCCGAGATGCATATTTGGCACAGTGATACCTACCTACTATGCCATATACTTGACGTTGGCGACTTCGTCCACGTATTTAGGTTTTTAGGGTTCCGTTTTTTTTAAAATGTCATATTGTTACCTCTTTAAAAAATTATTTAGCAACAAAAAGCTAGATAGCTTGAATCCCGCAAAAAGACAGGCTATGTCTTTCCGCAGGATTCAAGCTATCTCTGTGGCCGTCAAAATCGCTAAAAATATGTCTAAAGTAAGGCATAGAAGTTAGAACTATTATGTACTTACGTCTCTATGGTCTAAGGTGGTTTTCATCATCGTTTAGACTATTTTAAGAGAAAGTTTTATACCCTCTGTACCTATAGCATTCACATTTTCCATAGAACCCATAAGCCAACCCGTGCGAAGTCAGGACGAGCCCAGCTAGTGCAATACAAATAAAATAAAAGACAAACATCAAACAAAATTATTAATTATTCAACATTATTGGATAAAAAATACGTTTCTCTTCAAACATTGGGTAATATTTAGACAAATATTCAAAAATCCGGAGACATTATCGGTAGCTCATTAATGGAAGAAAGTTTTGGGCAAATATTTGAGCATTCCGACTCCAACGTAATTACGGACGGTGGGACAAAGCACAAAGACTGGTAGTTGATATAACAGGGTATATTGATCGCCGGGAAAACAGAGGAGCTCATTAGAAACACATCGGGCTACATGTGTAAATAAATACGCATCGAGACGGCTCGGGCAAACATCTTCAACGAAAAGCTTGGTGGCTGCTTGCTTACGAGCATATCGGACATTATCGGACACCAGCGTTCTAGCTTTTTAAGTTCTAGGAGAACATAGAAAAGCTAAACAAAGGTGAACGCAAATTCGTTTTAAGGCATTCCGAACCAGTGGTAGATGCATTCGACTATTCGTAAGTACTTGTAAAAGTTTATTCGAATAAAAAAGATTTTTATTTTATTTATTTATTTATTTATATCAGTTCATATTACTTGAAAATAATGACAAAAATAATAGATGTACTTAGGTTTACGTCCCGCAAATTGCTATTGCGCTGGAACCATGTCTCATTAACATCGAAATAACGTTATGTTGACGTCACCCGAAATAAAAATATAACATCAGCTCGAACTAAGAAAGGGTTTTTGAAAATTCAACGCCTAAATTTGGGGTTAGAAATTTCTGTAATTTCTAAATTTCATTCATGCGGACGAAATAGCGGGCATGAGTTAGTACTTAATTTAGAAAAAGTTACAAATAATGCAGCATGTATTTTATGATTTTGTAATCAATTACCTATTGATTTAAGGATCTGTCTATATCCCAGATTACAGCAAAATTTCACAGACCCATACGGTATAGGTACATACCTATGTAGGTAATGATTTCCTGTGTTTCTAGTTTTAAGCTCTTAGCTTAAAAAAGTAATGTATTAAAAATATAGCTTTTAGATGATATGAAAAATGTCCATTAAACTCCGTAGTGGAATCATTGCATGGCGATTGCGTGGAAGAGGACTGACAATAAACGTAGGAGCTGTGTCGGGTTACAACTGGTAACCGCGCAAACATCGCCAGTAGGTACGGCTATACCCGAGGGAACCAGATCGTTAAACCGATCACGCTGGTTAAGCAACGTTGATCCCAGTCCGTAATTGGATGGGTGACCGACTTTGGGTCTACGAATTTGGCCTTTTAGTTTCTTCCTATTATAAACCCGAAAGTGTCTGTCTTAGTGCTAGCTTTTCACGGCCCATCCGTTGAACTGATTTTGACGAAATGCGAGATAAGTAGGTAGCTTGCGTCCCGGAGAAGGGCATGTGTAGACTCTTTATCCTGGAAAACCGAAGTACCGAGTTCTGTAGTGGATAAAAAATAAGCTTGAAGATACTATAGATGTAGCAGTTTTTCTTCTTTGAGTCAAGAAGTTTTTTCCAGTTCCATTCCTTATACTTTGTCTTCTTGTACCTATCTCCATTTGCAGTCGCATTCTCAATAACAAAGCCGACAGAGTCCCTTCGTTCCCAGGGTATCTAAGTACGTCAATATAAGCGCTAGGGTTCATAGGCCCGAATCCTACCATCCAAGTAAATAAAATTTCAACTGAAACATTATCATAAATATCCATACTAATATTATAAATGCGAAAGTGTGTCTGTCTGTCTGTCTGTTTGTCTATCTGTCTGTCTGTCTGCTAGCTTTTCACGGCTCAACCGTTCAACCGATTTTGATGAAATTTGGTACAGAGGTAGCTTGCACCCCGGGGAAGGACATAGGCTACTTTTTATCCCGGAAAATTTAAGAGTTCCCACAGGATTTTTAAAAACCTAAATCCACGCGTACGAAGTCGCGAGCATCAGCTAGTTTTCTAATAAAATTAGGTAGTTATCCAACCATCTCCATGTACTAAATTAGGTAACAAGGTTTTCGCGGCGAACATTATTAAATGCTAATTTGCAAACAGTTTTGCGGTTTTATTAGGTATTATAATCAAATCGACCAGAAATTCGGGACCTTTTATTAAAATAATAACCGACTCGGCCCAGCTTTGTACGGCTAGTATAAACCGAAACATGTTATTTTTTTTTTTGGGAAATTTTAAAACAAAATCTGTGCAGTAAGATCAGTGCTTTCAAACAGAAAGACCCTGGACTTAACCAACAGATACAGTAGGTAGGTACCTACTTACCTAGCCGTTGACTTAGCATCACTATCCATAGATAGGTATTATAATAAGTGTGAAGTGGGTTTGTTTGTTAGTTTGTAGATTTGTTCTACAATCACTGCAACGGACTAACGGTTCGACGTGATTTTTTGGATAGATAACTAATGGGTAGGTCCTTATAAAGTCTTTCAGAGTGCAATATTAGGCTTTTTTAACCCGGAAAAATTGTTCTTCTATCTTTTACGGGACATTTAAAAATCTTCAGCGAGCGAGCATCAGATAGTTCTAAGTTCTAATCTAAATACTTAAATAATATACAGTACAGCTAACAGCTACAGTAACAGCTAGTTTAAATAATAAAAAGGTAACACATACTAAGCTTTACTAAGCAAAAATAACATTACGAATCATACTCGTCTATCTATCACTATAGTTATGTACCTCAACTTACCTACCTGCGAGTTAGATAGGTTCGATAAAACGGCTTCACAACTTAGATATACAACAAGCATATTATTATGGTATCCATAGCACTCAATAAATAATTCTATGGATATTGATTAATCTAGCAATGTTTACAATAACAGAGACCACCGAGCACTGTAAAAAGATAAAAATATCCGAAGAGGTTTCTATGTCACTGTTTGGTTAATGCTTTTTATATGGCGATCAGTGTCGAGTGGGCTCGCGCATCGATGCACATGTTTGTTTTATTTAGCTGTTAGAGGTATCGACAAAATTATTTTAAACCAAGGTAGGTACCACTCTTGGTATAACTCCAGCAAATTGCTAATGCGCGTGGCCGCCATTTTAGTGACGTCAGCACTAGACTGAAGTTTCGAACTGATGTATATTTTTACTGCAACTGACGTCAAAATGACGACATTTCGATGTTAAAGAGACATGGTTCCAGCGCAATAGCAATTTTCGGGACTTATATCGACAATTTTTTTTTAAACCAAGTTACCACCAAGTTTAAAGATTAAAAACGACAAATAAAAATTCCACACGTTACGTACAGACCAGTACCAACTTATCTTAATATTCTTTAGAAATTTTGCTGTTTTGTAAACTTACTTATACTTACTTAAAAGTTTTTTATTTCATTCGAATTGTGCCTAGCCACTTTAAAACATAAATAAATAGCGAATCAAACATAAACTTTCTCCAGCTCGGTCCCTCGGGCCCCAGTAATCAGCATCTGTTTCCTCCGGTCACAATTAAATGTGTACACGCGACCGGCTCTCAATGCTCGACAATCGCTTTATTCGCATTCATATTATGGGAATAGGACTCGATTTTTATACGCTTCAATGTTGCGATTCCGGGATCGCTGGATCGAAAACTGTTCACGGATTTTTGGGATATATTTTGCATTTGATTGTTCTGAACTTTTTGTTTATTTGTAGACCAGATTTTCGGGTCAATCTAAATAATATTGTACCTACCTACGTAAAGTCAGATTAAATAAATAATTAATTAGATTGTACAACAAACGGTCCTTTGCATAATTATGTTTTTTTTTTTTTTTTTTTTATTAACTATCAAATATTGAACATTTTACAAATACTTTTAACACAACAAAAAAACCACTAAGGTTTAGTATGTTGCTTATCATTCCGTCCATTAATCGATTTTATAGTGCTTCCATAAATAATATATACATTATGTATAGAAGCACTAGCACTAGGGAGCGTTACATGATAATAATTTGTTATATTTAATTTGTTTTATTTAATTTGTTATTTTAATGTAAGAAACGTTTGTAAGTACATAATTGACAGAGTCATTATAGGCAATAGTCATTATCGAATTATTGTATTCCGAAAATATTGTGAAAATTTGCAAAAGATATAGGTAGGTAAATCCAACTCTCAGAAAGAAGGGTTTGGCCGTAGGTATAGTCGAACACGCTGGCCAGGTGAGAAGTGGCAGACTTCACACACCTATGAGACCATTATGGAGAACTCTCGGGCATGCAGACTGCTGGACATAGGTCTCTTGTAGGGACTTCCACACGCCACGGTCTTGCGCCGCCTGAATCCAGCGGCTCCCTGCGACTCGTCTGATGTCGTCCGTCCACCTAGTGGGGCGTCTTCCAACACTGCGTCTTCCGGTGCGAGGTTGCCATTCCAGCACCTTGGGACCACAACGTTACACGTTTTAAACGCACATAACTTCGAAAAGTTAGAAGTGCCCGGGATCGAACTCCGGACCCCCAATTAGGAGAGGCCGACATCTTAACTACTAGACTACCACTGCTTTTTTTATTACAAGCACCTTTATGCATTTAAACAAGTGTCAAATATAGACTAAAATCAAATTAAGTATCAGTAGGTACCTGAATATCATGAAATATCTACAAATTAGAAACGGATAGTGAATTTTTCATTTTGCACGAGACATTAGGTTAGGAAATTGATTTCAACTTTATCTACATACTATTTAGGTAGGCAGATTTTTCTTAAAAGATAGCCAGCTCATTTTATGGAAAATATAACCTACAGTTGTCTGATAGCATTGCAATTTTTAGGTAAACCTAGGCACCAAATCGTGCATCTGAACAAAAGTGCAGTTTGAATTTTAATGCAAACTTCCAACGTGGGCTGAGACATCGAGAATCTTGGACCTCGTCCTCTTCTACCTCGCAGAATTCTAAGTCACAAAGGAAACAGAAACGGTATCTGCGAATTCAAAGCATTTATTCAAAATAGGTAGAAAGACTTTGATTTTCAATTGTTGAATTTGTAAGATAAGTGATACGCGACAGGTTGAAATGGCAATCGGAGAGGGAACGCCCCGTACACCCGCACAACCCCATCGCTAGCCCGGTGCGGGCGAGCGCAGGCGACATGTGGGTGTGCGGGGCGTCCCCACTCCCCACGCCTCATATCCCGATTGTCATCTTGTTGAGAGACATCTCCAAAACAAGACGTAAGTATCTACTTAATATTCGTTTATCTTAGAGTATCTACATAGTCACAAGTCTGCCATATCGCCATATCACCCTCTAGCTACCTATTGGTTTTGTCCTGATAAAAATAAATAACTCGAGAGTCGTCAAACAATGGCGCTGAGCATTTTCCTCACATACCCTCGTATCGTTTGCTCGTGTTCCATGAACCCTCAACTTGAAGTGCGAATTTGCGGGCGGTCCACTCGACGCCTCTCAATTCCTGTTTGTTTTGCTGGTGTTTGAACTAACTAGACAACATACACCCTTGTCATTACTTCCATTAATTATCGTGCTAGTTTAGTCCTTATTCCTGAAGTATTCAGTCGGTTGTCGCGTGCAAATAAAGTGGTGGCTGCAAGCTGGTTCCCCATTGTACGAGTCCTGTGTTTTCTGAAGTGTTGACGGGCAATATTGCGCAATGATGCTTTTAATATTTCTTTTGATAGATATTAAGTTACTTTTAGGGATTGTACCTATGTGTATAATATATCTGTAGGCACAATATACCTAGGCATTCCTGCCTCTGAAAATAAAGCCAGGTGAAGGTTTTGTGGAATTTTGAGACTAGGTAGGTATATAACTACTTAGTACAAAATAATTCAATAAATCAAGGCACATTCCTTCAATCAATCAGCCTGTTTGCATCCACTGCTGGACATTGGCCTTCTCAAGAGCAGGAAAACTAAGTAGGTCCTCTACTATCCTCCGCCTTCCTCATTCGCCCACTTCCCGCTACCTTCTTAAGGTCGTCAGTCCAGCGGGTTGGAGATCATCCCACACTGCACTTGCTTCGTCTCCACTCCAGAACACGTCTGCCCCAGCGGCCAGACGTGGCCTGCCCATTGTCACTTCAGCTGACTAATTCCATATTTTTAATCTTACTCATTGCAGTTTGTAGGACCTTATGAGGGCATGGGTTGGTTATGCTTTAGTTATATATACCTACTTGCTTATTGTACTTATATAATTACTAGATAATGCCCGCGACTTTGTCCGCGTGGATTTAGGTTTTAGAAAATCCCCTGGGAACTCTTTGAAAAAAGTAGTCTATGTCCATCCCCAGGATGCAAGCTATCTCTGTACCAAAATCGGCTAACGGATGAGCCGTGAAAAGCTAACAGACGGACAGACATACAGAGTACAGACGCACTTTCGCATTTATTTTATTAAGTATGGAACTGTGGATATGGATATTGATTTGAGATCAGGTAGGGACGTAGGTACCTACCTTCTAGGAATATTATATCGATGGAAAAGTAGTAGGTACCTAATTCGAAATGGGTTCATAGGTTATATTTTATCATGTTTATATTCTTTTAGGTATAGAAACATGATTTTCACTTCAAAATTAATCTAAGAAGCTGTAATATGACACAGAATTAAAATAGACGGGTAGAATGAATAAAAATAGTTCGTTAGTAATTCAAAAGAAAAAAACACAATGTTGTCAATCACGGAGGCGATGATTTGTTATAAAAATAGTCCGGGGCGAACCCGCGGCGCCATTCACTCTGCTCAGCGACTCCGGCGCATTAACACCTATTACGCTTTGTCCCTCGCACTTCACGCAAAATACTACACTTTCCTTTTTACTGTTTATTGTTATCGTTTGTTTCGAGGCGCAAACCGTCCGGCGACAATGCGCCAGCCGGTGCGGCTGGGTGAGCGCTTTCAAGAGTCGAAAAGCGGTAGGTAATTTGCTTCATTCACTCATTGTTGCCGCTAAAAGTCTCCCTTTGTCGACACTTGACGGAATTGGGAGCGTTTAGATTCGGGAGTGGACAATTCGCGGAGTGGACGTTTTACGTTCCCCGGACCTTGTCTCCTCGCCTCGGTGGCTAATGGACTCTTTCATTCCAAACCATTTTGTTTTAGCGATAATTGGATTTTTGGAGTAAAAGTGCTGTGGTTTTTACCTTTGTATAATCAGCTCTCATGGAGTGGGTACAAGTACCTATATATACCTAATAGCAGTTACCTGTCTACAGTTCATTGGTTCATTATGTTATATTATATGTTAATTATTATATTAGCCCTGGCACAGACTACGGTCTATTTTTATTTAGTGCTTTGGTCTAAAAGTGTGGTGTAAAATGTTCACTTTTCATTAGGTCGAAAAAAATATATATCTACATACATAATAGGTACTACCTACTTATAGGTACCAAATTGTATGTTACCTACACACTTATTCTGGAAGAAATATAGGAAGTAACTATAGATTACCTATTTTTAGGTAGGGAGGTAGCTACCTATCAGACAGACAGACGGACACACTTTCGCATTTATATGCGAATATGTATGAATTTGTATTAGATACAGGTGTAGGTGGAGAACTCTCAGGCATGCAGGTTTTCTCACGATGTTTTCCTTCACCGTTAAAGCAAGTGATATTTAATTAATTAAAACGCACATACCTAACGCCGAAAAGTTAGAGGTGCGTGCCCGGGATCGAACCCCCGACCTCCTTGTTTTCAAAGGTGTGTGAAGTCTACCAATCCGCACATGGCCAGCGTGGTAGACTATGGCCAAAACCCTTCTCACTCTAAGAGGAGACCCGTGCTCTGTAGTGAGCCGGTGATGGGTTGATCATGATGATGATGACAGCTGTAGGTACCTACACTATGAAAAAATAAAATATAGGTAGGTACTAAACAAGGAAAACGATGAAAACTAAAACTAAGTAGGTATTCAAAAATATGTTTTAGTTAAAATTTAAAAAAAAAGCAGAAATCTTAAAAATGATGACAATGTTTGTGAATGATGCTGATCGATTGTATGTATGGTAATCCCACCTTAAGGTCCTCCACAAAGGCGCAATACTCAGGAAGTTGACGCACCCTTCCCAACCTTTCACAGCCTGTTTACTATTAGACGATTACCACTAATGCCCATTGTTGGCTGATAACCTGATAACACGGGGATTGAATAACCTATTCTGCATAATAACGCGCCTAAACCGGAAAGTGACTACGTACCAAAAGGCACTGGGCAAACATTTGGAATTTATTGTAAGATTCTTTTAAATAAAGTACCTACATACTTACATTTTAAGTAAAATTACATCAAAAATGATTCAGTAATTTGTATCTCTATTACACTCTCAGAAACATCATTGTCATCATTGTCAATAGATAGACTTCACAGCTGGACATACCGTCTCTCTACAAGAGACAGTATGTCCAGCTGTGCCTGAATCCAGCGGCTCCCTGCGACTCGTTTGATGTCGTCTGTCCACCTAGCGGGGAATCTACTGGCTGATCGGCTCACTACCGAGTCATACCTAGTCTACCATGCTAGCCAAATGCGGATTGGCAGACCTCACACACCTTTGAGAACATTATGGAGAACTCTCAGGCATGCAGGTTTCCTCAAGATGTTTCACCGTTAAAGCAACAGATACTTTAATTGCTTAAAACATACATTACTCCGAAAAGTCAGCGGACTCACTATCGAATACCGGACTCCCCGACTAAACCACTATGACTTAGTCAGGGGATTTAAGACCGATTATTTAAGAATACTATATTAATCTCCCCTTTATATGAAATATACCTACCTACTTATCAAAATAATAGACAGGAAAATATTATTAAAAGTGAACAAACATCCATTGTTTCATAAAATGATTCATTCACGAATTTGGCTCGTTAAAAGCTTCATCTACCGTGAGAACATGTTTTATACAAATAGCTATGCTGTGTTTGTGGAATTGGTGATTTCAATCAGTTTGGAATGTAACACCCGATCCTTTATCAGGTGCGGGTCGTAAAGGATTGTGAATTGTAAAGATTGATAACCAGTGTTTAAAATTAGTACATGGCACTAGTTCATATTACTTATTGATGTAACCACAAATACACACGGTTTCCAGATTTTTTCCATCTATGTATATGAGAGTGAGATCTTCTATGTGCTATAAGACCTGCCTATCTGCCAAATTTCATGGTTCTAGGTCCACGAGAATTTTCCTATAGATTTCCCCACAAACACACAACGAAGAGATCCTATATAAGGGTTACTTTTTTCCTTTTGAGGTATGGAACCCTAAAACCATGTAAGTACTGCATTCATTGCTTTGTTGCGACGTGGTTGAAGGTCAAACCAACAGGCTAACAAACCCACAAATCAAGAAACAAACATCCTTTCGCATATTTTATAATAAGTAGGTTTTCCTTCGTTGTACCTAAATATAATTTAGAACCTCTTGTTCACGAGTATGATAGAAGGACTGTGGGCAACATTTCGTATGCATACTGAAAATATATTGTACCTTTCTAAATAATATCTGTCCCGGCTGTACTCACGTGTGTAGTCGACGTTAGCCCGACTAGTTTCGAACCCATACGGGGTCCTTTTTCAAGGGAGTCCGTTCGCGCACGCGCCGCGGTTTTGACCGGTTTGGAAATCACTCACGGTAGTTTAAATGCTAATATATTGTACCTACTAAAAACGTATCTATAAGTACTATAAAAAACCTTTTATCCAAATCCATAATCCCCGTGTACTTTAAATGATAAAAAATATGAAGTACACAAGTACCTACCTACTACCTATTTACTGTCTTACTCATTCTTTTTACAAAGCTTCTTTTATATAGTACCTACTGTTGCAAAGTTTACTCATGCTCACGATACAAACTTACTTATAAAAATGATTCACATTTCTGGTGAAACACGGTAGCTGCAGTAATATTTTCTAATACAACGTGGTCCTTAGCACCTAGCAAGTTCATTGGTAAGTAGACAGGTTTAAGTACCAATCTCACGTATTAACTAAAGTCTAAACATTAAACAATTAAAGTCCGTGGGAAAATGTATTTAAACTTCTGGGAAAATATTAAGTAAAACTTTTTAGAATATTTAGACACTAAATCGATTTCAAGTTATAGATTTTCTTGCTTATTATAGGTACTTACTGATAGCTTGTTATAATTTTAATTATTTATAGATTAGATAAGTTAATTTGTTTGGTAGGTATCAGTTAGGTAATAATTAATTGAATGGCTATTTGTATTGATTAGAAAGATAACCTAATCATTTTTGACACAAATAAGTAGGTAGGTATTTATCAATCAGAAAATAGTTATTAAGGGATATTAAAAAAAATATGAATTAAATTATAAAGTTACTTGAGTATCTCAGAATCTAAAGCAGGTAGGTACCTACTGGACAACACTTTTTTTACTCAATCTAAGAAACGTGTTAATAATATGTGCAGCCAAGATAGACAGTCAGGTCACAAAGTTTTAAACAAAATAAAGCATAAAGTAATGCATTGATGGACTGATTTTATATATATCTAATAGATAATATGTTTGCGTTAAATATAATGATTAGGACCAATACCCTAAAACACAAAAAATAAATGTAGGTAGGTACCTACCTACCAAAACTGTGGCGTTAAGGTAATTTTTGATGATATTGTGTATTTTTTATTTTCTATCAACGGATAAGTAGGTACTTAAATTTCTAAAAAGCGTAGGTAGATACCTACCAAAGTACTATGTGAAAAGGTTTTCAATAAATAAGACGAAAGAGATCTCAGTAAAAGCAATGAAGTACCTAGGTATGTAAAGAGGTATACTTTTATAACTACCTACCTAAATTAATTTGTAACTTTATGTGATTAGTTTTAAAATGAATATGTGATTTTCACCAGGATACCTATAAATGAAAAAGTTGTATGTAAGTATAATTTCTATTTATTGAATTTTATAGACTTGTCTTACGCCTACTTACTTATTCTATTCAATCCGACTTTTCTAGCAAATTAACAACATTATATTCACATGTTACTAATAACAACAATGAGTAGATGCTTTAACGTTATTTACAGACAGTATCTACGAATATCTACAGTCACTTGGTCGTTTTCAGACTTTGAAATACATAGTAATATTATTTGCTATTAAGTAGCTTCATGGATCACGGGTATATACTATATAGACAGTGCTCATATAAGTGTAGCAACTTACATTTACAATAATTTATACTATTTATAAAAATAAAATAAAAGAAAATATTAAAGTAGGTATAAACAATGTACAGAGATATTTATTTATATGATAACTATAAAGATAAAAAACTATATCTTTAATTCTAGTTAAAAATATGAACTTGATAAAATCAAACTGGTATGAAATGAAATGAAAATAACATAAAAATATATTCCTACGCATGCAAAAGAGTTCAACGCGTGCGCAGCGCTCTAAAATAGTTTCTTAGAAAAAAAATAGTTGGAAAACAAAATAGCATTAGGAAAAAGAAATTGATTTCGTTCACTACACAATATTTTTCGGGAATTAATACTGATTCACTATTCACATTTATATACATAACACAACACTGAACACTCCTAAAACCGTCGCAAACTGTGTGTTTTTTACACTGTTCCAAGTAGGTATCGTAATCCAGTGTTTAGTGTCTCGTTAAAGCATTTAGATTTAAGTGTCCGGTGGGCGCTGTTGGTCCGGAGGACTGGGCGGAGCTGGAGAGTGCGGTGCAGCATGTCGACGCAGCTGCTGCAGCAGAGCAGGGTCCAGCGCGGGCCACCAGCCCCCTAACAACGGATAGTGCGCAGCCGGAGCCAACGGCGGCCGCGTTTCCTCCTCCATCGATCGCACTTCTTCCTGGTCACTCGCGACGACATCAATATCTTCCTCGACTTCTTCTTCTGCACTGCTGTCTCTCCGTTCGCGTTTTTCCGGAGCATCATCTGGCGCAAGTAGCGAAGCTACGTCAAACTGCCGCTTCCGTGCTTGCGCTCCACCTGCGATTCTTCCGCCACCCCAAAAAGGTAGCGCCAAAGTTGTCGGTGGAGGTGATTGCGGCGGTGGTGACGGTGAATCTTCACCATCATCGTCCACGGCCAGTCCCATATGTTTCCGCACTTTCCTCTGCGCCTTGCGTCTTCTGAAATCGCCTTTACGAAAATCCTCAACATTAGCCGGGTGAATAGCCCAATAATGTCCCTTTCCATTTGCAGATCTTCCCGCTTTTACGAAGCAGTCGTTTAGGGACAGATTGTGCCGAATCGAATTCCTCCACCCGGGACCTCGAGATCTGAAATAGGGGTAGTTGTCCAATATGTGCTGATAGATGTCGGAGAGAACGAGCTTGCGTTCCGGTGAGCTCAGTATGGCCATCGCTATGAGGCCGATGTAGCTGTGTTGTGGTTTCGGTTCTTCCGGCTGGAGCGCGCGCTGCTGGAGCAGGGACATGGACAGCGCGAGGCGGGGCGCGTAGGGCCCGTAGCATGGCGCCGGCGGGTACAGGCGGAGGCGTTCGGCGACGGCGTAGTTGTACAGCTGCAGGCGGTAGTGGTCAATCGCGGCGGCGGTGACGGCGGGCGCGTCTTTGGCCAGCGGCCAGGAGCCTCCGTCGGCTCCGCTGCACATGTTCGCGGCGACGGTCGGGGCGCGAGTGCGGCTCGTGGGGCTCGACGCGGAGGGCGCCGGCTGCAGAGGGCCGCTCCGCAGTCGGCCAATCACCGCTCGCCCGCTCCTTGTATACGTGTTTTTGTTTAGCGACGCCCCACTCTGGCGGCTTTGCGACGGGCGCCCTGCCTTGAGGCCGAGGTACAGACCGCAGGTAAACTTTTGTGATTTATGAGCTGTGAAGTAATAAAATTGAGCAAAAGAATTGCCGAAGTAGATACTTATACAGCCTTCTTAAGTACCTAGCTATAGTCCGCGACAGGTCGAGGTGGGAATTGGGTTAAGTTGGTATGAGGCGAGGGGGACGCCTTGTATATGCACGTCACCCACGCACGCCCGCATCGGGTTAGCACGGGGGCTGTGCGGGTGTGTGGGTACGTTTGTTGACCTCTACTTAGTGCCAGATGTTTTATCTCTAATACATTGTTAACTTTTAGAAAATACAGGATTTTAAATCCTGTGTTATGTATCTTGTCAGTGATCAGCCTATCTTCGTCTTTGCTAGCGTTCTACTTACATCCTGTATGTATTATTTCTACGATTTATTATAAGTAAACTAAGGAAACTAAAGTACGCTGTACGAGTATGCATAGGTAATTATTCTTCCTATTATTGTAGATAAAAGTATAAATTGCAAGAAAAATATAATACTCTGAGTATTAGTCTTATAGTCTTATTTTATTTGCTGTCGCTCCTTTTCAAAACCGTTACAAATGACAACTTCGTAGCGAGTACTTCCCTGTTATTTTGGAGATATCACAACAAGCAACAACACATTACTTCTCAGGAGGCGCGAAGGAAAGGGACGCAACATCAAAAATGCGCTTTTCATTGAAAGAGTGACAGAGACAGAACAACGTGCAACAGTTTCACATGTCGCGGTAAACGGCTGTGATAGCTTACCCTTAACCCTCACCATTTCAAATTGAACTTTAAGTTGATGAGTTAAAGTGGGGTTTCCATGGTTTTTCTACATTTTATGACGTAGTGAATGAGAAAGGAAAATAAAGAGAATAGTCCGGGAGTGCGAGTGGCACAGATAGAGATATCGACGAGACGCCGCGGGCTAACAATGCAGTTGCCGCCCATTTAAATACGCCATTTTGTTTACTGTCTCCTTGTTGGCTTTTGTTGGGGAAAGCAATGTTCCGGAATTAGAAAATTACGAGGAAATTTTCCGTGTTTCGTATCATGGCTCACATTTGGCACATTCACCTTATATTTTTTGCTACACATTCTCATAACATTTCAAATAGTTGCTTATACAAATATAATTTATTATTAGACTAGCTGATGCCCGGGACTTCGTACTCGTGGTTTTGAGTTTTTAAAAATCCCGTGGGAATTCTTTTATTTTCCGGGATAAAAAGTAGTCTATGTCCCTTTCCAGGTCTTAAACTATACCCATGCAAAAAATCACGTCGATCCGTTGCTCCGTTGCAACGTGATTGAAGGACAAACCAACAAACAAACACACTTTCACATTTATAATAGGGGTAGAGATAGGTAAGCTATTACCTAGGTATAACTACCTATCTAACTACATATTGCATTTGGGATGCAACGTGTGCAGATCAGTAGGTATGCAGATTGCAGATACCATGGGTGCCAGCAGCAGGGTGCACTTGCACCCCCATGTCAGGAAAGAAAATACATGAGTAGTTTTTTTTAAGTACTAAATTATTGTTTGAATAAAAACTAAAAGCGTCTGAAGGTTACTACATGGCTAGGTACATTAAGTATTTGGGTAGATAGGTAGGTTCGCATTCGCATTCGAGCACAAATCGAATTATCGCAGCGGACGTCCGCGTCGCTCAAATTAGTTGCGGATAAAACAAACGAGGTGTTGTACAAAACACCGCGGACACCGCGACGCGCCGCACGCATGTTAATGCGCCCATGCCAAAAATCTCCAAAAGCCAATCAGATTTTAACGAAACACGCACCTTTATTAATTTCGTTCGTTGCACTGCTCTGTTCACATAATAAAAGAAAGTAGGTATCTACTCGGGTAGATAATTACGGATCAATAATAAATATCTAAGAAGTAGGTAATAATACCTATTAACACACCAAATAGGTTATAGGCAGGTAAGTACTAAGTACCTACCTACCTAGATTTTTGTTGAAAAGAAAATTAAATAAAAACCAAAATAAATTACTTAAATCTAAAAGTCATCGAAACCACCGCAGCGAGTTCCCAAGAATGCCCAAGATGCTGGCAGCATTGCCCCTTTGGATGACCAAACTAATTCTTTGTCTACTGCGAATAAAGGTGATCGACGAGAAGGTTTTTGATAACCTCCCTGGTGCAGTGGTGAGCGTGTGGTTACCAGTGGGAGATCTCGGGTTGGATTCCCGGCAGTGGAAATTAGTAATTTTATAATTTCTTCTGGTCTGCTCTGGTGTGCGGCTTCGGCTTTGATTTAGCGTTCCGGTACGATGCCGTGTATATTTGTAGAAACCAAAGGGCTATATGGGTTTAATAAAAACTGTCATACCCCTTCCTAGCGTGCTTCCATTTTAGACTGCATCATGGTACTTAAGTACTATCAGGTGAGATTGCAGTCAAGAGCTATACCTCATCAGAAAAAAAGATCGACGTGGTTCTATAGTGAACATAACTTAGGTACTTACCTACCAATTACTTACCTATAGGTGGCGAATTATTGCGATTTGATTCGGTTCTCAGCGAGTCTAGTGAACGCCAGTCTTAAGGGTTCCTTGTTTCAAATATTACTGAACCCTATAAATGGTTGCGCACCTAGGTACTTAGGTAGATAATATATCGACAATGAGTGTGTAAGTTTTATTACTAATTGGTAGCCATTGTAAAGCCGAAGTTTTAATTCCTGTTAACATAATTCTCACAGATTCAAAACTCCGTAGGTTTTTAATTTATGCAGATTGATTTTATAGCAAAACGGTCCACATTGTTGTTGTAATTGCCCGCCGCAAGACGGAGGCGTGCCGCTCCGCCCACCGTTCAGGCTCTTTGTGCCCGACTGTACCGGGTAAATTCGTTTATTCCCTCGCAACTGCGCCACAGTTTATTTTATGTTTGCTTTGTTTATGTAACTGTACCTAGCGGGGCAGTGTTACATACCACGTAAGCACCTGGTGTGTCACGCCCTTTATTACTACCTAAGTTTATACAGGTTATAACTATCTACAGATAGGTAGAGAAGTTTATACGTGTAGGTAATAAGTAATAAGTAGGTACCTACTTACTTAACCAGTGCACCAGATTCATAAAGATAAGTCTTTCAATATAAGTAGGTATATACAAATGACTGGCCATGACGAAACTTTAGGGACCCAAAAAAGTTGGGAAATTGGTTAAAGAGCCGGGAAAAGCATAGTATCGCGAAGTTTTTAGCTTGGACCCAACAATCAGAAATTTGGCGATAAAATTGGAAAATAGACCTCCAGCTCTCTTCGAAAACCTTTGCGAAAAATTGGCAACTGTAAATAACTTTTCTAACCATTTAACACCCGCCGTTTATTAAATTAGAGACTTTGTGTGGAAAACTGTTCGCAAAATATTTAGGCGTCACAAAGGAGGTATTAGCATGACGGGGGATGGTAATTTTATGTAAATCGTCAGCGCGCCCGCCGCCGCGCCGGCGAAGACAAATTCCTGTTGAATTTGTTTATGTTTGAGCAACAACTTCGACGCAAGACTTTCTTTTGACGGTATTTTTATATACAAGACGCGGTGGGAGCTGAATTTATTACAGTAATATTTCGTCGACATTTTTAGGGTTCCATAGCCTTGTGGGTGGCCTTGTGTAAAAAACTTGATAGAGGTGAATAAAATTTTTATTACATAAAAAGCTCACTCTCACACTTTCCTCACGATGTTTTTAAAACAAGTAGGTAAACATACTAAGTAGGTACCTATACTTACCTATCATTATCTACCTACCTTATTCCGAAAAATTAAAGGTGGGTGCCCGGAATCGAACCCCGAATAGAAGGCCGAACTTTTCTCTTTGTAATACTAGTTTAAATTTAGAAAATAAATGATTACACTCAAATAAAATATTATAATTTATTTATATCCGAGAGCTGTCGGCTACCTTGGTCAATAAATTAGTTTGGCAATCCAAAGGGGTACCTAATGCTGCTATCATTTTGGGTACAATGCCTCGCTGCGGTGGTCTCGATGAGGTTTTAGATTTAATTTAATTTATTTTAGTTTTAATTTAATGTTTTTTGTTTAACTTTTAATTTAGATTTAAGTTTATTCAATAGAATTGACCATACTTATCTATTTATTACTTACATCAGTATTTATTTATATTGTTTTGTTTGTCTGTATCATAGAACTATTAAGAAAATTATTCCCAGTATTTCGGTCAACAGCTCCGTTTTTAAGCTTCGGGTACGGAACCCTAAAAACGGTGGAATAATAGAGTCAACAAATAGGTACATTAAGTAAACAAATAGAAATATTGGGTTGGCTCTCATAAATATTGACTTGATGACTAATATATTGACTTGGCGACTAATACCTATATTGTACCTACCGACTATACGGTGACTGCGGTGACGTGGGGGCAGATTTGGGAAGGATAGGGGCAAGGATGTGCTTTTTTCACAGAACTAGTAAGAAAAAAACTCCCAGTCGTTCTGTCCACAGAGCTGATCAACAGAACTACAGGGAAAAAGGGTCTTAACCACTAGGCTATCACCGTTTATCTCTTAATAGGTCAATAAATAAAGCACAGCATTTAAGCACCGAACAGCCAGTAGCCGGTCTCAAGAGCGACATGGGGCGGAAAGATAATCCACTTAACGTCCTTAATCCTGCCAACCATTGTGTGGTATTAAGTACGCACTACGCGATTAATTCGATCAATCGCTGCATGGGTAAATACATTCATGTGTTAATTTGATATTAATGTGCAGTTTTTTTTACATTGGAGGATTCCGTAAACTAGAGCTAAGTAAATATAAGTTAACTAGAAATAATATACCTACTTATAGGTCATACAGCTTGATATCAGCGCTTTGTTTACCACACAATACGTTTTACTGTCAATCATTACGTGGTAGGTTTGCACTACGCGGTTAATTAGATTAATCACTGCATGGGTAATATATTCATGTGTTAATTTGATAAGTATTAATGTGCAGTTTTTTTTACATTGGAGGATTCCGTAAACTAGAGCTAAGTAAATATAAGTTAACTAGAAATAATATACTTATTGGTCATACAGCTTGATATCAGCGCTTTGTTTACCACACAATACGTTTTACTGTCAATCATTACGCGTTAGGTTTGCACTACGCGGTTAATTAGATTATTCACTGCATGGGTAATATATTCATGTGTTAATTTGATAAGTATTTATGTGCAGTTTTTTCACACTAAGTACCTATAAGTATAGGAATCTGTAAACTGAAACCATAAGTTTAAATCTCGATCTAGCCAAATACACCTATACTAGACTGACAAGAGGCTTCTGGGCTCATGCCTCTCGTTTGATAATCGACTTTTAATACTTAGTTCTATACTTACCTACACACTTTCTTTGAATTAAAGCAAGCAGCTTCGTATTTTGCAAATTCCCAACGTCATTCTCTATCTCAAACTTCTATCTCTAACTTCACTATCTCTAAATCTACATTTAGGGAGATAAAGGTGAGAGACTAAAAAATATTTATTGTGTTTACACAAATACGTAGGTGGTAATCCGAGAAAACGAGTGGGTAGGTACTTACTATTCTAAACTTTAAGTCACAAGAAAAGGGAACTCTTTGTCGAGGTCGAGAAAAAACGTGATAATATTATTGGGTTCTAATTTCGTTTGTCCCTGTTAATCGTGACTGTATAAAAGTGTCAACGGTACTGAATAAAGGTGCCAACTTGCATGGGGATATGAATGGGATAGGCGCTTGGGGTATTGTGTTACAACCTTTATAAAAAGATCGAGGTATTCTACAAAATTGAACCGTAACTATTCCGACCAAAGATTTAATTTAATTTTGATTAACGTGAAACTGTGATCTTAAATAAATCTCTTCCTAATAAAATTGGGATTGTTCAAGTGTCGCAATGCTTGATACTCGTAGGTCTCTTAAACTTTTTTTGAAGGTCGCGGTTTTGGATTCTTCGAAACACTTTTATTGGCCATGCGAATTTCAAGAGGTCATTAGGTACGTCAGTGACAATATTATTTATTTTTAAGAAATTGGTCTATTTTATATAGTCGAAAAGTCTAGTTTCAATGCATTTTTCATGACTCCTTTTATTATTAGACTAGCTAGTCTATAAATAAAAGAAACACTAATTTGATAGCTAAATAATATTCATACTTAGTAGGGAATTTATAAGGGCCCTGGTAGGCAGGTACAATTAGGTTTTTACAGTTAGTTAGGTACCTACGTACCTATCTAACTGTAAAAACCTAAGAGCCCAACTCTCGTTCTCTTAGTCGAGTTCTATGCCAAAGGATCTGGCAAATCACTATCTCAAGAAAACGTTTACCATTATACTTACTTAATTGTGATTCATGCAAAAGGATCATGAGCCATGCCACCTGTCTTTGAGTGGGTCCAAGCATTGGTACAGACTGAGGTCCTATATTTACTTAGTAGACACATACAGCTCAGACGGGAGAAGCGCCTCTTAATTAGCCACCCGTAGCCTCCCCCCCCCTGGTCCCCTTCAAACGGACTCCAAAACAGTCTATTTGTAGATCTATTTGAGTATTTTGTTTCAACATCAAAGTTTTCTTTGCAAGATATGATTTTATAGAACTTGCCAACTGTATAAGTCTGAACTTTTTAAGATAAGTAGGTCTGTACATCATTTTGGAATAATAGTAAAAGGGTAAAATTGATTCACAAGATCCGGTTGAACGGACAAACGGACATACATACATACCTACATACAGGTCAAACACAAAAACCTCCTTCGTAGCAGTCGGGTAACTAGGCAATTGCTTAAAACGCACAAAGCTTCGATAGTTTAGCATGCCCGAAATCGTACCTTGGACCCACCAACTAGGAAGCAGACGTCTTAGCCACTAAGCTATCACTAAACGAAGGGTACACCCGCACGTCACCTGCACTCGCCCGCACCGGGTTAGTGCGGGTGAAGTGCGGGTGTTCCCTCCCTGATTGCCATTTCAACCTGTCCTTACCATATACGAGTAAAACATAAAAACTATAATGCTAACAAAAATTAGTTACCTACAGATGAAAATGCTCTTAACCAACACCCCTGCCCCACTGCCATCGCGGAAGCGTTCGAGTGTCCATTAGTTTATTCACGATCAAAAACATTTGCAGCCTGCGAACAAAGCGCGAAAGCCATTGTCGACCATTTTGTTTTGTCAATACGTAAATACTTCATAAATATTTAAACAGCTTAAACCTCAGTTGCAACCCTTGGGAACGCTTTGTTACGATTTTGGTGAACAAAAAATAATTTGCAATTATGTTCTGGCTACTGGGGCTAGCGGACTTCCGTTTTAGAAATAATATTCTTCTCGTTAAAAATATCTAGGTATGGATTTTAAAATGTTTGTTTTAGAATGACTCTACAAATCTCTAAAATAGATAAATAGGTACCTACCTACTAAATGAGACGCCCTAGCTTTTCACGGGTGATCGTAGTGTGTAACCTGTAGAAAAAAAATTAAGAGGAGGGTCCTTCGAACCTAACTAAAAACTCTTAAAGACTCTTTGAGATACCTAAGCATATTCAAACAGAGACGACGGGTTGACTTCATACTATTTAGGTACTTGCACTTATTTATAAAAACTTATATGGGGAATGGGCTCAATATAAACTGCCATACCTACTTACCACTTCTTCCACAGGTTAGCCCGCCTGCAACTTAAATTGCATGATGTACCTATCATCTCTTACTAACAGGTGAGATCGCAGTCAAGGGCAACTGCATTAGGACAAAAGATAGGTACACCATTTACCTACTTATTAGTTATTTTTAATATCTACTGTTGAATAATTTTAAAGTATCGGTATAACTAAGTAAGTATGGCGATGGATACAGGAGCCTACCGCATTAGATATTATCCCAAGAAAACTCCTACCATTAGGAATACGACGCACAAAGAGAGCGGTTAGTACCTACCTATAGGAAAATTCCTATTAGGTAGTTATAACCTTCAACAACGCAAGAGAACTTTCAGACTAAATTCACAACGCCGACATTCAGGAAGTAGGCGAGACTACAAGAACGTCTCGGTGCCGCACTACATGTCTACACGTCCACCTACGCTCTACACTTCAAACATCAACATTACAACAACCTATCCAAATGTACTTTAATTCAATTACAAGCCACTGTCCACTCAGTTTTTGCTCAAAAATTTTACACCTCAACAATGCATTTATTTTGCCAACAATAACTGTATTTCTGAACACAATGAGCACTCGTCCGAGTGCCCGAAGTTTCACGACATCGGTCAGTCCGATTTTTTCGCTTATTTTTTCACCACTTGAAAGTAACTGTTCATGAAAGGTGAATTGTGTTTGCGTGAAGTGTTTATCGTGTCCTGGTCCGATACGATCTTAATCTGGGATTAGTGGAGCGTTAACAACTATTGTCAGGTGATCTAAATGCTTCCATAATGCCCACCTATGTAACACAAAGGTTCTATTTGTTGCAAACTCCCACGGATTGAGTATAATTGAGCTTGGGTAGGTAAATCTGTTCCGATCATGCCGTATCCGGTCAGTTTTGTATAGATCCAGATTTCAGATTGGTTTTATAATATAAAAGGAAAAGCTGACTGACTGATCTATCAACGCACGGCTCAAACCATTGGACGGATCGGGCTGGGCATGCAGATAGCTATTATGATGTAGGCATCTGCTAAGAAAGGGTTGTTGGAAAATTCAACACCTAGGTATAAGGGGGTTAAATAGGGATTTGAAATTGATGTAGTCCAAGCGGACAACGTCGCGGCCCTAAGCTAGTAACTTTATAAGGGCAATGCACCCCTAGCACCTCAACTCAATTATATTTTTTTATTTATAATTATTATATTCAATAGGTGTGTACTTTTGCGTAAGTACCAGGTACCTATTATATAAAATAGGTACATTTGTACCTATTTACATCTCTGTTTGTTCCTGCATTTTTTTTAACTTCCCTAAAAGTGTTTGTAAAAATTGGTCCACGTTCTAAACTTATCAAAAAGTAGGTACCTACTTTAAAATCAATGATTTATATAATTACATTAGGTAGGTACTCTTTATAATCATTTTTGTGGCCCTTATGATTTCTAAACACGGACAACGTCAATTCTATCCTCTCCTGAACACATTGCTTGAGGAAAACTCCAGATTTAAATGATTCTAAATATCTATACATAATATTGTGATCAAAATATTCTGATTACATTGAGATCAAAAGCAGTAAAGTTATACTTACTCCCTATTACAAATTGCTCAACGAGTATTGTTTTCAAAGACAAGGGACTCTTTGATGGCAACTACACGACGAGATTCGATGCTGTAATTTTTAATGAGGAATTCGTACCTACTAAGACAAACCCAAGAAGAGAGAGAGAAAGAACCTTTGCAATACGTTACGTTACGATACGTTGGAATAATTATCGTATCTGTTCTACTCAAACACGCGAATTGCGAACTACAAAATGATGGATTTTTCAATTGGACTCTTACATTTCGTCTCGACTCTGATATTGTATGGACTTACTTTATAGTGAGAAGTCTTAAGGGAGCGATCGTAGCCTCCAGGACAACGGTGAGACGGCGAAGGAATCACCGCTCTATCACACTCAAAATAAAAACCATTTTAGCAGGCAAGAGCAAGGCGGCCGCGTCGCTCGTAAGCAATTGCAAAGCCACAGTTTGAGAGACGAATATCTAACGAGGTTGCAAGAGCACCTGACTATTCCATTTTCGTTGAAAATTGATGTTTACCGGAAATATACCCAAGAAAAATGACCGAAATTGACTGCACCGCTTTTAAACCAATAGTGTAGGCCAATCAGAGGTGCTCGCGATTGTAGCACTGTAGGTTATTAGCTACTTAGCTGTCAAGTGGCTGAAGATCTCCTGATGTGCTTTGAAATTGGTTTGAGGTTTCAGTTAGGTCAATTACTTAATTTTGTTTTTATAATGAGAGCTGTCTTAAGAAAATGTAGCTTATACTTACCTAAGTGGTGGTAAACCCCTTGATGTGATTTGATAATGGTTTTTAATTTCAGCTCCTAAATCCAAAAGGACGTACTCTTGGGCATCAGCTAGTGTATAATAATTATGAGAAACATGTTTATAACTAGTATCTAGTATAAAATCCTGTGGGAACTCTTTGATTTTCCGAGATAAAAAGTAGCCTATGCTATTCTTCAGGTAACTACACCCATGCAAAAAATCATGTCGATCCGTTGCGACACGATTGATGGACAAACCAACAAACTAACAAACGAACACACGCAACATTTAAAATATGGCTTGTGATGTTCTTATCTTCGCACAGCTTTGCTGGTTCGACTTTATTAAGTGTTTGGTTTTTTTTCTAGTCATAAAAATATCTGAACGCCTGTACCAAAATGTAAATGTTGTTCAGATGTGTCCCTTCCAAATTTACATTCTCATACAAGCAAGTTAAAGTGCTAACTACCAACATGGTACAGTCAAGTTCACAGGCGCGACGGGAGGTAGGGAGCGAAAACAATTACCCGCATTTACATATTATACATAGAGCAGAAACAAAGAGGAGATGTTGTATTAAGATTTCCCTATGAAATATCGAGTGACATTTTGCGGGGTGAGGGGTTGTGGAACGCCGCCCACTTCTCAATTTTCCATCTGCGGGTTAGTAGCAAAACTACTCGCTTAGCGACCTAACATCGATGTCACTACATAGTTCAGCTATCTCACACTAGATGTCAATAATCTAGAACTATTTTAATAATTACGTATAAAATTACTTACAAATGAAATGTGATACCATTCATAGCATCAGAACGTCTGTCTGAATAACTTTGACACGATAAAACACAACACTTCATCCTTTTGTTCTTAAAAACGCGAAAACACACCGATAATACGAGTCTCAATATATGTGAACCTGACGAACGCAGACAGCATACTAACTAAGGCCCCGCCCACAGTGATGACGCCAGGACCTAGTTGAAAATCACAGTGCACAGTTGCTTAGGCCAACTCCTCTTTGTTTCTGCTCTATGATATTATAATATCATGACAGCCGCGGTCGTTACGTTTGAGGCTACAGCTCATCCAGACTTGAGTTCTTGCATTTCTACATCACTAGTAAGTATACAAGGAACCACAAACTTAACTTCGCTATCATCATCATCATGATCAACCCATCCATTTTAAGGGGCACATCAGAGACAGTAGGTAAGCTTAGTAAAGAATTTACGTCTCACCAAACGTTGCTAGAATTCAAGAGTCGAAACTTGAAACACAATACCGTCAAAGTAAAATGCATCTAAAGAGTCTTGAATTGAAGTCAAAAATTCAATGCTTGATTTAAAAAATGATTTTAATTTCGCAACGTTTCCGCTGGAGCGTTGGCTGTAGATGCGTAGACAAACTTTAGCTTTAAAACAAGGCATTTAAGATCCAGTTTACTATAATGCGGAAGGTTTTCGACACTTGAATACTATCAACGTTAGTATAAGACATAAAATCTCGAGTACTAAGCGTACAGTGTGCATCTCGGAGACAGATACTTTTCATCACAGAAAATCAAAGATCGGGATCTTTAAATGTGCATCACTTTAATTTTGAGGAAGTTTGGTTTAGCAGTCAGCATCATGAATGAGGCATCTCAGCAGGATCCCGGCTATTCGAACCGGCACTTTGCTCCACTTTCTAAGTCGGGAGAAGGTGAGGAAGTACTACCTTATATACTTAAATTGACTTATTATAGTAGGGTATATCACTTCACTGCTAATGTACGATATGCTCAACAATCCATACTAATATTATAAATGCGAAAGTGTATCTGTCGGTCTGTCTGCTAGCTTTTCACGGCCCAACAGTTTAACCAATTTTGATAAAATTTTCGTACAGAGTAAGCTTACATCCCGGGGGAGGACATAGACTACTTTTTATCCCGGAAAATCAAAGAGTTTCCACGGGATTTTCAAAAATCTAAATCCACGTGAATGAAGTCGCCGGCATCATCTAGTTCAACATAATATTCATCGATCGGTAGCATGTAAGAAATATGATGTGTAGAGTGCATATATCCAGGCTCATAGAACCCGTGTTCCGAGTTTGCAATACAGACATTTCTGTGGCCTCCCGTCCACCGTCTCGTTTCCGGATTAAAACGAACGCAGCCGCAAAAATAATCCCACACGGGGCAAGCTTAAAGAAAACTCATCAAATTATATAAGTCTTCAGTACCATAGTTTTCTAATCCCCACACAATAACGCTCTGTTATTAATTTCGTATCGCTAACAAAAGAGCATGTTGGTACAAATATTCACATTCACAAAGACGGGAAAGTAATTAATGTTAGAATCGTATTGGTAGAATCCAGTCGTTAGTGCCCTGGGGAGGGCGACACAATACCGTAGTTAGGGCGGCGGGTGGAGGGGGGGACGTATCGGCGGACGTTTAACGAGCAAATTATTTAGTAAATGTTGCCAAATAATAACATTAATGTTGGGACGTGGGGCTGACTCGCGCCTCTCTAACTCCGCTACGATTGTGAAAGCTTAGTGTGGAATAGCATGTTTAAATTAAACCTGTAAGTATCTACCAGATTTCGGTCGGTCGGTTAAGCGGTTTGGTCGTAAAATGGGTAACAGACACACAGACAGATCTAGTTACATGTTATGACTTAAGATTGTAATTTATAGTTCCTGAGGACGTTTACAGTGATATTTGATCCACACGGGTTAACGCAGGAACTGTGCGGGTGTGCAGGGCGTCCCCACCCCGATTGATCCTGTCAAGTGCTATACTTAGCAATGTTACAAGGACCTGAAAAATCAATCAACAATCGATATAATATGTACAGTAGGTACGCGGCCTAAAGTAATGCAGGTACATCGGCCTTTAGAATGACAAATCGGCTTTGTAGAGCGTTGTCTCTGTCAATCATACCTATATGACGTTTTGTCGGTCTCAACGACAGGGACAGCGCACTACAAATTTGCTATCTCCTTCTAAAGGTCGATGTACATTACTTTCGGCCGCATACTGTACAAAATTCTACCCAAGTACCTACCACTTGACAACAAAGTGGCATTTAAACCATAGTGTCCCATCCACAAAAGGCTACCGCCGCACGCCGGAGGAGGGTCGCACCCCACGGGGCGGTTAGCCAATGAGAGGCTGTGCACACTCGGCTGCACCAGCGCAAACACCAGCGCTCCTGAATGACGCGTAATTGAGTGGCTCCTGTCTCTCCGTCCTCGACTCCTCATCAGCCTGCGACGATTCACGCGTTGTCGACCTCATTATGATAATTATCGTCTAAACGCTCGTGAATTAATGGTTTTATCGATGTTTTCTGCTTGGGTGCGTCGATTTTGTAGTGCCCTACTTGAATTAGTAGGAGCATTGTTAGAATCGCAGTATGTGGTTACTAGTAAGTATCTATAGTCTATACATTTGGTGAGTTGTCTGCCTCGGTGTTCTAGTGGTTAGCATGTTCGACTGCGGATGACGAGGTCCTGGGTTCGATTCCCAGGTCGGCCCAAAATAGGTAGGTATTAAACCTATTGGGTTTTCTGTTAAAAAATTCTCAGTAGCTACCTACCAGCTCGGAGTTAAGTTGGCGGCGTGTCACCCCTGCGTGGAATTAGGTTTTTAAAAATCCCGTGGAAATTCTTTGATTTTCCGGAACAAGATGTAGACTGTCACTCTGTCACTACACCTGTGGCCCTACCGCGGTTGTTTGACAGCTACAATGTCACGATCGCAATCATCTCTGATTGGTTAACGCTCGCTCACTATTAGCTACAATGTATTGTTGCTTCAAAAATCGCACAAATTCAGCCAATCAGAATAATTGAGATTGTAATAATGATTGATGCAGGTTTTAGACAATCGCCCTGCTGTTTATCAATGCAAAAATTGCGGCGTAATTGAAGAACAAACCAAAAAACAAACACATACTTATTATAAAATACTGTATACTTAGTACTTACATAAATTAAATTTAAATTGCAGTGAAACAAAATGCGAGCTTTAATTACTCGCCGCGGTCTAAACACTTTAGTGCTAACTTCCAGCGTAAAACAGCATAATGTATTCACAGAGCGAACTCAACTTGTCTCTGTGTTCACTGCTCGTAGCTTTTGCCGTCCCCTACTTCGTTACCTACTCTTGTACTGTGCAATGAATGTATGAAAAGCTGGCGGTGAAAATAGTGGTGTTAGGTACGTAAACACACATCGCTGCTTCAATACAAAAGGGACACAAACCAAAAAACACTTTTTTACAGGAGAGCTATTCAAAGTTTTGAAATTTATTTATTGTCTATAGGTTTGTGCTGTTTAATCAATTATATGCATGTTATATATATACCATTAAAAGCGTATTGTAAAGCTGCATTTAATGATATATAGAGATAATATGTATACTTAGTAGGTACCTACAAAATGTAATAAATTTAAATTGCAGTGAAAAAATTAGAAACAAAATGCGAGCTTTAATTACTCGCTGCGCTCTAAACACTTTAGTGCGAACTGCCAGCGTAAACAGCATAATGTATTCACAGAGCGAACTCAACTTGTCTCTGTGTTCACTGCTCGTAGCTTTTGCCGTCCCCTACTTCGTTACTCTTGTAGGTACTGTGCAGTGAATGTATTAAAAGCTAGCGGTGAAATGACTACCTATATTATTTACTAAGTAGATAATGCACGCAACTTCGCCCGCGTGCATATAGGTTTTTAAAAATCCCGTGGAAACTCTTTAATTTTCCAGGATCAAAGTAGCCTTCCTGTACCAAATTTCATCAAAATTAAAGAAAAGTGTTCACTTGCAAAAAAACTAGCACAAGTTATTCTACAAGAATTTGCTCAAGATACTTTCCAATGGATATCTTGCAGTTTAGGTATCTACTCTTACAAATACCAACAAGTCGCGTGCGCCCTTCTAGGATTAAAAAAAAAGAATATTAGTCACGTTAATAATGAGTCATTAAATTTAATTTATGGGTATACGTATCATGATAAATAAATAAATTAGGTAGGTACCTACCACCTATTTGTTTTTTTATATCATCGTTCCCAAAAAATATTTTTTAAACTATGTTCAATAAATATCAAAAAACACATCAGTATTCCAAAGTTAACAGTGCGAGTAACGAGCGAACGGTACTAAAGACCCGAGGGACGAAGAAGTCCCCGCAAACGGAATAGATAATTCAATAAGCGACGGAACGCGCCGCCTAATACCGAAATTAGCAATACGATACGATTAAATAGATTTCGGTCTGCAAAGCAGATGCCAAGGGAATACGGTAAGCTGGGGTGTTTTGAGTCATTACCGCGGATGAAGGGTTGTTGCAATATTTTGTTTGGTAATAACTAGGTACTTGGATGCAATGATGTTTTATAAATTTATATCCATATTTCAAGTAAGTGTTATAATTATTACTACTAGGTAAATACTGTCTGTATGCTAGCTTATCACAGCCCATTCGTTTAACAGATTTTGACAAAATTTGGTACAAAGATAGCTTGCATTCCGGAAAAGGGCATCGATTATTTTTTGTCATGCAAAATCCTACGAATCCATCCTTGTCGCGGGCGTACTGTGATAACTTAGGTCTATCCCGGGGACGAATAATAGGCTTCTTTTTGTTCCGGAAAATTAAATAGTTCCCACGCGATTAAAAAACAGTCGAAATTTACACGGCGGACCGCTTGCGCCTGGCAGAATATAATAACTAGCCTAGATAATTATAAAACTCTTTTTGACGGTATTGCAGATGGTAAGTTACAACCATAGATTAATTTATTGGTTTCGCTACGCTCTACGTTACAACCTATTCAAAACAAGCAATATAGGTAAAACCATTTCTTATTCATGTATTAAACTAGACACTTACCTTTACATGCTAAACTTGTATGAAGCCATAGATATTTTGTGAATTTCAACATAAATAAAACATCGGTCAAGTATTAGTCGGACTCACACAGGAAGGGTTCCGTAGACCGTATAAGAAATAACACTTTTAATTTGTTTTAATTTTTACATCAGCAATTTTGAAATTTTTAGTATATTTTGTTGTTATAGCGGCATTAGAAATACCTACACATTCTGTGAATATTTCAGTTTATGGTTCACGAAATATAGCCCGCTGACAAATAGACGGACGGACGGATAGCGGTGTCTTAGTAATAGAGTCCCGTTGGCAGAACCTTAAATAAGTTCAGCAATCAAAATAATAAATCTCACATAAGTAGGTGAGATTTATTATTTTATAGTAGTATAGTTAGGTAAAATCTTTGGCTCATAATGAAAAAATAGCAACTAAGTACGCATGCAATGCATGGTACTTTGATCAGATTCAAATTCTACGAAAACTCTTCATCGAATTGTTACACTAAATCTTCAGATTTTAGGTCTGTATTCGTTTGATTTGCCTATATTGTTGGGTTCTCTATACTAATATTGCGGACACGCGGTGGCACGTGTATGGTACAGCATGGCGTTTTGTCCATACTCCATTGTAGATCGTTTCCGGATGACCGTATCGTGTTGCTGATGAAATAATATTGACATTGAAGCGGCTGGGAAAGGGAAATATCACTACTTATTTTCAACTTGCAGTCTCGTTTAATTGGAGGTTTTGTTTTAGACAAATAGGTACCTACGTAGTACGTACAGTACCTACACGGCAGAAAGTAATGTAAGTACATCGACTTTAGAAGGACATAGCAGATTTGTAGAACACTGGCTCTCTGTCGTTGAGACCAACGAAACATCGTATAGGTACGAGTGACAGAGACAACGCTCTACAAAGTCGAAATGTCATTCTAAAGGCCGATGTTCATTACATTAATCATTGAAAAGATAATGATAAGTACTTATTTTAGAACTTTTGTTTAGAACAAACCTTTTTGGAACCTCGGTAATCCGAACCAGTGGTAGAATCAGTGACAACATGGTGAAAACTGTCTATTTAAAAGCACTCTTGTAAAAGTTTAATTGAATAAAAATCTCTCAATCAATTTTTATAGGCATATAACTTGTATCGATTGTGTAAAACTTAAATACTTAACTAAAAATTAAAAAAAATCTTTGCTTACAGTAGTAATGGCAATATTTAACACATTTGTCAAAATAAACCAAAATATAGAACATGTAGGTATCTACTAGGTAATTGGACACCGGCTCGGATCTGAAATCTGATTTAAATAAATTATAAGTAGGGGGAGTCCGGGAGAGTATACCCGCCTTCCACTAAAATGCTCATAAATCTTTATATACTTAAAAATCGCTATTTTCTATAAATTGTATCTTAAGCTGCACTATTTAGCTATATTTTCTCTTAATAAAGTTTGATACATCATTAATAGTTTATGAGTAATTAACGATTTCTACCAAAGTGACATTCGGCTAATATCTCCCGCCTGGGTGGGAGACTTGACCCCCCAAGTGGGGAGCCTTTACCCGGGTACAAAAATAGGCAAAATAATCATTACAGATTATAATTCTATAGAAAAAATTAATCATAAAAATATGACACATAGTATTTTGTAGTAAATGAGAATTCCTTTTTGAATTGGAGCAATTAATACAAATAAACTGCTCCTCATCATGTCTTTATCATATTTGGACAGTCCAACGGATTTTATGGTCATAAGTCTCATGTCCATAACTTTCTCTTCTCCACAGCTGAAACAAAACCAATTATAAATTTCGTCTCCCATGGACTATCAGAGCAACTCATACTTGGGTTCTTCGTCAGGGTCTGTCTAACCGTCACTTGACTGTAAAACTTGTCTTTTTCAATGGTCTTTTTACTGTCTTTTTCTCTTTGCTTTACGTTTTTGTTTTTAAGTCATTTTAATTTTCTTATTTTTTGGTGCATAATCATCTATATCATCATCTAGGTCTAGTCTTTCTGGCGTTTTTTTTTTTTTTTAATTTTAGTTTTTCTGGGCTGTCTACCACGACGAAGGAGCAGCCTTTGGAATTGAACGACTCATTTGTGGTACTACTATTTTCGGTCTATGTCGTAGGTAAATCAGAATCTACCGTTGTCACATCCATATTTTGAGATGTAGAAGCTACCTCTTCTGATTGTCTTAATATTGCAATTGGTTGCTCAGATTTTTTCCTCAGTCAAAATTGATGGTGAATTGGCTCTAGACGCCGCAGATAGATTCATGAATACTAATGCTGATGTTGAAGGCTCCGACTGACGTTGTACAGTAGATGATGAAGTTAATGAAGGAAGGCAGGACGATCGTGGTTACATCTGGAGGTAATACAAAAATATTATTGCCGGAGAAACAACGGGCGAGATTACCCGGGGTAAAGTCTCCTCCCGACGCCAGGGTAATGTCTCCCACCCCACACAAATCTGTCAGTTATTACATTTTTATAAAAATCTATGACACTTAAGTAAAAGCTGTCTGCCGTAAATGTTACTAGGATAATTACACTTACGATGTATATAAATGATATACTGGAATCTATTCACAGTAAGAAACAGAAATCAAATATCGAAAATTTAAAAAATTTACTTACCGGCACGAAATTTTTTAGTTACTTCTCAATCCTAAACCAAACTGCCGATCGTAACGGTATCTCGTGAGCGAGGTGGGAGGCGCCTATGGAGTCTAAGAAGTGTGGCAAAGTCGCAATATCTAGTTCCACAAAGATTCTATGAGCAGTGGCTAATGTCTCCTACCTGCTAAACTCTCCCGGACTCCCCCTAGGTTTTTTTTTTTTTTTTTTTTTTTTTTAATACAATAAAACTTAAAGCTAGCCTTATCTAATTACTATATAAATCATGACCGCGTGGAATGGTGCCAAGAATACTGGCTGCATTTCCGCGCTGGACAGCCAGGCTGATCCGCTGCGCAAAAAATGAGCCAGCCCTTCTGTCACCAGTTGAGGCTATTAATTAAGTAGGTTGTAGAAAATAGACAAATAAAACATCGTGATAATATGCCACGTGCTGACAATCGAACATGAAGCTTTTGGCGTCCAATACTCCAATCGTTTCCGGATGACCGTATCGAATATCAAATAAAAAATATTGATACTACTTATTCTACTTTACGGTGGATTTCCTAACAGCAAAATTTACACGGCGTGGATGAAATCGGTAGTGTCAGACGATAAATTTCTACTTTTTTTCAGGTAGAAGAGGAGCCTATGCGAGGTTTAGAAATAACAATGGTTGAAACTCGAAATGATAAACTGGGTTTTCAAGTTGAAAGCCCCGAGTTTATCATTTCGGTGGCTGTCCTCACACCATTTTTCGAAGAAGGCACATGATGATGATTTATTTATTTATTTTATTTATTTATTTCCGACGATAAATTGTGATTAGTACATTCATACTTAATAATTAAAAATAGGTTACAAATAATTCTAGTAGGTAGGTACCTACTATGTAATGTTCTAATTTCTAGTAGTATGATGATTATTGATGACCGAGTTTCTTACTGATTTGTTGCGATGTAAGTAGGTACCTACCTACCTACCTAGGTACCTAGGTATTTAATTAAAAGAGTACCTACCTACCTAGGTAGATCTTAACTTAAAATTGGCTCGCCAGTCGACCCCTTTAAAATTTTATTTTCTAAATATTTGCTATGAAAAAGAGAAAGACAAGAATTTAACTTAGCGTCACAAAGCTTCACATTTACCTACGTCGTTATAGAAACTACATAAACATAGAAACCCGCTACTGATTGATATTAAAATCTTGATCCGGATAAAAATGAGCAATGAGCAATAACCGTGCCACGATTAGCCGCATGTTAGAATATTAACAATCGAGTCAATTATTCGCGAACACATCGAGCGAACAGATACGGCAATTACGCGCAGGAAGCTCGCGCAGGCGCTCTGCCTAATTGTTTCCGTCTTGCCCCCTCGCCTCCAACAGCCTGGTTACTGGTACCACCACGCCGGCGGCGAACTGGGAACCCAAATATGATATTGTTGAATCTCTCTCTGCGTCGTATTCCTCATTGACATTGACGGAGTGAATAGGCACCTTCTAGGCAGGCGCGTTTCACCTTAGGCAGCATCATTGCATTGCAGTTAAGCCCAATCCGATATAGATATATAAAAAGATAGAAAGACATAAAAAACCGGTCAAGTGCGAGTCGGACTTACACACGAAGGATACAGAACCCTTCGTGTGCGTTCAAGAAATGACATTTTTTTAAAGACGATAATTTTTGTTGTTGTAGCGGCAATAGAATTAGATACACATTCTATGAAAACACTTGATACAGCCCGCTGACAGACGGACAGACGAACGGACGGACGGACTGCAGAGCGGGTCCCGTTGACAGCTTGGCACCCTTCGGCTACAGAACCCTAAAAAGGATCGTGAATTTATGAGTCGTGACCCTTTTGATCACTTCATTGTAGTTATAGTAGGTACGCGACAGGTCGAGATGGCACCCAGGGTGGAGACGCGCCGCACAGCCGCCGCGCTAACCCGGTGCGGGATAGCGGGGTGCGGAGCGTCCCCCCGCCTCATACCCTGATTGCCATCTCCACCTGTAGTTTTCTTGAGATTTCTGTGCTACCTAATGCTAATGACAACAATCGGCACCAACGACCTCCCGACCGAGACAGCCTGCCACTATTTACGCCGCGTCGGCGCGGGCGTCTGTTTCCGAACCGAAAATACGAAACCCTAAAAAGTAGAGATTTTAATAACATTCATAAACATGTTATTACTCAAGATTTCAACCCTTTATCTCGATTCCCCAAGGATTAACCAAAGTATAACATTCGGTATAATATCTCTGATAATGACAACACTAGCGGTGGTGAAGAGTGAGGAGTGGGGGGTTGTAATAGCTCATCATCCGATAATAGTGGGATTAACACGACAACCCTTTGTGGGTGGATTGTACAACTTGATCAAAACATGAGCGCGCACGTTTTATTTATTCACGTGCATTTAATATTCGCACTGCGAATATAATTAATGTAAAAATATTGTTATCTATACAAAATATTATTCATGAAACAGGTGTTAGGTACTTAGGTATGGTCCCTATTCATTAAAATAATGTCTAATGGGTCGGTAGTTCTATATTTTAACGGTGTGAACAGTGAACACAGTAAATAAGTAGGTAGCAAGCTTATTTGCAACTTCATCTGCGTAAGTTTTTTTGATCCTATAGAAACTCTTTGATTTTCCAGGATGAAAGTAGTCTATATCCGTCTCCGAGATGCAATCTAGGTATCTCTGTACAAAATATTAAGTATAATATGATGTTTGCGACTGTGTGGATTTAGGTTTTTCTAAAATGCCGTGGGAACTCTTTGATTTTCCGGGATGGACTGGGGATGACCTATAGAGAAAGTAGTGTACTGATACACCATTCACTATTTATTGTCCCCTGCCATCATATTAGCACCATTGGTTTGTTTGCTTTATTCCTTAGAACGTAAGGATTTATTATTGTGTGATTTGAAATGGTGCCAACATAACGTCAGGGGACAAGTAATTATAGCAAATATAGTAACTTACGGTCTGTAGTGGTAACATTAAAAAAAAATTACGTCTCAAACATAGATCTATAATACTCGTCTCAAATATATAATTTCTAAAACCTGAACTTCAACCTGAGACTTTCATATACAACTTACAAGACACTTGAAAATATTTTCATTCATTAAACTTATAAAAAGCTGTTTGAAGTTGTATTTCAAGCAATCATACCTAAATATCGTCTGAAGGGTGCTCCGCTTCATGCTGACGAATCGAATTTTTCCTGTATACCTACCTAAAATCTTTGATGTTGTTTTTGCGAATCCCTCAGTCAGCAAATACTTAGTCGGAGTTATAGTCGGAGTATGAAAGTTACCAAATAAAATATTCACGTCACACTTTATCCAAGACCCACCACTGCGAACGCTTCTGTCAATTTATATTTGCCTGCATTCTGCAACGTAGACGTTAACACAGCATCAGTCATGAGATGACGCATGACCTGCATGCCACCTACTCTGTCGACCACAGAATACTTAATGTACCTTAAGGTATAGAAAGCTTACTTCACAAAGACGTTTAAATAAATAGCAATTTAGTTCGGAGAGCACTGCGGTCTGTTTTAGTTATTAATTACTAGGTGATGCCTGCGGTTTTGCCCGTGGTTTTTATTATCCTGTGGGAACTGATCAATTTTTCGGGATAAAAAGTAGCTTATGTCCGTCCCCGGGATGCAAGCTATCTTTGCACCAACTTTCGTCAAAATTTTTAAATCCCTATTTTATATCTTTAGGGGGTGAATTTTCAAAAATCCTTTATTGGCGGATGCCTACGTCATAATAGCTATCTGTATGCCAAATTATAGCCCGATCAATTCAGTGGTTTGAGCTGTGCGTTGATAGATCAGTCAGTCAGTCAGTTAGTCAGGCCGTCAGGTTAGCTTTTTCTTTTATATATTTAGATAATATTATCTCTCTCTCTCTCTCTATCTTATATATTATTTCTCTCTATATTTGTAACATCGAAGGTGATCGGGAGCCCTCGCCATCAACGTAGGTATATATCTTCGGTCTCGTGACAAAGCCGGGTCTGCTTATACTTTGACAAAGGGATAAAAGGGGATCCTCACTAGAGCTCTACAGTTTTAATTATAATGGTTGCACAAAACTAAACTGGCCAAATGAATAGGTGTCAAGAGTAATGCATCAGTGGAGCCGAGGGGCGCGGACGTGCCAAGTAACAAGAGCTACTCGCCTTATAATGTTACATAATTCAATTGATTCCCCGACACTACCCGCACGCTTCCTCCTAACTTCGTTTGGAGCGTTTTGATATCGGATACGCTTCGCGCCTTGAACAATTCTTTTACCCCACAAATAAAACGATAGTTGAGTTGACTAAGCGTTTGTATTTAACAGAATAAATAGGTTTGTAACAGTAACATAGTTCTAGGTGTTTCTAGTGGCTGTAGGAGATGACTGGTGAGGAGTATGAGACGTGTCCTAGAGCTGGTGCCGAAGCGTAGGCGACCTTGGCGACGGGAGCAGCGTAGGACAAGGGTGAGGAGTAGGCCACTCTCGCGACTGGTGCGGCGTAGGACAAGGGTGAGGAGTAAGCCACTCTCGCGGCGGGTGCGGCGTAGGACACGGGCGAAGAGTAGGCGAGCTTGGCTACGGGAGCGGCGTAGGCGATCTTAGCGGGAGCGGCGACGGGGTGTCCTTCGTAGCGCACGTTGGCGTTGAAGCCGTGCACCGCGTCGGCGGTGTAGTCCACAATGCGCTGCACGCCATCAGGCTGCACCAGAGAGTATGAGCCGTGCACGGCGTCTCCGGCGCGGGCTTCCTGCTGCTGCTTCACGTCTCCGGTGTGTCCGTCCTGCACGGAGTACTGGAACTCGTAGTGCGCGGGAGCTTCGGGCTGCGCGTACGCCACCTGTCCGACGGGGACGAGGCCGGCAGAAGCGACCGCCACCAATCCGCACAGAACCAAGAACTAAAAAATAAGATCAGATATTATAATATTTGAATTATTCACTACTAGATGATGCCCGCGACTTCGTCTGCGTGGGTTTTGGTTGGGAAATCCTATGGGAACTCTTTAATTTTCCGGGATAAAAAGTTGCCTATGTCCTTCCCCGGGATTTAAACTGACTCTACCAAATTTCATCAAAATCGGTAAAACTGTTGGGCCGTGAAAAGCTAGGAGACGGATAGACAGACAGACACACTTTCGCATTTATAATAATATTAGCATGGATGTACCAATAGATACCTAAATACCTATACATATTTATTATGTTATGTTTATTTTATTTTATTAATATTTTGCTACACTTACTCTAGCAGACATGTTGATTGTTTAGTTAGTGATCTGAATATGTAGTTCGTTCGCGGGCGCAGAGCTTTTTATACTTTACTCTATCGTTTATCGTATCGTACCTACTTACTTGTTATTTGTACCGCGTGTGTGTAGTGCAACTTAGCTCTTGTACATCGTCGGATATTCCTTTTTATTAACCTTGCTCTATAGTACCATTTTCTCAACTGTTTTGAATTGATTAATCGATTTGTATTAAGTAATTTGTTGTTTCGATAAAAATTACTTTTACAGGAGTTAAATTATACTTAACATAATTTGTCTCATTGTACACACACAGTTTATGTGATTATTATTGAAACAATGTACCAACCTATTCGAAAATGTTAAGCACCTTTAGTACTTTATCCTGCAGCTTTGCTTGCGTACTTTCATCTACAAGCATTTATATTATTTCATCTGCAATATAAATTAGAACACATACAAAAAAAAAACTAATAAAGTAGATCAGATTCGTTTTAGTTTTTTATCATAGTTATTCATAAATCGTGGTCACCCTGTATCTACCACGGGTCAAAAACTGGATCGAAAGTTATGTCATACATTCGTGAATAAAGCCCTTGCCGCTATCTGTGTCAAGTCCAATTATCTGGCCAATTTTAGAATTTAATATTTTTTCCGGAATCAAGATATATTGGTAAGTACCTATATCGAAATAATTTTAATGAAATCATAATTATTTATATAATTATTTATACAAATAGGTTAGGTAGGTACCTATATTTAACGAACTATTCAAGTTTTTTTTACGATAAATTCAGCAAGTTACTGTGTGGATAACTAAAGTATATATGTACCTAACTATTGGGTGGGACGCGCTACCGAAAGATCATTTTATCAAGTCTGCATAATTATTTAAAACTTTAAACTCAACAATTTATACTTACTCCTAGTGTGACTCAAAGCAGGACTGCTTATTTTGTTGGCCGATCAATGTTCATTATTATGTTAATATTGCTTAATAAAATACTATTATATTTAAATTAAGTGATTGAAATAGATAGGTTTAGGTTGGGACAAAGAATAGTAGGTACGTTTTAAGAATGACATTTGCCTACATCAAAGCTATTCAGGTCTGTACTAAGGCCATTAGAATAGATTAAATAAGCTTACCGCGAACGTTAGGATGGCGTCTATTTACCTACCATACCTTGAGAGCCCATTTTGTTTTTGGGGTCTTGGCTATATTGTTTGCGATAATGTATGGGAAAGATTGTGTTATGTTGTTAAAATAAGGTCTAAGGCTGCCGGCTGAATTTTCAATCGCCAAATAAACTGTAACTGACCAATGACGATTAAAGTCATTTTGACCGATTTCCAATATAAAACTGTAAAAAGTCTAATTTACTCCTCAGATAAACATTTGGTAATTGAATTATCGACCCTTAGATACCCACAATAGGGTAGAGATGAGTAGAGAACTTTCCTCTGAACTATCTGAGAGACCTAGCCGTGCACTGGAGATTCTTTCAATGTGCCTAGGTAGGTACTTAGGTTCTAGGAAATAAAAATCCCTATCTCTCTGTTGTATTAGGTAGGTACCCATTGCTGATGACCATGACCTCTTTTTATTAATGGTAGTAGTTTTTTGGGACAATAATACCTACTTGTGGGCTCCCAGATCCTTCCTCATAGGTCCAACTCGATGATGCCTTCAACGTAGGTGAACCGTGGAGTCACCAACTTGGGTCAATGTTGCTTAACAATCGCAATTAGCAATATACTGACATATTATACGTGGTCACAACTAGGCCATACGTCCCTTACTTAATAAGTAAGTAGACTACAAACGCTAGAAAATCCACTTGAGAATTCTCGTATTGGATTTGGTAACAATTAGCTTAAAGTTGCTTCGAATTAAAACCGGTTATTTTTTCACGGACAGTTTTAGTAGAGCAAAGGCAAATAGTAGACACTTGTCTGACAAGCATACCTATTATCCAATGTACCTACCTAGTACCTACTCATTCTATCTAGAGATCGATCTAATACCGTTGTTACTACACTGCATCTACACTGTAACACGTCTCGGATTTAATTAGGTTTTCGCTGACAGAATTTCCTCAACAAAATGTTAGACCTGCCAATTTGTAGATAATAGGTATGTCTGTATAAAAACCAGTGCATACGATGTCTATTATTTTTAATAAAAACATTATTTAAACAAACTTGGCCGGGCCGAAACTTAAAATTGACAATGAGGTAAAGGTTACCAAAAAATAAATCAAAATCTGTTTTAATTTAAGTAATTATTGATCATACGAAGGTAAATGTTAGTAGTCCAACTGCATTGCTTTCCATATATGCACCTACGAAGGTATCAACTTGAAAACGACAAAACTTTTTATTCACGGCCGGAATTCACCGAACTTATGTGACCTACCTATGTAATAATAGTTCACTTTTGTAACGATCGTCTATCACAGACGTTAATTAGATAGGTCTTGAATTATAGTATCTATCTACCTTTTGAATTATAGATAAGTATACATAAACTATCATAGAAGTCTAAAAAACTCTAAGTATAGGTAGGTATAATATATTGTATGTTGTAAGTATGTGTATCTCCGAATACCCATCCTAAGTAGCAAATCGTAGTTCGCCCTACCCATTGTCTAACGTTTGACTCGCCAAAATGGGATCGGTGATTATGAAAACCTAATGTACTTACCTACAGAAACAAATCGCAGTGTTCTGATAGATGAATAGATAGAGCCAAATACCTTAATTTCCATAAGTATTTAATCGTAAAAAAATATATGATGTTGGTTATCAACTATTCATTTTAAGCTTATTTCATGGTTTAAGGACATATTTTAATGTAGATAACGGGTACATACCACGATTAATTTGGCGTATAATACATGTGGCGTATATTTGGTGGATAATACGCCAAATTAAGCGTGGTATGTACCTACCCACCCGTTATCTACATTAAAATATTATGTTAGTTATCACCTGTTCAGTAATGCAATTCAGAAACTGTTATATTAGTGCCTAATGCCTTCATCCAATTTCCAATAATGTCAATAATTGGCAACATTTCCTAAGATCGAACGCTATCAATCAAACAGGCATTCTTATCAAGACGTGTTACACGCATTAACTGCTCGAACTTCGACCACACCCAACGCTTTTGGGCCAAGGTTTCCTCTTTTAATTTCCCATTCGAAACCACTATACCCAGATCCGGTCTTTCTGCAACGTTCAAACTAGTTGCACGACGTGCTAGAAAGCAAGGGGCCAAAATATGTTGGCTTGACTCGATAAACTTGATTTGATTCATATTTTTGTTCGGTTAAAGACGCCTTGTCTGTTACTTTGTAGTGCCGATAAAGGTCTGAGGTAATATTATACTTTTTTATATTCTTTTTTAGGGTTCCGTACCTCAAAAGGAAAAAAGGAACCCTTATAGGATCACTTCGTTGTCTGTCTGTCTGTCTTCTGTCTGTCCTAGAATCATGAAAGGCAGGTAGGTAGGTTAGGTTATATAGCACAAATAAAGGGGAAAATCCGAAAACCGTGAATTTGTGGTTTAACAAATTTTTGTGATTTAACAAAAAAAAAATAGTTCATGAACAGCTATTATTTAGTATTTTCAAGTAAGATGACTATATTAAGTGTGGTATCATTTTGAACGGGCTTTACCTACCTGCACATTCTAAAACAGTTTTTTATATTTATTTTTACGCATAATATTTTCTGATTTATCGTGCAAAATGTCGAAAAATACGACTGTATTACGGAACCCTCGGTGTGCGATTGGTGCGTGAAAAATTTGGCGCGAGTTGAGAGATTGGTTGAAGGAGATCTTTTTCCGGACGGAAGAAACGCGCAACGTTTATATGTAGGTACGTCACTTGCACCGAAAATGGCCGCCAAACAGATCAGCTATTTTAATGTTGAGGTCGAGTTTATAGAAAACTAACTTTTCCCAGGATTTTATATATCCGCATGGATTTTGGTGTTTCTATAATCTGGTAGAATCCGGAAACTTTTATTCGCGCAATAAAAGTTTTACGTATCCTTTAACCGTCCTCAAGGTACAACATACATAGGTACCTAACTACATACTAAGTATCTCTGTGCCACAATATGTCAAGATCAGTTCAACAGTTTAGAAGTCAGAACTAACTTAAGCTCTGCCTTCTTAACCGAAATAAAACTTGTACTTCAAGTATATAACTAAGTAAGTATAATAAAATACATCGAAACAATAAATGTCTCGTGTTGCAATGGATCGGAAACCAGTGCGTTTTTATACTACGTATACAGTACTATAGGTCAGCTACTCGTTTGACCTTTTCACTTATCGATATCGCAGTCAGCAGATTTACGCTTCAAAAAAGCGTTTACAACTAAGTTTTAGTACACAAATTACGACTTACGAGGTTACTTTGAGTACTTACCTTCTTATTTTTTCATGTAAAGTGTTTAACCTATGTGATATCGCTATTTGTATGTCATGACTTCTTGCATCTTACCATGCGGTGGCCTTCACCTCGCTTAACCTGCAGCTTTAATTAGCTCATGCTCTGAAGCCGGCGGCCGCGGGCAGATAATGTCACCATGCCCAAAAGCTGCGGTTATTCATGTATAAATAACATGGAAACCACATAAGATGGCATAGTCTCATTTCGACAACCATAACAGTAACAATGGTAGCTAAGGTGAGAATTTTAAGCTTTTATTTTTTTAAACAGTGTCCTACTTGAAAATGCCATACCTATTGTGAAAATTTAATGGATGTTTCTGTAAGGTTTGGAACATTCTTCCGTGATCTGTGTTTCCCACCAATTAAAATCCAAATCCGGCTTCCAAATCTTTAAAACAAGAGTGAATCGGCATCTTCTAGGTAAACCTGCCCCATCTTAAGCCACATCTTCTCTTTACATCAGGTGTGTTTGTGGTCAAGCTTGTGTCTACAGTAAATAAAATAATAAAAATTAAAACAATATACCTACCTTTGACACATAATTACGAGTGCCTTGTTAATCTAAGTAGAAAATTCATTGTTTTTTTCCAGTTCATCGTCATCCTTGCCCTGGCTGTCGCCACCTCAGCCGTGCCTCTAGTTCCTATCGCCAAAGTAGCCTATGCCGAACCAGAAGCGCCCGCACATTACGAATTCCAATACTCCGTACACGATGAACAAACTGGTGACATCAAACAGCAGCAGGAAGCTCGTGCCGGTGACGAAGTCCACGGATCCTACTCCTTAGTTCAACCCGACGGTGTTCATCGTATCGTCGAATACACTTCGGACAAGGAACACGGATTCAACGCCAATGTGCACTACGAAGGACACCCCGTCGCCGCCCCCGGTCCCGCTAAGCACGCCTACGCCGCTCCCGTAGCCAAACTAGCTTATTCCGCTCCGGTAGCTAAGGTCGCCTACTCCTCGCCCGTGTCCTACGCCGCGCCTATCGCTAGAGTAGCCTACTCCTCTCCAGTTTCCTACGCCGCTCCCGTAGCTAAGGTCGCCTACTCATCACCCGTGTCCTACGCCACACCTGTCGCGAGACTGGCCTACTCCTCTCCAGTCTCTTACACTGCTCCCATCAACCAAGTCTCATTCTCTTCCCCTGCCATCTCCTACCATCACTAAATAACTATTTAATTAATTAGATGTATATAAAATTCGTTGTTATGCTTATATTATACCTATTACCTAGATGTGATATAAATAGTTACAAATAAATAATTTGTTTAAGATTTATTTTGTAGTTGTCTATACTTACCTCCTTATCTTATCGATTAAAAACTCCGCACTGGACTAGTTATTAAGTATAATCAAAGCCCTCCAGGTTAGTCCGCTTCCATCTTAGACTGTATCATAACTTACTACCACGTGAGATTGCAGTCAAGGGATAGCTTGTATCTGAATAAAAATAAATATTAATTATTATTACTTTTATTATCAGAGTTATCACTTAACTTTCATGAACTTTATGGAACAACTTATAGATAAACGAGTGGAAGCTGAAAACATTTTTTTTGTTTTATCCTTCTAACGGTGGGCGAAATAAAAGTATAAAATTCGAACAGATAAGAAATGTACCTATATACCTACCTGTTAAATTATTTTTTAGTCCTGTCTGTTCATTAGATACCTACTTGCATTTGCGAATTGTTCATCCGATTGAATTGAAACTTTGACCGTTAAGCTATTGAGGCTCTAATAAAAATATATAATGTACTTTTGCATAATACCATCAACGCACAACAAGCGGCGACAACGCATGATGGACATCATATAAATAATAAATAATTATTTACCAGGCGATATAGTTTCATGTGATTTGGTAACAAGTTTGGTAACATGATTAAATTATAATAATATTTTTAATAATATCAAATAATAAGATTTTATTTCAATCACGAAAATAATATTTTGTACGTACTTTGACATTATTAAATTAATGACTTAATTTTACATTTTAATATTTATTGATTTCGTATAATACACTTTCCCACCTAGGTACAGATATTATATTCCTTTGCTGTGTTTCTTCCCTTTCCACCGCTAAATCAACGTTTAAGTATCTACTGTCTATAAGCAATGATTCCGTAGCTTGGAAGAAAACATACTTACATATCTATAGGGTAAAGGCGGGATAGATGCCCCACTTTTTGAAAAAGCGTTCTAATTTCAAAAATAATAATATAATTTGAATGATTTCTGTTAGTATAGCTAGTTTAATCTTTCATGTAACGTTACGACTAGTTTTTGTTGACCTAACAATTACTGGTTTTGGAGAAATTGAATTTTTACAGACCTATTTTTTTGGGATAGATGCCCCGCCCTGAAAATTTCAAGGAGGATAGATGCCCTATGGTGAAAAATAAGTAAAATATGTAATTATTAAAATGTTTTATTTATAATCTTTGAACATAATTCTAAAATGAGTCTCACAACCATACTAAAACAAAAACCTTTCCAACAAAAAATAATTCACAATTTAACTTTTAACGTTCCCACGCCATTTCATTGATTCCCATGTTGTTTTGGTCTATTTCTGAGAACTATATTTCAAAATATATAGTTGTTCCAGAAGAACATAAAAATAGGTAAAATATGCTGACATATTATATGTAAAAAGGTATGGGGGATAGATGCCCCTAAGGAACTCCTAAAGGCATCTATCCCGCCAAAAATCGAGGCGTCTATCCTTTTTGATAAGGATAGATGCCCTTTCATTTTTAAATAAATTAAATACAAAACAGAGATTAACACCTAGGTGTGTAGATACTTTATAAACCAATGTATTGACATAAAAAATCAGAACGGAACTTATTGGTACCTACTTATAAAGTTATGCAACAATAAATAATTACGTTTGAGTTTATCAAGCGTTAGTCGAGTTCGCTGCGGAGATGATCACACGCATAGGCCAAACGCATCTGTTCTGCAAGAAGATCTGCGGGGACTTAGGTAACCTAAGCTACTTATTTAAACTATTCATTCTTTGTTGCGATTTTAGGAAGTTGGGTTTTTTGAAAGTGTGGCATCTATCCGTATTTTACCCTAGTTATTTAAACTACTGCACCGTCTTCAAATTGCATTGAATTATTTAATTTGCAACAAAGATTGAGCAAGCACAGAACAAGTCGATGTGATAGATTGACGGATTTAATCGCTTTTTATCATTTTGGTAGGTACGAATAAATAGTTTGACAAAATATTGGTAAGTATAAACTTAGAATAACCACCGAGGTATAAAACTCGACGAAATAAAAGTAGGGTCGAGAAATAAACGAACTGAACTATTACACTAGCTTATTTCCGCTACTTCATCCGCGTGGACTACAAAAATTTCAAACCCCTATTTTATGCCCTTAGGGGTGTTGAATTTTCAAAAATCCTTTCTTAGCGGATATCTATGTCATAATAGCTATCTGTGTGCCAAATAGTAGATCAGTCAGTCAGTCAGCTTTTCTTTTATATTATGGATATAGATTTTCTGTTTATAAAATTTCCCTCATGCTCTTACAAAATACTTAATAGCTCGTAAAAACCCGTGCTTTATAACTCACTTTTTATACTTTTTTGTTTTGAGTTTGTTTGAGTATCCCATAAGTAACCAGTAAGTAGATAACGAAAACAACAGTATAAACATAAACAAATATTTAATTTCTATCTATTTATATCACATCAATAAATTAGTTATCTAATACTTAACGGTCCAGTCGGCATAGTCTAGTGGTGGTAGGAGATGGCGGGGGAAGAGAATGAGACTTGAGCGAGGGGAGCAGCGTACGCCACCTTGGCTACGGGAGCAGCGTAGGACAAGGGTGAAGAGTAGGCCACTCTCGCGACTGGTGCGGCGTAGGACAAGGGCGAGGAGTAGGCCACTCTTGCGGCAGGTGCGGCGTAGGACACGGGCGAAGAGTAGGCGAGCTTGGCTGCGGGAGCGGCGTAGGCGATCTTAGCGGGAGCGGCGACGGGGTGTCCTTCGTAGCGCACGTTGGCGTTGAAGCCGTGCACCGCGTCGGCGGTGTAGTCCACAAAGCGCTGCACGCCATCAGGCTGCACCAGAGAGTATGAGCCGTGCACGGCGTCTCCGGCGCGGGCTTCCTGCTGCTGCTTGACGTCTCCGGTGTGTCCGTCCTGCACGGAGTACTGGAACTCGTAGTGCGCGGGGGCTTCGGGCTGCGCGTACGCCACCTGTCCGACGGGGACGAGGCCGGCAGAAGCGACCGCCACCAATCCGCACAGAACCAAGAACTGAAAAATAAAAGGAAAGTTTTATTAGTATTTTTTACATATTTTCTGTTATACTTTTATCAGTTTTATTAATTTCTCAGTAATCATATTTTAATAAACTTTAATTTCCATTATGAGTACCTACCTTAGCTGCCATTGTTGCTGTTATGATTGTCGAAGTTTGACTATAGTAATGTATGTCATGCGTCTGTTTTTATACGTAAATTATTGCAAAAAATACACACTGTGACATACTCGTGCCCGCGAGCTATAGAGCATTCCTAGATGCAATGGAGGTCAACATTTGATACTCGCATAATACTTATATTAAGTAAGTATTAAAAAGTAAGCATAAATTATTGATAGGGGACCAAGTTGCATAAACTCAAACTAAAACTCGACAAAGATGTACCTACATTTCAACTCTTACCTTATCTGATTACTATTATACAAATCATGCCCGCGTGGAATGGTGTGTCAAGAATACTGGCTGCATTTCCGCACTGGGCAGCCAGGCTGAGTCCATGGTCTCCACGGCAAACGGAACAAAAATGTAACTCTCGAAAAGAGAGGCATACTTGCGCCGCTTGCCGTTTTCAGCCATTTCTGCCGGGGCTCCCGGTCTTGATACTTTCTCCCCGCCTCATACCCCGATTGTCACCTCGACCTGTCGCGTACCCAATTATTTATTAACTAACTGATACCCGCGACTTTGTCCGCGACTAATTTAGAAAAAGAAATAGTTAAATCCCATTAGTTTTGGTGGCCAAAGATTGAGGAGTTGGAATCCAATTTTTTTATGGGACAGTGTCACCAAGTTTCTCTGTCGATTAAAAAAAATACACAAATCGGTCAGAAATCTCGGAGATTTTGGTGTAGGTATATATAGGTAGAAAACACAACTCCTCCTTTTTTGAAAGTCGGTTTAAAAGTAGCTTATGTTACTGCTTGGTTAATTCTCTACTTGTCTATGAAAGTGAAAATAGGTTCAGCCATTCCGAAGATACAAAACCGTTTAAACAGAATAGTCAGACAGACAAAAAATTTCAAACGTGTGATTCAGGTATGGTACAGTTCAAATAAACCATACGAGCTTAATATGAGGTAGGTAGTTATTACGAAATTACAGACAGACACATCAATTTTATTTATTAGTATATAGATACATAGTATTGGTATATACTAGATGATGCCCGCGACTTCGTCCGCGTGTAAGGTTTTTAAAAATCCTGCGCGAACTCTTTGGTTTCCGGGATAAAAGTAGCCTAATGTCCCTCCCCGGCATGTAAGCTAACTCTGTGCCAATTTTTTTGAAATTCAAATAGCCCTCAAAATAAAGTTCATCAAAATCGGTTAACCTGCTATGAACCGTGAAAAGCTATCAGACAGACAGACAGACAGACGCCAGACAGACACACTTTCCCATTATAATATTAGTATGGATAACTAGTAGGTATGGATTAATCAACAAGAAATTTTAAAAACAACTGTCTGTTACGTAGGTACACATGTTTTTTTATAAAAGTACTTAGGTACTACTTTCATATCCCACAAGTTTAACATAGACAACTTCTACGCCCCTTCTTAAGGTAGCTGGTATTGAACTATCAATACCAGCTACCTTATGAAGAGACGTGGTTTACTTTTCACTCTCTGCAGAGTATTCCAGCCTTTGTGTAGCTCCCTGTTTCTAAGCCTCGTTGGTAGTTGATACTAAGTATGTACCTACTAAGTACTACCTACCTATGACTACCTACCTATATTTCTCAAGGCGAAATAAGAGTACCTAAATTTTTCAGGACTATTTACTAAGTATACTTTATAGAATCGATTACTTACGATGATCAAAATAGCACTAAGTATCCACAAAGAAACTTACTCGTACCTATTTATTAATGAGATGGGTTACTTAGGTACAACCGAACATAAAGAAAGAGTACCAATTTTTTGTGTTGATTGTGTCTACGTCACAAACGAGTCGACCAAGGTATTCGTGTTATCATGTGAGTTCCTATAAGTAGTAGTCATAATACGATTCGCGGTGATCTACTTACGGATAAATTCCAAGTAAATCGGTGACCCTCGTCACTAAGTAGCTTTTCAATTAGTGCATGGTCTAAAGCCCGCGGCAAGTAAGTATACATAAATGTCAAAAAATTTAATAGTATAAATTGATACGTTGACCACCAGACAGGCACAGTCAAACTTCGACAATCAGCAACAATGGCAGCTAAGGTATCTACTCGTAATAGAAATTAAAAATTGAAATATGATACTGAGAATAAAACTGATAAAAGTACCTACAACAGAATATACCTACTTAGATAAAAAATACTAATAAGACTTTAATTTTATTTTTTAGTTCTTGGTTCTGTGCGGATTGGTGGCGGTCGCTTCTGCCGGCCTCGTCCCCGTCGGACAGGTGGCGTACGCGCAGCCTGAAGCCCCCGCGCACTACGAGTTCCAGTACTCCGTGCAGGACGGACACACCGGAGACGTGAAGCAGCAGCAGGAAGCCCGCGCCGGAGACGCCGTGCACGGCTCATACTCTCTGGTGCAGCCTGATGGCGTGCAGCGCATTGTGGACTACACCGCCGACGCGGTGCACGGCTTCAACGCCAACGTGCGCTACGAAGGACACCCCGTCGCCGCTCCCGCTAAGATCGCCTACGCCGCTCCCGTAGCCAAGCTCGCCTACTCTTCGCCCGTGTCCTACGCCGCACCTGCCGCGAGAGTGGCTTACTCCTCACCCTTGTCCTATGCCGCACCAGTCGCGAGAGTGGCCTACTCTTCACCCTTGTCCTACGCTGCTCCCGTAGCCAAGGTGGCGTACGCTGCTCCCCTCGCTCAAGTCTCATTCTCTTCCCCCGCCATCTCCTACCACCACTAAACTATGCCAACTTGACCATTAAGTATTAAATAACTAATTTATTGATGTGATATAAATAGATAGAAATTAAATATTTGTTTATGTTTAATTTGATCGTTTTTTTGGACTAATTGCTAGCGTCAGACTCTTTAGAATTCACGTTTTATGGAAATCGCACTTCGCATACTAAGATTGGCTGGGAGATAAGATTCTCGAGCCTTTACGGCGTTTGTGCACTCATACGTGATTTTAGGGATCCATGAAAAAATTACGAATCGAATGTAGTACGTATTTGTATGATGGCTACTTCGAAGTATCACGGATACGAACCGAATACGGATGAGTGCACAAACGCCCTAAGTCTGCCTTTTTTATAATTACACTAGCTGATGCCCACGACTTCGCCCGCGTGGATATAGGTTTTTAAAAATCCCTTGGAAACTCTTTGGTTTTCCGGGATAAAAGTAGCCTATGTCACTCTCCAGTCTCCGGTCTTTAACTATATCCATGCAAAACAATCACGTCGATCCATTCCAACCCTCGCGCCTCTCTAAGTGTGTACTCGCCTTCTTAACTCCTGTGCCACTGGCAAGTAACATACCGATTTCAAAGCTCAATGCAAATAGGAATGTTAGTAGGATTCGGAAGCAAGCGGCATCACGTCGGTTTAGTCGTTCCTTTTTGTAACCGACTAAGTAGGCCATTTTTTAAATCACCACGATTTAGGAATGCAATTCCTTACGGCATCAGGATTGAGGAGTTGGGTCCTCGAGTTCAATGATAGTTTTTACTTGGTGGGTACCTCCAATATCAATTTATAACCGACAGTTTCCAGATCCCATCGGTTTAGGTGATCAGGTCCCCTGCAGCATCAGGATTGAGGAGTTGGAATTCAATTTTTTTATGGAACAATTCTGCAAAGTTTCTCTATCAATTAAAAAAGAAACTACGCAAATCGGTTCAGAAATCTCGGAGATTTCGGTGTACATAAGTAGAAAAACACAACTAGAAAGTCCCGTCAAAATAAGTTCAGTCGTTCCGAAGATTAGCACGTTCGAACAGACAAACAGACAAAACAAAAATTTTAAATACGTAAGTGATTCAGTTATGGTAGGTACAGTTCAAGTAACCATATGAGCTTAATATGAGGTTGTTATTTCGATATTACAGACAGAAACTTCAATTTATTAGTATAGATACGTCAAATGACTTCAATTCGATGTTAATGAGACATGGTTCCAGCGCAATAGCAATTTGTGAGACTTATACTCCATGGTTAATCCTCTACTTGTCTGTGAAAGTCCCGTCAAAATAGGTTCAGCCGTCCCGAAGATTAGCCCGTTCAAACAGACAGACAGACAAAAATTTTAAAAACGTTTGATTCAATTATGGTACCAGTTCAAATAACCTTAAGAGCTTAATATGAGGTACCGGTAGTTATTTCGAAATTACAGACAGACACTTCAATTTTATTTATTAGCATAGACTAGCTGATGCCCGCGACTTACTTCGTCCGCCTCTGTTACTCCCTGGTCAATCCTCTACTTGTCTGTGAAAGCCCTGTCAAATAGGTTTAGCCGTTCCGAAGATTAGCCCGTTCAAACCGACACTTTTATTCATTACTAGCTTATGCTCGCGACTTCGTCCGCGTGGACTACAAAATTTCAAAACCCTATTTCACCCCCTTAGGAGTTGAATTTTCAAAAATCCTTTCTTAGCGGATGCCTACGTCATAATAGCTATCAGCATGCCGAATTTCAGCCCGATCCGTCCAGTAGTTTGAGCTGTGCGTTGATAGATCAGTCAGTCAGTCAGTCAGTCACCTTTTCCTTTTATATATATAGATTCCTACCATAGAAGAAAAAATAATAAAAAAGTAAGTAGGTATAGATAAGTATATAGATAGATTCATATGAATTTTGTTATGTGGATGTTTTACAGTGACCACAACGCGTTGTTTTTAGGGTTCCGTACCTCAAAAGGAAAAAAGTAACCCTTATAGGATCACTTTGTTGTCTGTCTGTCAGTCAAGAAACCTACACGATATTTCTCGTTGACCTAGAATTATGTAATTTGGCAGGTAGTTAGTTATAGCACACGTACCTAAAGGAAAAAATCCGAAAACCGTGAATTTGTGGTTACATCAGAGAAAAAATGTGTTCATGAAAATTAGTATCTCCTTATTTCAACTAGCTGATGCCCGTGACTTCGTCAGCGTGAACTTAGGTTTATATACAAATCCCGTGGGAACCCTTTGATTTTCTGAGATAAAAGTAGACTATGTCACTCTCCACTCTCCCGGTTTTAACTATATCTATGCAAAATAATCACTTCGATCCGTTGCACCCCTCGCGCCTCTCCAAGTCTCTACCCGCCTTCTCCAGTCCTGTCTCGCTGGCAAGTAACATACCGATTTCAAAGCCCAATGCAAATAGAAATGTTAGTAGGATTTGGAAGCAAGCGGCCGCGGCATCACGTCGGTTTAGTTGTTCCTTTTTAACCGTCTCAGTAGGCCAATTTTTAAATCACCACGATTTAGGAATGCAATTCCTTACACCATCAGGGTTTGGTTCCTCGAGTTCAACGATCGTGTTTTCTTGGTAGGTCTCCAATATCAATTTATAACTGACAGTTTCTAAATCCCATCAGTTTAGGTGGTCAGATCCCCTGCAGCATCAGGATTGAGGAGTTGGAATCCGATTTGTTTACGGAACAAAGTCGCAAAGTTTCTCTATCAATTAATAAAGAATAATGAAGAACTCTCAGGCATGCAGATTTCCTCACGATGTTTTCCTTCACTGTTAAAGCAAGTGATATTTAATTGCTTAAAACGCACATATAACTCCGAAAAGTTAGAGGTGCGTGGCAAGGGTCAAACCCCCGACCTCTCGAATAGCAGGCGGACGTCTTAACCACTAGGCTACCATCACGGCCATACAGCACACCTACCTAGGTATATTTCGCGAGGCGAAATACGAGTAAGCTAAATTCTACTAGGTAGGTAGGTACCTACTCGTACTTAGAGCTTATAGAGACGACACCGACGGTCATACCACACAATATACCGCTTATCATAAAGAAAACAAGTACCTATTTATCTAGGAAGGGAAGTGATGAGTTAGGTAGATAGAACAAGGTAAAAATAATAAAGTAAGAGTCTAGAAAGAGTAGGTATTTTTTGTGATTGTGTCACACTACGTCACATACGAGTCGACCAAGGTGTTCGTGTTATCATGTGAATATAGTAGTTAGGTGGGTAATACAATTCGCGGTGATCTACTTACGGCTAAACTACAAATAAATCGGTGACCTTCACCTCGTCAATTGCTTTTTAATTAGTGCATGGTCTAAAGCCCGCGGCAAGTAGGTAGGTACATAAATGTCAAAAATATAATAGTATAAATTCATACGTTGGCCACAGACAGGCACAGTCAAACTTCGACAATCACATCAGCAACAATGGCAGCTAAGGTATCTACTCGTAATAAATTAAAGTTTATTGAAATATGATTACCTACTGAGAAATTAATAAAACTGATAAGTACAACAGAAAATAGATAAAAAATATGTAGGTACTAATAAGACTTTCGTTTTATTTTTCAGTTCTTGGTTCTGTGCGGATTGGTGGCGGTCGCTTCTGCCGGCCTCGTCCCCGTCGGACAGGTGGCGTACGCGCAGCCCGAAGCCCCCGCGCACTACGAGTTCCAGTACTCCGTGCAGGACGGACACACCGGAGACGTGAAGCAGCAGCAGGAAGCCCGCGCCGGAGACGCCGTGCACGGCTCATACTCTCTGGTGCAGCCTGATGGCGTGCACCGCATTGTGGACTACACCGCCGACGCGGTGCACGGCTTCAACGCCAACGTGCGCTACGAAGGACACCCCGTCGCCGCTCCCGCTAAGATCGCCTACGCCGCTCCCGTAGCCAAGCTCGCCTACTCTTCGCCCGTGTCCTACGCCGCACCTGCCGCGAGAGTGGCCTACTCCTCGCCCTTGTCCTACGCCGCACCAGTCGCGAGAGTGGCCTACTCCTCACCCTTGTCCTACGCTGCTCCCGTCGCCAAGGTGGCGTACGCTGCTCCCCTCGCTCAAGTCTCATTCTCTTCCCCCGCCATCTCCTACCACCACTAGACTATGCCAACTGGACCGTTAAGTATTAGATAACTAATTTATTGATGTGATATAAATAGATAAAAATAAAATATTTGTTTATGTTTAATAATATAATCGTTTTTTTGGCCTAATTGCTAACGTCAGACCCTCTAGAATTTACGTTTTAAAAAATCGCGCTTCACATATCTTTCTAAGGTTGACTGGGAGATAAGGTCCGTCTTTTGTATAACTTCATTGGTTGCCCAATAAAGATAAAAAACAATCAAGTAATTAATAAAATTAAAAAATACTGAGGATGCTAACCATACGCCATAGATCATCCAAATCTTTTCAGGCATTTAGAAGATAATATGGTGGAATAAAGAAACTCACATAACTACATGAACCCTGAAAATAATATTACACTCTTTATTTTGGGCGGTTTTTTCAAAGAATACCTCCTATAAGCCATGTTAACATGAATAATATTCCCCGTTTCCCTTCAACTAAGCGTAAAGTACCTACCTGTTCTATTTATCTATACTTAGCGAAACGCTTGTGCTAGGAAAATAAGTACGACAATAGTTCAAAGGGTGGAGTTTGAACCCCAATCTTTCGGAATTCGATCCGCTCCATTGAGGCTGTAAGTTTATCTACATAACCAGGAATTCGCCATCACAACTACCATATAAATATGCTGTTAACTATATTAGTGAACAGCGGCTAACCGGGGTGGTTGGAGCATAGAGTAATATTATATGACTATGCCGTGGAGGCATACAGGGGCGGACGCGCGAGGAGTGGGGAGGGGTGGACCGCACCTGAATTATTCATAGAGCCACATAGTGATTTCATCTCATTGAATCGAGCTGCCGGCGGCCGTGATTACGACAACGATACCTCCGCCCGGCTCCGACAATACGGCTTGTCAACTAACATTGATAACCGAGAGCGCGTAAGCGGCAAAGTTTCCAAATGACCCAGACAGGTATCTAATGTAAGTACGAGGTATGACATTAACTCAATGTCCCAGGTATCCCTACATAATCGTCTAAAATTTCGATTGCAGAACGATTACCAGACGGGACATGAAGCATTAGACGTAATTTTCGTCTACTCATGTTCATTTTTAAGCCCGCCTATTGAGGAACTAAGCTAAGGTCATTGAGCATTGCATTAAAGTCTTCCAGAGTGTCTGCAATAAAGACTAGGTATAATTATGTCATCGGCAAATCGAAGATGCGTGATTTTTATGCCAAGTCCGTCCAATCCAGAAGCTTAACGATACGTACAGTATACGTAACGTATGTATAGTATCTGAGACTATGGTTAGCAACAAATAATAATCATCATCATCATGATCAACCCATCGCCGGCTCACTACAGAGCACGGGTCTCCTCTCAGAGTCAGAATGGTTTTGGCCATAGTCTACCACACATGGCCATGTCTTGATTGGTAGACTTCACACACCTTTGAGGACATTATGGAGAACTCTCAGGTATGCAGGTGTCCTTACGGTGTTTTCCTTAACCGTTAAAGCAAGTGATATTTAATTACTTAAAAAGCCCATAACTCCGAAAAGTAAGAGGTGCGTGCCCGAACCCGCGACCTCCGATTAGAAGGCGGACGTCCTAACCACTAGGCTATTACAGCTTATAACAAATAATACTTAAACGAAACCAGTTGCCCTCTACCCTTAGCGAGTAGGTACGTATAGATACCGACTGCAGGTAAAAATGAAGAGATTGGTTTTTCTGTGTGCCGCGAGCAAATTGAATGTAAAGTAGATTTCCCGGCGGGCCGCGCCGCATAATTCCCCACAAATTAAGCTCATACCAATTCACTTCGCTACCAGTGTAAATATTTTCGATAAATGCCTCCATTATATTTACACATTCTATTCGATAATTCGATAGCTGTGCGATATAAACTCTGAGTATATGTGTGTATTTTCCTGCAATATTCGTTTAAATTATTTATTGGATTACTGAATTACCTACTTTCAATACTATATGTTATATTATTGTTTAACAAATAATTTGAATTTTGAAACGTGAAACAAGCAACGCGTAGGTAGGTAAGTGGATCCGTACCTACTTAACTATAGGGTTCCGTACCTCAAAAGGAAAAACGGAACCCTTATAGGATCACTTTGTTGTCTGTCTGTCTGTCTGTCAAGAAACCTACAGGGTACTTCCCGTTGACCTAGCATCATGAAATTTGGCGGGTAGGTAGATCTTATAGCTGATATTTGGGAAAAATCTGAAAAATTTAGGGTTGGATCACACAAAAAAAAATTAAATTGTGGTCATGAACTAATAATTAGTATTTTTAACTTTCGAAGTGAGATAACTATATCAAGTGGGGTATCATATGAAAGGTCTTGTCCTGTGCATTCTAAAACAGATTTTTATTTATTTTTATGTATCATAGTTTTTGAATTATCCTGCAAAATGTCGAAAAAATACGACTGTAGTACGGAACCCTCATTGCGCGAGCCTGACTCGCACTTGGCCGGTTTTTTGCAATAATTCTTCAGCGTTGTTCGAAAATGAAATAGAAAGATAGACTTTTAGAAGTGCTTTAAAACCGTAATTGAAATTTTGAATCTACCACTGGTTCGAAATACCCTTACTACCAAGAAGAACCAGCAAGAAACTGGGCGGTTGCTCTTTTCAAATATTCTGCCGTTACTATTCTGTCGCATGATTTGTTTGAGGGCTTTATAAATTACTAGCGACCCGCTCCGGCTTCGCACGGGTAGCTTATTGCAATTTTCTCTACTTTAAAAAAATGTATGTCACTCAGGAATAATGTAGCTTTCCACTGGCGAAAGATTTTTCAAAATCGGTTCAGTAGTTCCAGAGATTACTTCCTACAAACAAACTAACAAACTATACCTCTTTATAATATATATTAGTATAGATATCAAACAAGACTCAAATACGCAAAAATAACATACCAATCTGATCTGACACTATCGCCGGATTACACGAGCAACGTCTATGCGCTATAATAGACAAAATCCTCTTACCGCCAAAAATTAATCAAGAAACCCTACGGCTTAGAGGGGCGGCTTTTGCGCTTTGTACACACCGAATCAATACTTGTTGCTAGCAGTAGCTAATCTGCAACCACGGAATTCAGACCAGGCATAGAAGTGGCACAAGATAAAGTTCGAAACTAAAACCCGACAACGCCTTTTAATAAATGCTGAAATCCACTAAAAAAATTTCTGTCGCTTAGTAGGTATATTTTAATAATGTAATAACTAATTATGTAGTATATTTATATTTTATGAAGTCAGAATTTTCTCCTCTTTCATATTTTGACATCCCACTTGATACCATAGCAAAAACTAAAGTTCAGAGACCCCCCACTTTTTTTAATGCAACTTCGGATACTTTTTTAGGGTTCCGTTATCCGTACCTCAAAAGGAAAAAAGGAACCCTTATAGGATCACTTTGTTGTCTGTCTGTCTGTACGTCTGACAGAGTCGAGTCAGACTCACGCTCGAATGGTTCCGTTCCATCACACAAGAAATAGCACTTTTTAATTTGGATGGCAGCAATTTTGAGATTCTTATTCTTTGTTGTTATAACGACATAGAATAGAAATACACATTGTTTCAATTTTAAGGCAGTCTTTATAAGTAAAAAATTATATCAATAGAACTATTTTTTAATATCAGGCTTAGCGGGCACTGGACATTCATAAATGTTCAACGTTTTATCTTTGCCGACGGACAGCAGTCTGTTGCTCTGTGCGTTGAATTGTACATCCCATGCCTGAAAGAAGAATTATTAACATAAATAATTTTATTATTATATTTTTATTTTTTTTTAGTGTTTACCCACACTTCAAGGAAATTACTAAATTATTTTAAATACATATCAAAAACAATTATTAACATTGTATGAAAGTACAAGTACAATCGTCCATACTAATATTATAAATGCGAAATTGTGCCTATCTGTCTGTCTGCTAGTTTTTGACGGCCCATCCGTTTGACTGATTTTCACGTTTGGTACAGCGACAGTTTGCATCGTAGGGAATGGACATAGGTTACTTTTTGTCGCGAAAATCATAATTTTCGAAAAATCTAAATCCGATAAAGATGGACGAAGTGGCGGACATCTTTTTCTAATCTATAAATATAAAAGGAGAAGCCCTCTGGATGGCATATCGACTTTCAGCTCAAACTACTGAAATTCAAAGTTTTAAAACAACCGTATCAATGTGTTCACGGAAGGTCTTCAGCAGTGTCGTGTCGTACAGCAGTGTCGTGTCGTGCAGCAGCGCCACGACGATTGCGCCGCCCGCCGCCGCCGCCAACCGCGTGCCGTCGGGGGAGAAGCGAGCGTTCAGCCCTTACCGTATCAGTGTGTTCACGGAAGGTCTTCAGCAGTGTCGTGTCGTGCAGCAGCGCCACGACGACCGCGCTGTCGCCCGCCGCCGCCGCCAGCCGGGAACCGTCGGGGGAGAAGCGAGCGTTCAGCCCTTACCGTATCAGTGTGTTCACGGAAGGTCTTCAGCAGTGTCGTGTCGTGCAGCAGCGCCACGACGACCGCGCCGTCGCCCGCCGCCGCCGCCAGCCGGGTACCGTCGGGGGAGAAGCGAGCGTTCCGCCCTTACCGTATCAGTGTGTTCACGGAAGGTCTTCAGCAGTGTCGTGTCGTGCAGCAGCGCCACGACGACCGCGCCGTCGCCCGCCGCCGCCGCCAGCCGGGTACCGTCGGGGGAGAAGCGAGCGTTCAGCCCTTACCGTATCAGTGTGTTCACGGAAGGTCTTCAGCAGTGTCGTGTCGTGCAGCAGCGCCACGACGACCGCGCCGTCGCCCGCCGCCGCCGCCAGCCGGGTACCGTCGGGGGAGAAGCGAGCGTTCAGCCCTTACCGTATCAGTGTGTTCACGGAAGGTCTTCAGCAGTGTCGTGTCGTGCAGCAGCGCCACGACGACCGCGCCGTCGCCCGCCGCCGCCGCCAGCCGGGTACCGTCGGGGGAGAAGCGAGCGTTCCGCCCTTACCGTATCAGTGTGTTCACGGAAGGTCTTCAGCAGTGTCGTGTCGTGCAGCAGCGCCACGACGACCGCGCCGTCGCCCGCCGCCGCCGCCAGCCGGGTACCGTCGGGGGAGAAGCGAGCGTTCAGCCCCCAAGACTTCAATGATAGCTTGCTCACTTCGTTACCACTTGCCCTGTCAGCAAAACAAATTCTATTCTGAAAAAATTACGATGAATGCCAAAGAAAAATCCGTCGGGTGAAAATTCGAGCTTTTTACAATTCTGTGAAAAGCGTCTGGCGCTTCTATCTTGCGCACAAGCTTGCTCTGTGCCACATTGGTTAAAGAAACACAAGTAGACAAATGCAACGATTAATATACTAAATATTACTAACACGTCAATCAATATCTTAACAAATCTGTCGTTAGAAGCGGTCAGAAGCAATGGAGATTTGGGTGATAAGCCAATGCTTCTCACAATCTCCATGTGCGCTTCTACCGAGTGCACAACTTAACCCTGCACTACATTCAATAAATAGGACACAAACCAAGTGTGCAACACAACAAATCCACCAATAGAAGCGGTGAGAGGCACTTGAGAGTCAACACTTTTCACAATTTCTGAGCGCTTCTATTAAGTGCACAAGTTAACCCTGCGCTTTATTGAATAAATAGGAGCGAATTATACAGGAATTTATTAATATTACTTACACATCAAATATCTTCACAAATCCGTCATTAGAAGCAGTCAGAAGCAGGTGAGAGTTGGGTGAAAAGTCAACGCTTCTCACAATCTCGGTGTGCGCTTCTATAGTATGCACAAGCTTGATTTGTGCTACGTTGAACAAGTGCACTGCTCCGTCTACCGCACCGCTCGCTATGCATTGTCCATTTTTGCTCTAAAATATTACTTTCTTCTTAACTTCGAACTTTCGATAAATTATTTATTTATCGACTACCTGTTGCCCGCGACTTTGTCCGCGTCCCGCGGGAACTGTCTTTTCCCTTGGATTATACAAAAAAATCGTTCATGCAGTTACAAAGTAAAAAATTCATAATCAACACCTTATATTTTGTAAGAAAATTTGTGTAGCAAGTTCTAAGCATATGGTGAAGGAATACATCCAGACAGCTGAAAACCTGCATCAATCATTACCTAGGATTACAATCTCGATTGTTGTGATTGGCTGAATTTGTGCTTATCTTGTTGCAACAATGCATTGTACCCAATAGTGAGCGAACATCAACCAATCAGAGGTGATTGTGATCGTGACATTGTAGCTGCCATTCTACTGCAATCGAACAGCAGGGTTCATAGTTACAGGAACACAGAGTATGTAACAATTTGTTTCAAAATATGGTAGAATATTGGTTGACTTACCCAAGCAACACACAAAGCAAACTTTCCTCGAGTATCCAAAACACAATCCACATTATTTTTCACTATCCCGTACACTGTCAGCTTGCCAGTATGGCTGCCAGATACAAGTTGTGTTCCGTTCGGTGAAAATGCCACCTGCCATACATTTGTGTTGGCCGTTTCTATTTCATGTACTTTGATGCCAGTCGTGAGCTCCCAGATTATTAAGGTCGAGTCTAAGGATGATGACGCTATTGCTACAAAATGAAAAATTCATTATAAATGTGCCTAATTCTGACGAAGTCGCGGAAATAAGCTTGTAATTTATAAAAAGAAAAGCGGACTGACTGATCTATCAATGCACAGCTCCCGGTTATTAATTTATCACTAACATCAGCTGAGTGTTGTTTGTTTTCTGTTCTCTTAGTGAGTTGTATGTGGAAGGATCTGGGAACCCAAAGAATTACTATCCCAAGAGAGCTCCTGCCATTATGTGATTAATGGAATGGAGTCACGATCTTCAGCAATGTAAAGAAAAGAAGAAAGAAAAGAAGAATAACGAATGTAAATTTTCACTCACTATATCCATCTGGGCTAACAGCAATGGAGACAACTGCCATACAGTGACCTTCTAGTGTGTGTAAGAGTTCTAATCTATTATTTTCCAATGACCATACTTTTACTAGATTGTCGAGTCCCCCAGTTACTATGTACTCTTGACTTTTCCTACATAAAATTAAGAAATTAACATGTCAGTGTAACACTAACAGTAACACTAGATATAAAATAATAATTATTGATTATGATAATCATCTGATATATAAAAATGAATAACTAAATGTGTTTGTCATCGCAAATCTCGAGAACAGCTGAACCGATTTCGTTAATTCTTTTTTTATAATATTCCTTGAAGTACGAGGATGGTTCTTATGGAGAGAATAATTTTAAAAAAATTAATCGACTGTTAGGCGGAACGAAGTTCGCCAGGGCAGCTAGTTGTTTTATAATATCATACATACATACACAGTATACAGCTGTTGATCTTAAAATTGGCTTACCGTGGAGATGAAAGATAAAAAGATTGATATCAGTACCGTTATTATAAATGCGAAAGTGTGTTTGTTTGTTGGTTTATTGGTTTGTTGGTTTGTCCTTCAATCACGTCGCAACGGAGCAACGGATCGACATGATTTTTTGCATGGGTATAGTTAAAGACGTGGAGAGTGATATAGGTTACTTTTTATCCCGGGAAATCAAAGAGTTCCCAAGGTATTTTTAAAAACTAAATCCACGCGTACGAAGTAGCGGGCATCAGCTAGTTATTTATGAATCCATAAAAATGTATGGAATGAATACATATTGGCTTTAAAATATACTTAAGTTTTATGAAGACTTAAATCTAAGAACAAATTTTTCTTACTTACTTTGGATCCTCTTTATTTGCTATTCTTGTCCACACACAACAGTAAATCGGGTCTTCGTGTGCATTTTCTTTTTTAATCAAAAGTGAGTACTGAAAAAAATATTTGGTTATGCCAGCTGGACACTAGACTTATTATATTCCATACTCTCATATTAATAATCACTACCCATATTATATCACTTACCCATATTATAAATGCGAAAGCAGGTCTCTCTGTTTGCTATTCACAGCCCATATGTTTAACCGATTTTAATAAAAGAAGACCGACCATCTCCCATACATCGTTGGGTCCAGAAATCGATGTTACAAGTTCCAAATTAGTGTGATTTGTTAGACAAAAATACCTCCTTTAGACTGCTTTAGTTTCAGTTTGAGTGACAACTGCATAATCAAAATAATATATGGGCTCAAATCCATGGTAAGGTTGTGTTAGATAATGTGTTATTTGAACAATATTTTTGCAATTATCAATCAAGTAATAATAATTAGATGACTAGTGATCTGTTTAGATTGGTTTCCTTTAAGTGGATAAAATTTGCCAACATAAAGTATTACTTACCAAATCCTACCGTATACCATCCCAATTTCCCTTAGTATTTTTCTATATTTGGCAACTGTAAACTCGAATTGTTTTTGTGATTTTGGTTTATAATAAAATAAGGATTTTTCCAATTTTTATTTTTTCTGTAACAAGACTGGGCCCAATACTGGTCGGTCTTCTTTGGTATAGAGATAGTTTGCGGAGACGGATGCCCGTCCTACGAATTCGTAGTTTTATTCCAGAAAATCGAAATTTCCACAGGATTTTAATAAACCTAAATTCAAGCAAGGGAGGAGGAGGATGACCTGCCAAAGGGTTGGCGCAGATTGGCGTTAGATAGGAAAAAATGGAGAAGTCTAGAGGAGGCCTATGTCCAAAGAGGACAACCTGATCTGTAAATTGCTGGTGTTACCAATTTTTAGAATAAATTATATAGGATAGGATAATTAAATAATAGGAAATAAGAAATTAGTAATACGGTTAGTTAGTAATATAAGATGTATAATTATTGTATCAGAGAATAAAGGCTATTTTATTTATTTTATTTATTTATTTATTAAATTCAAGCAAGCGAGGTGCGGGCATCATCTAGTAATTTATAAAATTATGGAAGTATCTAGGCGACGGAAGTCTATAAAATAATAGTTCTATTTTACTTACCACCGCAGCTGCTGGCATTTTCTAACTTTTACGAGTTTACAAAATCCCTTCCTATTTAATATTTATTTGTATGCAAGAATCAAAACCTTTGTTTTGATTTTGAACCTTCTTTTGAACACTTTGAATTTTGACAACTTGGTGACATCAGACATTTGTCGTTTTATTATGGTCTCGGTTCAATCCATAGTTCAATCATTTCTTAAATAAATAAAAAAAATCAATCATTTCTGAGCATTGTCTCTGGTTTTGATCACGAACAATAATGACGTCAAAGTTTTTTTTTATGCTCTAGATTCTTACTTTATTTAGCTGTGCTGCAGTGCTGCCAAAGAAACTGTGCAAAGAAACAACGGATCGGCGTGATTTTTTGCATGGTGTAGTAGGTATCATTTTAGTATGCCTAATATACCATGCAAAAAATCACTTTTATCCCGGAAAATGGAAGATCCTACGAGATTTCAAAAAAATCGGCAAGTGCGAGTCAGTCTCGAACACGAAGGGTTCCGTACCATTGTACAAGAGATATCACTTTTAATCAGTTATAGCGGCCATAGAATTACACATTCTGTGAAAATTTAAACTCTTTACCTATTACGGTTCACGAGAAACAGCCCGCTGACAGCAAAGGCTTAGTAAAAGGGTTCAAGACTCTTGTTGGCACCCTTCCCTTCGAGTACGGAACCCTACAAACTAGATCCACAAAATGATTTTAACATTAATTAATAAAACGCAAGTACCTGCTTTATTACTAGCTTATTTTAATATTTATAAATAAAGCACTGATTAATATTATAATGGGCAGTCATATATATTGATACTTTTATCTTCAGATACTGATATAATTTTATTGCTCTCTGCATTGAATTTGACACCCCAGACCTGAAAATAATAGATACAATTTTCAAAAATCTGTATTCTAATTAAAGGTATAGTGCATAACTGAGTAGGCTCCTGCTTGAGCTCCAGCGGTAGTGAGCCATGCGGGAGGGGTGACCACTGTCACCCCTCAGGAAACCACCTCAGGAAGGTTTAGGATTCTAACGATACACGGGCATCGCTAGTAATGAATAAAAAAAAAGCACCTGATCGTTATGTTCCTTGAATACATGTTGGCACTGCATACTATCCAGATCCCAAACTCTAACAGTTCTATCGGAACTGCTGGAAACGAATCGCTTGCCGTCTGGTGAGAAGGCGACTGATAACACCCACGACGCATGTCCGGATAACGTCCCCGCCAAATTCGCATGTACTCTGTAAAGTAGGTAAAGAATTGTTTAATTGTATTAAAACAAGAAATAGATTACTGTACATAGGTAGATTCACAGACACAAACCACCCTTAAAATAATGCAGAATGATCCACAGATCCACAAATAGGTACATGGTTGAAAAGCAAGCGTCTTAAGGCCAGACCGCATTAGAGCGCCGCTGCACGACGCGTCGCTTCGCGTCAAAATATTCTCTGATTCACTATATGTAATTTTATCCCCTGATATTACGTAGGCACCATTGCAAAACACTATATCACAATGATAAACCCTTAGTTCTAAAAAATAAAGCAAGCAAAGCAATGGTTAAGCTCAAAAGGGCTAGAACCCAGAGCCCTAAAACCAGTTTAAAAAAAAGCAATGGTGCCAATATTGCATCGCTTGAGTGTGATAATATGCAACATACCGTGTGACAAGGCTATCTTGGCACTTTAATGACATTGACAGGAGGGCGCTGTTGGAGAACAAAGGCTTAGAATATTCAAACAAGAACAAAGGGGACACTTGAAGGCAACGTTAGTTCCGATTTTCGTCACGCGCCAAGATAGCCTTGTCGCATTGTACCTACGAAATGTTTGAAAAAATAATATTTTGACGTTTTGTGCCGCGCTGCTGTAACGCGATTCGACCTATAGCTTAGCACATCAATGTTTCCTGTTGCGGGCATAAATGATCAGTAACAAAACTAACTCACACATCATAAAGTTTCATATGTCCATCATCTGAAGCAGTCAGTAGGAGTTGTGAGTCAGGAGAGAAGCATAAGCTTCGTATAGGCATGGCGTGCCCTTCCAGAGTATGTACCAGCTTGCCTTGTGCCACGTCAAATATATTTATGATTCCATCTAAAGCGCCGCTTGCTATGTATTTACCATCTGGACTCTGTAAAAAAAGTATAATAATACCTAGCTTATGCCGGCGACTTCATCCGCGTGGACTATTTTACGTCTTTTGTGGTTCAATTCATAAAAATCCTTTATTAACGGATGTCGAGCCCTGCCTGATACTTGTGCAAACGAGAGCTTTAGGAAAATGTTTTTTTTTAATTCTATATTTTATTTGGGGCTATTCTTAAAAGTAAAGAATGCCAATCCCATCATTCCTTAAACTAACTGTACACATTCAACTTATTATATATAACAACTATATTAATTTAAAATCAAAAAGCATCCTGGCTGCCTCTGAAGTAGGAACAGCTAGAACACTTTGAAATATCCCCACATAATTTCCTTTTAGATTAAACATATCCATAATTTCACGTCTTTTGACTGCATTTCAGACACATTCACTCAACAAATTGTTTTTTATTTATTTATTTAAAAAAGAATATTAGCCAAATTGCTGACTAATATTCCCCTTACCCCTCCAATTAAGCGTAAAGCTTGTGCTAGGAGTAGGTCTGACAATAGTGCAATGGGTGGGATTTGAAACAGCGACCTTTCGGTTTTCAGTACGCTCCTATAACCGTTGAGCTATTGAGGCTCTAAAATGTTGGGTATCTTCATCTATGCTACATATATCGCTTTTCAAAAAATAATAAATGCTTACATAAGCGACGCTAAGTGTGAACTTCCCTCTTGTGTCCAAGGTCTGTTCTTCCTTGCCACTTTCCACACTGAATATCGCTATTTTGCCGGCGTTACTGCCTGAGATCACATGCTTGCCGTCAGGGGAGAAGTCTAGCGTCCACACATCCGTGGTCTCTGTCTCCATGGTCTTTAGTTTCTCTCCTGATGCTATGTCCCATAATATTAGAGAAGAGTCTTGGGAGCTACTTGCTAGGGCTGAAATTAGTTTATTTACTCACTTATTTACTTACTTATATATTCATCATATTTTCGCATTTATAATAATAGCACCATTATTATTATAAATGCGAAAATATGTAAGTTTGTTTATTGGTTTGTCCTTCAATCACGTCGCAACGGAGCTACGGATGGATTGAGTGATTATTTGCATAACCTGACATAGACCTGGAGAGTAACTTAAGCTACTTTTTTAGGCATAGGCACAGGATTTTAAAAAATCTGAAACCACACGTACGAAGTCACGAGCATCAGCTAGTAAGCATATAATTACTATATTGTTATAGTCTGTGGCGAGGAACAACAACAGATCAACATTTAAATTTAAAATTACAGTCCTAATTTTTATCCCAGTAAATGAAATAGTTCCCATGGGATTCTTGAAGAAACTGAATCCAGACAGTATTTAAATCTAAATCTAGAAGTCACAAACATCAACTAGTAATATAGTGCAAAGGACTTGGCATATTTGCACTATGTATCAACTGTCATGTCATACAATGGTTTACCGCTGCTTGAATACAATAAAAATGAATGACAGCTACAATCACACTGTGTTGCAAAAATAGTTGTTATTGTTGCAGTCATAGTAGTTGCAAAAGTAGTAAATCGTACTTACTTTTCCCATCAGGACTAACAACCACTGAAATGACACCAAGCGAGTGTCCTTCCAGCTGATGCTTGATTTCCAACTTTCCATTTTCTAGTTGCCACACTTTGATGATGTCATCCAATCCTCCCGTTATTATATAGTTCTCTGGAGGCTCTTGCGAGTGATTTGAATCCCTAAAACCATTGAACACCTTGTTGTACATGTTCAAGTGGAAGGTACCATGTGGTTGATCCCCAACTAGGTGGATGGACTTAATCTGTTTTTTTTTTATTTATTCATTCTAGGTAAACGCTTGACTACAATCACACCTGATGGAAAGTGATGATGTGGCCTAAGATGAGACGCGTTTACCTAGAAGATGCCTATTCACTCTTGTTTTAAAGATACCTGGGTTGTTCCACTGTAAATGCCTGTCTTAGTGTGTGCACATAATACCACTAAAAGAAATCACTGGAGAGAGATCACAAGTCACAATAAAAATAAATCATAACCACAACCACTCTGCCTCATCTAGTGCATAGACGTCATCATACTCAACAATGTATTGACATACTTAAATCTGTATAGGGTTAAAATCCTGACCTCACGACTATTGTTGTGTCCACTTCTAGTGCAAGCTTAATGCTTAGTTTATAGTTATAAGGAAAGATTAAACCCCAGTTATATTAAGTAGGCTGAATCTTATTTTCATTAAAGTCAGTTCAAAATAGACTAATAACGAGAGTAGACTTTACTGCTGACCCTATCTTGATGAAATTGTGCATAGAGATAGCTTGCAACATATAGAATTTTTCACTGCGAGAATATTACTCACTATATAACAGAAATGTTTATTGTATAAATTCTAAAATATTTTGTGAAATTCTTAACATTTGTTGCAAACAGCACATGAAAATAAGTGTTCATTTAACATAATCCGGTTTCGTGTTAAAAATATGAATAAGAGAATAAGAGGTTATAAAAACATACTGCGAGTTTTCAACATTTTCGGCATTCTCACTCACTTCTTTGCTCTTTTCACGGCTAATTTGACTCCAACTACAACACCATATGGCATCATCATGAGCATTTTCTTTTTTAAGTTGCAAATAATACTGAAAAAGGGAGATAAGCAAAATGGGTTTCCTAGCTTAAGTTATAGTTATGAGATAAAAGTTCTACACTATTTACCAGTGTTGTTATAGACATAATAGTAGAGCAACACGAGTTTAAATGTAATGCTATCAATACGATAATTGTTAAATTACACAAAATAAAACCAAGTAAAACGAACAGACCGCAAAACAAAACAGAACAGATAGAACATAGAAACACCCCCTCATATCCCTATTAATCTGTGCACCCCCTTCACCTATATAATGTACTCTGTGCTTCACCTGAGCCGCCACAGAATACATTTACCAAACATTTACACAGAATACATTTACTGCTTCAGGCTTCACCCCTTGCTTTAAGATTTGACGATTTGACAGTTCGCTGTTCTCGACGTTCCGGCTCCACACTATCGTCCAACAGTCCAAATTCCAACTATTCGGCCAACATTCCAAGACGAGTAGCGGAGTTCGTATAGTGTGACCGTTTAGAGTAAATTAAATTTATTGTCCTGAGCTACCCTAAATCTGGAGCTGTAAAATAGTTTAAAAAAAATATTCACAGAAGATAAAAATGCGTGATGCATTGTGATTTCTAAATAACTTATTCATCTGTGGATACAAAAACGCAATAGGCCTTAAAGGACTGTTATCCAGGGCCGTAAAATAAAAAATAAAATAAAAATGTAATTAATAGTCTGTGTACAAAAATGGCGCTGTCAATGAAGTGAAGTAGGTAGGTAGGTAGGTACCTAGGTAGTAGGTAGTTTAGTTAGGTAGGTACTCTAGGTAAGGTAGTGAAGTCTTGGTGAAGTCCTCGAAGTCCTCACCAGTCCTCACTCTTTACTCATCAGTTTTTTTTTCTGGTCGGCAAAGCTTGCTTAAGTTTATATTTTTAAGTGAAAATCCAGTTTGTTTTGTAATTAAATTAATTAATCGACTACGCTGTATTTGTCTGTCGTTCTTATTTTACCTTGCGTGCAGTCTTAAGCGTAGTCCTTAACAAACGTAACAATGGCTATGTCCAAATCAACAAACACGTACAATCGTCAAAATTGGGAGGATTCAGTGAGTTATTTCACGATATTGTTCATACTTGTTGAAGATTGAATTTTATCTGATGTTTCAGTAAAACATTTTTTTTCCAGGACTTCCCGATTTTATGTCCGACGTGTCTTGGGGATAACCCCTACATTCGTATGGTAAGTATTTCGAATTTGCTTGATATCAGCCAGAATAACGAAAGATCTACCTACCTATAGGTATGTGTTATTAATTATTGTTTTTTTGGTGCAGACCAAGGAGAAGTACGGCAAGGAATGTAAAATCTGTATTCGCCCGTTCACCGTTTTCCGTTGGTGCCCTGGAGCGAGAATGCGATTTAAGAAGACTGAGATTTGTCAAACATGCTCGAAGCTAAAAAACGTTTGCCAAACGTGTCTGCTTGACCTTGAGTATGGATTACCAATACAAGTGAGAGATGCAGCTCTAAAAATTCAAGATGATCTACCTCGCAATGAAGTGAACAAGGAATATTATATACAGAATCTAGATAGTCAAATGTCCAAGTTTGATGCTACAACGCCAAGCAACTCTGCATTGAAATCAAAGGGAGCATCTGACCTTCTTTTGCGTTTGGCGAGAACTGCTCCTTATTATAAGAGAAATAGACCTCATGTTTGCTCTTTTTGGGTGAAAGGGGAGTGTAGGAGAGGAGAAGAGTGTCCATACAGGCATGAGAAACCAACAGACCCAGATGATCCATTAGCAGACCAAAATATAAAGGATAGGTACATATTTTTTCAGATTATTTAGTGATTTAGCAGTGTTCGTGAAATCCTGCAAGAAGCTGAATACTCCAATTAATTACATCATTTCACTAAACAGCTCCCTGCAATTCATGTTTGATGTCATTTGTCCTGCTAGTGGGTGTCTGCCCCTCCAGTTTCCAGTGTGAGGTCACCGCTGTAGCACCTTGGGACCCCAAAGTGTAACAATTTTTTGAATTGTGAGCCCTGCCCATAAATTAAAAAATATCCTTACTAATATCTAAATATATAATAAGAAAAGGTGACTGACTGATCCATCAACACACAGCTCAAACTACTGGACAGATCGGGCTGAAATTTGGCATGCAGATAGCTATTATGACGTAGGCATCTGCTAAGAAAGGATTTTTGAACATTTAACCCCTAAGGGGGTGAAATAGGGATTTGAAATTTGTGTAGTCCACGCGGACGAAGTCGCTAGCTTAAACTAGTAATATTATTAATGTGGAAGTGTATTTGTCTGTCTGCTAGCTTTCATGACCCATGCATCTAAGCTATTTCAACAAAATTTGATACAAAAGCTCCTATTTGTCCCGGAAAATCAAAGAGTGCCCACAGGACTTCATGGTTAGTTGGGGGTCGGCTCTCCTAACCATATTTATCCATGTTGTTCTAATTTGGGTAGTCATTGGGTCAATTTGGACTGTTTTAAGATTTTTCAATATTACTGACATCCAGCTTTGTTGAGGTCTTCCCTGTTGTCTGGGTCCAGCGCTAACATTGATTACAATTCTGGTCATGTGAATTTCGGGTCTCCTCATAACATGACTGTACCACTGCAGGCGTCTCTCCAAGGGCTTAACTTCCAAATTCCATAAAAATTAATTGCATATTTTGTTTTCCAGATACTATGGTGTAAATGACCCAGTAGCTGAGAAGCTGATGCGCCGCGCGGCCGCCATGCCAGCCCTGCCGCCGCCCGAGGACCGCACCGTCACCACCCTGTATATTGGCAACCTGCCCGAGAATATCACAGAAGAGGAACTGAGGGGACATTTCTATCAGTATGGGGAGATAAGGTATGAACTTTTGATAACTTTAACCTTGAAATAGCCATGATAGTCGTCATGATCGCCATGATAGTCCTGTTAGCCAAGATAGTCATGTTAGCCAAGATAGTCATGATAACCATGATATGCATGATAGCCACGATAGGCATGGTAGCCATGATAGGCATGTTAGCCATGATAGCCACAATAGCCACGATAGCCACGATAGGCATGTTGTGTTTAAGATGTCCACCTCTAACTTTTTGCAGTTATGTACGGTTTTAAGCAATAGGCTAGTTGACACTTTTTTTAAGTAGGTCTTAAATGGTTAATATTTGTCCTATTAGATCAAAAAAATTAACACTATATTTTTTTGCGCCCTAAAAACCGTAAAACTTTAATTTAAAAATATATTTTTCATAGACAGGTGAAAACACTGTCGGCCATGTTTGGCCGATAGATTATCTGTGCTCTGACGTCATGCATTTGTAAACAACAGCATAACCTACCAAAGTTTAATAAACATGACTTCTATACTAGTTTACATGAAAAATATAGTAATTATCGTTATTGTATCATCCGAGAATGTAAAAACGCATCGATAAAGACCACAGGAAAGTTGTGGATTAGAGTGCCCAGTGAAATAAATATACGTAACACGCGAAGACTTGCTTAAAGGGATCCTATATCACTAACGACTGCAACCCAAATTTATTTTTGCAAAGATCACTTTGTTGTAAGTCTTACTTAATAACTTATTCAATTTATAAAGAGAAAACGATAATTTTTTACGTTTACTATGAGTTTTTAGAAATATATAAAAACTAGCTTATGCTCGTGACTTCGCCCGCGTGGACTTCATAAATTTCAAACCCCCATTTAACCCACTCAGGGGTGGAATTTCAAAAAATCCTTTCCTAGTGGATACCTTCTCTTTACCTACAAAGAATACACCCACCAAATTTCATGTATCTAGAACCAGCCGTATAGATGTTTAGGCTGTGCGTTGATATATAAGTTAGTCAGGACTTGAAATTTTATATATATGGATACTACGTTAGTCAATAGGGATGACATTTGTTTGTTTACATATTTAACACACGTCACATCATGGCTGACAGCGTTTTCTGAGTTTCAAATAAAAATAAAAACTGTATTTTTTTAAATTGGATTTATATATCCATCCTGCGTTTTTAATAATTGTTATTGATATATTTCGTTGTCTTAAGCAAAATACTATAATAAATAATCATTTATTGGACGAAATTAGTCAAGTTAGAAAATGAGTCAAGTAGCCTATTACATAAATATCAATTACTTTAACAGTGAAGGAAATCAGTCGGAAGGTCCAGGTTTGATTCTGGGCATGCACTTCTTAACTTACTTAACCTACTTAATACAATATTTTTGTAAATTTTTGATAATTTATTGTCACTTTAAAACAAATTAAGACACTTTTTCAAAAAAGGGTAAAATACTTACCTCATTGTTTTTTACAGATCATTGACCCTAGTGCCGCGTGCCCAATGCGCCTTTGTGCAGTACACCACTCGCAGCGCGTCCGAGCATGCTGCAGAGAAGACCTTCAACCGCCTGGTCATTGGCGGCAAGAGGCTCACCATCAAGTGGGGGAAATCTCAAGGTAAACTTTATATTAAACTAGCTTATGCTCGCGACTTCGTCCGCGTGGGCTACGGAAATTTCAAACCCCTATTTTACCCCTTTAGACGTTGAATTTTCAAAAATCCTTTCTTAGCGGATGCCTACGTCATAATAGCTATCTGTATGCCAAATTTCAGCCCGATCCATCCAATAGTTTGAGCTGTGCGTTGATAGATCAGTCAGTCAGTCAGTTACCTTTTCCTTTTATATATTTAGACTAGCTGATGCCTGCAACTTCGCGTGGATTTAGTTTTTTATATATCCCGGGGGAACTCTTTGATTTTCTGTGATAAAAAAGCCTATGCAACCGCCGAGTTTCTTGCTGGTTCTTCTCGGTAAGAACGACATTCCGAACCAGTGGTAAATTAAACTGGTTGACAATTCAAAAGCACTTGTAAAAGTTTACTTGAATAAAAATATATTCTGTTCTATTCTATGTCACTCTCCAGATATTTAACTATACCCATGCAAAAAAACCACGTCGATCCGTTGCTCCGTTGCGACGTTATTGAAGGACACACCAATAAACCAACAAACAAACACACTTTCGCATTTACAATATAGGTAACAAATCTTATAATTAAGTCTTGAATTACACTTGTGAAGTGACAGGTTTTTGACAGGATTTTAGTCCTTAAAAAGAAAGTAAACATCGCAAGGAAACTTGCATGCCTGAGTTCTTCATAATGTTCTCGCAGGTGTGTGAAGTCTGCCAATCTGCACTTGGCCAGTGTGGCAGATTATGGCCTAACATTTCTCATTCTGAGTGGAGAGGCTTGTTCTCAGTAGTGGGTTGGCGATAAGTTGATCATGATAGATGAAGTTTGAATGAAAAGTGCAGGGCAGACAGGTATTATTCTTATTAACTTTGAAAATCTTGTTAAAATGATTATAGCCTACCAGCTTTCTTCAGCTGTTCACCTCATTTCAAAGGTGAAGGTGACAGGTTTTGACAGGATTTTAGTCCTTATTTTAAAGGTGAGCCGTACTTTTGACATGACAGTTGACCCATAGTGTTAAAATGTCGCGTGAGGAGTCATTTTGTATGGAATATTATAATGCATAAATTTTGAGAATGCACAGGAATGCACTCGCTATTGTGTCAACTGTCATCAAAAGTACGGTGTACCCTTAGATCATAGTCTTATTAAACAGTAGGTCGATTTCGTAAAACAGGCATCAATCATCATTACAATCTATGTTGCGATTGGCGTGCGATTCTTGTTGCAACAAATGCATTGTAGCCAATAGTGAGCGAGCGTCAACCAATCAGAGGTGATTGCGATCGTGACATTGTATGTAGTGTAGCTGTCATGTAACTTTTCACATGACAGTAGACACAGCAAATATGGCGAGTGCGTATTCAAAATGCACTACAAGTGGACGCATATCGCTGTTGAGCCCCGGCTTTAGAGTTGTTTAGTTTTTGTTAACTATTTTATGCTTTTCATTCCTTCACAGGTCGTCAAGGCCCTAACGACAAGAATGAGGCAATGCCAGCGTTGGAGCCTGTCCCTGGTCTGCCGGGAACTCTGCCACCGCCGCCGCCAGCGTTCTTACATCCATTCCCACCACAGGTAAAGTTAAATTTCTTATCTTGTCCACTTGAGAGGCAAAGGTTAAGATTTATGTCGTACTGATAAATGTAGAGATAAACCGTCTAGCACTTACGAGCACCAAGGTACCAATTAAAATGAAAAACGTGAATGTGAACATTGATTTACAGAAAGAAAGAAAAAGTGTAAAAAATAATAAGCATAAAGCAAACCTGCTTATTTTTTGTAGCTTATTATTTTGCTATACAATTTTTCTCGGTTATTATCACTAATATCTGATAATAACTGAAAACCGAAGCATCCAAATGTGATTCTCAGAACCAAGTTATATGCTGAAGGATCTGGCAACCCACCATATTATTAACCCAAGGAACACCTATCATTATGTTATTCATGTAAAGAGGTCATGACTTTCAGCAATAGGAATTTGACGCAGAAAGAGATGATTAAATGTTAAATTTATATTTGTCCCCCAGATGCCGCCACCACCAAATAGACCCAACGATTTCTTCAACCTGCATCACTACGCAGGGCCCGCGTGGGGTGCTCCCTGGGGAGGCATGGCGCCCCCCGTGCCGCCCCCGCCCGCGCTCCATTACCCCAGTCAAGACCCCGCCAGACTGGGGGCCCATGCGCATGCGTCCGCACCACAGACATAACACAGACTCTTTTAGCTTCCTGCTGATGTGCAGATGCATATTATTTCATTTTGATCATTCAGTCTACAAATAAACAAACAAACTATTTTTTATAATTTTTTAGTGTTTTACCTACACTTAAAGGAAATTACTAAATAATTTTAAATACATATCAAAAACTCACTCTCAGTACTGAGAGAACATACGTATCACAAATTTCGTCACAGGCGGTAAGCGAAACCGTGGCCGAGCTGGTCAAGGCATCGGGCGCGAACCCAGAAGATGCAGGTTCGATTCCTGCCGGTTACGCAATTTTTGATATGTATTTAAAATTATTTAGTAAACAAACTATTGTTTTGAAATTTGAAATAAATGATTGATAAGTACAGTGAGACAAGGTTATCTTGGCGCGTGGCGAAAATCGGAACTAACATTGCCGTCAAGTGTCCCTCCGTTCTTGTTTGATTATTCTGAGCCTTTGTTTTCCAACAGCGCCCCCCTGTCAATGTCATTCAAGTGCCAAGAGAGCCTTGTCACATTGTGTTGTTTTTATTATATTTAAAGCTACTGTCAAGATCCCGCCAGTCTGGGGCCCATACGCATGCGTCCCCACCACAGACTTTGTATGATTATGCATTGTATAATCATGAAATTGACATACCTACAACTGTTTTAGCATGTAAAATAAATTACTCATAAGTAATACAAGTTGTTTTATTATTATTTCCATACGAGGGACTGAATGCTGTCCTGTTTCCAAAGTCAAGACTCCGTCAGAGTAAACTCACTCACTCCGCATCACTTAGCTTCCTGCTGTCCCTGGTTTATGCATACAGTCCGTTCACTATAACTTTTCCCCCATTTTCCCCTGACGTTATGTTGGCACCATTGCAAAAATAAACCCAGCTTCTACAGCGATTTGTATCGGATCCGACCAAACACTCCCCGGTGATTTGGGTCAGATCTGACCACGCAGATGCGGTCGTGCTTCAGGCGATTTTAAGAATTATCCTCAAAGAAATAGAGTTTAATATTCCTTGCGTATGAAACTAAATTAACGAAGTAACCACAGACAACATTCACTTGAACCTAACTTCATAATAATGTCTTGAAAAAAATCATTTCCTCGCCCAGACCTGTTAAGTGCGCGTCTGTTCTTCGAGCATTTTTGGAAAGTGATTTATTTATAGTAAATAACGGAACAATGGTAAGTAAATGTTTATTTTAATTGTTATTTATTACATTTAGAAGCTACTAATATAAATAAAATATGTAAACCTCCTAATTTTCGAAAATTCGTCCTAGAAACTTTTCATGATGTGACCGTTATACGACGCTTGTGTTTTCAAATTGATTTCCTGAGCGTTTTTCTAATGTTTTTATTGAGTAACTTTTATCATTTGGAGAAAATTTTATCGACATTATAAATAACAGTGAGTTTTTATACAATAATTTGTAATTTTTTTCTATAATCCAATTTTTATCGAGTTGAATTCAAAATTCACGCACACACATGCAAAAATAACATGGCGGCAACTCGTGTATCGACGTAACGTCGCGAATGCTGTTGTTATACATGCGCCATGCTTATAGAAATATTTATCTTTATGAATTTGTCTACGATTTTTTTGTATTATCTATTATTATTTATCTTTTGTGTTATTTTTAGGGATCCGTACCTCATTTATTTTTCTACATGTGTTTCTACTTTTTGTGGTTCATTTTTAGGGTTCTGTACCACACTTTTTTTCTTTTTCTACATGTTAAGACTTTTGTGGTTTAACTGCTTTTATTTTTAGGGTTCCGTACCTAACTTATTTTTCTACATGTTAAGACTTTTTGTGGTTCATTTTTAGGGTTTCGTACCTCACTTTTTTTTTATTTTTCTACATGTTAAGACTTTTTTGTGGTTTCACTGAGCTGTTATTTTTAGGGTTCCGTACCTACCTCATTTTTTTTCTTTTATTTTGTCTACATGTGACTGTGTGACCTTTTTGTGATTTCTATAATATTATAATTATATTAATTTTATAATATTTTATTTTATTATTAGATTAATATTTTTTATTTCCTAAAAGAATTATTTTTGATATACACAGAACCCCTCCACCAGTAGCACTCCAGCGATGCCTAGACCACTATTTGTGGCCAGACAAGTGGAGAGAACGCCAGAGGGAAACCTGCTAGCTGCAGATCAAGTTTTGATGGAGAGGTCCCCGTCCGGCTCACTGCAAGTACGTTAAATACTACTCGTTTGGATAATAATTCTTAGTTAATTACGTTTGAGTTAATTTTGAATTCTGTCTTTACACAGTTATGGCGTTCCGAGCATTTTCAGGTGTCGGACGATATCGAAGTATTACATTATTTCGATCAACCTAATGTTGTAAGTACAGTTTTATTAGTTACAGTTATTTCGGTTATAATCTCTGTATCGGAAAGTCGCTATGTGTATAGAAAAAAAGGAAGAAAACCATATTTACTGGCACACAATGCAGCAGCGGCTAAGGTCTTAGCACTTAACAATAACACTGGGTATTTAAAAAAACCGGTGCTGGATTCTTAGATTTAATTTTTACCGACCTAAACGTATTTAAACAATATTACAAATGCTGACCACCTTGGGTGTAAACAAAAGGAGAGAAAGCCTTGTCATTTATTATGAACTTTTAGGTTTGTGTGTGGACTCAGTCGCATGGTCAACATCTGCATGGAATTTATAGGAACTTGTTACAAATGATTCATAAAAATAGTCGCTACACCCAAAACTGTAAAATTATTTTTTATTGAGGTGTAGCATGGCATGTTATTATAGGATGAAGCTCCTCTGGACGACGGCTTCGATTCCGGAAGCGAGGCGGAAGAGGAGGGACCTCTGACGCTGGAACACCTGCACGAGCTTCTGGTAGAAGAGGAGGAGGAGCCAGAGGAGCAGCCTGAACATGTGGTGACGGATGACGGTTTCGCGTGGTCGGAAGACTTTTCTTCTTTTGCCGGAGTTCGCGAAGAGTTCCATGAGGTACCTGGTGCTCGAATTGAGGGAACAAGCCCATCAGGTTTGTTCACTCAATTGTGGGACGAGGGCCTCATGAATTCCGTCGCTGAGGAAACGAATCGGTATGCGTGGGAGTATATTGCGAAGGCCCATGAGCACGAAGAAGGCCTCCCCGCTCATTCGAGAGTACACAAATGGGTGGAGACGTCGGTTAATGAGCTTTATAGACTGATATCAATAATCATATTGATGGGTATGTGTGTGCGAGGACGCGTTGACGAGTACTGGTCAACTGGAGTCCTCGGCATGCCAGAATTCAGGAAGCGGATGACCTTGAACAGGTTTATTCTTTTGATGAAATTTTTGCATTTTGCAGACAATAACAAAGTAACTTCCCATGGCTCCCAACGAAAACTGGCCAAAATTAAACCTGTTATTGACCATCTCAATCAAAAATTCAAAGCCGCTTACACACCTCGCCAAGAACTGTCTTTAGATGAATCGCTGCTGCTTTGGAAAGGGCATTTGAGCTGGGTACAATGCATCCGGACCAAAGTAGCGCGTTTCGGAATAAAAAGCTATGAGCTTTGCGAGGCGGCAAGCGGCTATGTATTAAATATGATTTTTTATACCGGAGCTGATACGTCTTCCACGCAGCCTATATTTGGTTTCACAAGCGCGACGGCAAAAGTCGTACTGAATCTTTTCAAAGATTACTTCGGCAAAGGATATACATTGTTTATGGACAATTTTTATAACTCCGTCCGGCTGTCCAGATTTTTAAAAACCAAGAAGACAGATGTCGTCGGCACATTAAACCGGCGCAAGGTCGATACGCCCGACGATATCCGTCGTTTAAACGATAAAAGGGTAAATCGCGGGGCAATTGTAAGTCGCCACTGCGGTGACGTATCTGTCGTTTCTTGGAAAGATGTGAAACTGGTCACCACAGTGTCGACTTACCATAAGGACGATGTTGTACAAGGCCGACGAGCAGGCGAAAACTTCGCAAAACCTGCTGTAGTCGCAGACTACAACAAGTTTATGGGGGGCGTGGATTTGAAGGACCAGAAACTGTCGATGTACCTGCTGGAAAGAAAACGGGGAATGAAATGGTATATAAAAGTGTTTAAACGGTTATTGAATATAACCATTTTAAATGCTTACGTCATATATACCGCCAACATTGGGCAACAGCAAAAAAAAATGACTCACCGCCAGTTTCGTTATCAACTGGCGGAAGAACTGGCTCAGAAGTTTGGCACTAGCTGCGCCCAGCCGAGGGAAAGGTCCGGTAACCCCTGTGCCCGGTTAGATCGGAATCTAGAGCATTTCCCCGAACACAGTGAGGTTAATCGTAACAGATCATCCTCCCGCCAGCCCAAATTCAAAAGGATGCGTTGTGTCAGATGCGCAGCAAAACGGAAAGATAGTAAAGTCAACACATTGTGTCGCGCGTGCAAAGTTTTTCTTTGTGTTGGCCAATGTTGGCTAGATTTCCATACTCAGGAAAATTAATCGTCTTGGCGGGGGCACTCCCGTGCCCCCTGATCCATATATTATTATTCTAAACTTTTAACTTTTTAATTTTCCGGGATAAAAAGTAGCCTATGTCCTTCCCCGGGATGTAAGCTAACTGTACCAAATTTCATTGAAGTCGGTTAAACTGTTGGCCCGTGAAAAGTAAGCAGACAGACACACTGTCGCATTTATGATATTAGTATGGATTTTCCTGAGCCTATGCCAAATTTCGTCAAGATCGGTTAAACAATGGGCTGTGAAAAAGCAAACCCCGTTCTCTTTCGAGTAGTACTCAACAAAATTTTATTTCTTTAAATTCATATGCCTCCATTATTCCTCGTTGATTCACTTCACAATTCAAAAACACTTGTAAAATTGCTCGATTCTTACTGATAGATTGATTTGACTATTTAAAACCATTTGTAAAATTATTGCTCCGTTGGTATTGGTAGATTTTTTATACACGTGACAGCCTGACGGAGATTAAATTTTATTTCTTTAAATTCATATGCCTCCATTATTCCTAGTTGATTCAATTCACTGAACCACACACAAAGTGTGTAAAATAACAGATTTGCCTAAGTAATCTTTTGTTGTTTTGTACGGTAGAAATTACCGTTTTTTTATGTTTTTTTTTATAAAAGAATTACTTTTTGTTTTTATCCTATTATTTATGCTTCCGATGCACGTGAAAGCCTGATTTGAGTTTTATTTGCCTAATTTTTAATGTGTAATTTGCATATGTTTGTTTTGTAATTTTTCTATTATTTTACAGATTCTCCATGGATTAGAAATCGTTTGAAGAATTATTATTTATCTATGTAAACAGAAATATGTAGTATATTATAGATATATGTATATAGCTATATACATTTGTGTATTATTAGTATGTACTGTTTATGTAGTCTAATTTATAGTAATAAATTAAATACCTACCTATATAATTTAAAAAAACTAAAAAAAAAACTAACAATACTGACTAAATTACTAGTTATTTAGTGAGAATAAGTATTGATTGGTTTGAATTAAAAATTTTGTGTCTAGGTCGCTATTTCAATCAAGTGGTTGCAATAGCAAAGATTAAAACTCTCGGTAAGCCTCTACGCGTTGTGATCCATATCCGCGCGCAAGTTTAGTATGAGAGGACATTTTAACTAACTTATCTACAAATACCAAATAATAAACCTGCATTTCTGACTGACTCTTTTAAAAAAAAGACTAAATATATGTAGTCAAAGTTGTGGGCCAACCAACATAAAAATAATGCGCGAGCGAAGCGAGTGGGAAAATTTTGATATATAAACAAATAACAAGTAAATTCTAGTATATTAGCCATTTTAAAAATATCTTTTTATCTGAGATTTCGAGGGGGGCGGAAGTAAATAAAGTCGTCGCAATATATTTTACGAGCCTATGTTTTAATTATATACTGTATTTCATAGATATATTATATAACTATATTTATTTAATATCCATATAATATATAGATAAATATATGTAAATATATCTGCTTCGTATACAATATAATATTATAAAGAGGAAAACTTTGTTTGTTTGTTTGTTTGTTTGTTTGTTTGATTGTACTGAATAGGCTCAAAAACTACTGGACCGATTTTAAAAATTCTTTCACCATTCGAAAGCTACATTATCCACGAGTAACATAGGCTATATTTTATTTTGGAAAAAAATCACTAAGAACAGTTTATGGAGATAATATTTGGTCTTTGAATGATTAAAATTGGACGTTTGGTTTTGAAGTTATGGCGAAATTAAAATATTACGATTTCTGCTGCACGGCCCGTTGCGAAGTGGGCGTCACCAAGGCGGGGGTGCGCGTGCGGGAGGGGAGTTTAGATCTATGAGTAATTCGGCAACAAATGAAGAAATACCTATGTATTTCAGGATTTTCGGAAATTCAACCCCCACCTCGATTTTCTAAATTCCACCCGAGCGAAGCCGGGGCGGGTCAGCTAGTATACAATATAATAGAAAATTAAGTAAATAAAGTTGCAATATATTTTACGGGCCTGTGTTTTATTTCTAAACTGTATTTTATAGATATATTAAATAACTATATTTATTTAATACAACATACCTAAAAAAACACTAGAAATAATAAAAACTATATCTACCTATTTCACCTACAATGAACACCTGTATACTGCCTCTATGCTTGGACAGATCTGACCCCTTTCTGACCCTAATCCCGGGCGGTCCGATACACGCACACATGTGCGTCATTAGAAATATAGATCTGTGCTCCTGACGCTACCTCATATTTTACTGAAATATACTTCGATATAGTTTAGATTACTAAGATGTTATAATCTGTGATGCCAAATAAATCCTGGTTTTATATATCTACTCTGTAACGACGCCATTTTTGTAGAGCATAGACATCATACATGGTCAGAAATTGAGTATGAAGTCTAGTAAAAGTAGTAGTAGTGAAGTTGGGTAAAATTTTGATGATTTCAGTTTATTTTTCTTAAAATTTGTTGGTTGTCTGCTGGTATGCAGCATAATGAGTACTTTGTCAACTTTATTATTATTCATGATGCTTTATCCATTATCATAATTATTTTTTAAAATATTTTGTTTGAACTTACCAGGTTGAATGGTCCACGACCTTTGCCTTTCCTGAAGAGGATAAATTATTGAAAATTGTACTTTGTTTGGACTTCAATCTGGAAATCTATACTCTATAGGTTGTCTATTCAATCTATTAGATTGCACAATGGCAATCAATGTTGAGGATGATACGTAAATAAATAAAACAACAATTCGGAAACTATATTTAATATTAATTATAAGTTCATAACATGACTTAATCGTTACAAAACAGTTAAATATTTAGGTATAACTACGCCTTCGCTTACCATTATCTGGGTAAGGACGGTCTCACAATAACTTACATTAATACTAGGCCCAGATAGTTACATAAATAGATGATAAATTCTGCACGCTGAATAATAATTCAAGGAAAATATATAGCGGCAGGAAGTAATGTACATCGACCTTTAGAAGGAGATAGCAGATTTGTAAGCATTACCTCTGTCGTTGAGACCAACAAAACGTCATATAGGTAGGAGTGACAGAGACAACGCTCTACAAAGTCGAAATGTCATTCTAAAGGCCGATGTACATTACTTTCTGCCGCGTATTGAAACTACATTAAACTGAAAAAAAATTAAACTAGTTTTGATTGTTTCAGTTAAATGTATTTTGGCTGTAACAGATTTTATAATAAGTATGTTAGTATATCTCTGTCCCAGATTTTGAAATGTATTTTGCTATTTTGCTTGTAAGCAAGCGTTTCTACTTTGTAGGTAGATTCGTGATTCGGCGCACAGAATTAAAATATTGTCCTAACCAATGACAAAGTGATAGTTAAATTGAATATTTATTTTTTAAAGTTTAGGGTAAGGCATACACGCATATTAAATAAGTCACGACTTTATTAGTGGATGGTTCCTAAAGTCGCCGGTAAGAAATATTGAACATCGACCTATGGAATGAGATTGCGGCTTTGTGGAGCGTCGTCGCGAGCTCTATCACTTATACCTATGTGACGTTTTGTCGGTCTCAAAGACAGAGACGACGCTCTACGAAACCGCTGTCTCTCTTAAGGTCGATGTACAGTATATTCTGCCGGGTACTGTATGTAGTAACCAGTGGTGTGCACTCCATAGATGCAAAAGACACTCCTAGGTCAGTTTAATTGAATTATTCAGTAAGAGTTCTTGTGTAAGCTGAGGAATAAATATTTTATTGCAATTAATGTTATGTACTTGTTATAAGTTTATAAATATTGTCTTTTGCTTATCGATCAACACCCAATGTACGCAAAGTGATATTTTTTAACGTATTTGTTGTCTTTTAGATCAACCGTATATTCTACAAAAATACCTTCATAGAAATAATCAGTCCTCAAGTCTTATGTCAATCCTCTCATCCAAGCAAATTAAGAACAAAAGTTTAGACAATTTTAGTTATTAAGAACTTTTGTTCTTCATCCCTAGTTCGAGTTTACACATTCCATTGTTTCATACATGTTTTCGATTATGTTGATAGTTTTCGAGACCTTCACATAAGAACAAAAGTTTAGACAGTTTTTGTTCTAGTTTTTAAGCACTTCCCTAATTCGAGTTTACAATCTCAAAACCTTTTGAGATATTTCCGATGACGATAGCTTTCGAGAGCTTTGCAAGAACAAAAGTTCAGACAATTTTTGTTCTAGTTTTTAAGCACTCAGCGTTCTTCATCCCTAATTCAGTTTACACATCCCAAAATAGTTTGATATGTTTTCGATGATGATGATAGTTTTCGAAAGCTTCACTATCTTGTTCCTCCTTTAGAGCTAGCAGGTACTACTCGTGCGCAATAAGTTGAGACCTGGGGGACGGTGACGCCACAGACGCGTGGTTGTACTGTAGACAAAAATCGGAGCGCGTCGTCGTTGCGTGACGTGTAAGCAAGTACGAGACTAAAATGTTAAAAAAATGCCGTTGTCTACAGTACAACACGGGAGCTTGAGGGGAAGTTACAGGGGAAGCTGGCGGAGGGTTGCATTCCAGGCGAGTCTCAACTTATCGCGCACGAGTAGTACCACGGTAAATTTCCGTGCGTTCCGCAAAATCTGTGAACTATAGAACTACATAAAAGCGCGCGCTGCAAAATTGGGTAAATACCCAATTTTTTTATTACTTTATTATAAACTAGGATAAAAATAATGACGAAAACTGAAAAAACTAAATAAATCGATCAAATAACAAAAAAAATTATGAGCATTTGAATATTTCTGATTAGACAGAGATAGCGATATAGAATTATGACGTCATTTTGACTAATGCCATAGTAGCTTCGTGCGGTTTCATATAAATTTTCGTTTTGCGAGATAGGGATAGAAGACCCTCCCACTCCAAAATTAAAATGCCTGTAACTTTGTAAATCTTTGTTGGACATTAATATTTTTATCAGCGTAGGTCATTATTTTTATCCTAGTTTATAATAAAGTAATAATATTTATCAAATTCAGTAGTAAAATACTCAATTAATTCCGCACCGTAACTCGCCGCACTGGAGTGCACGCCCCGCGTGACTTTTCTACTACAGAACAGTGGGAAGCGGTGAGTGTTGGCATCCTTTTGTGGTTCACATCCAATATTCTCGCACGAAACGTTCTTGTTCAACGTTTCTGATACGAAACGCTAAGATTTGGAACACCCTGCCGGCGTCCGTGTTTTCTGCCACATAATATAACTTAAGGAATCTTTAATCTTCTAGGCAAGTGCGTTTCTTACATTGACTTATATATTACTTCGTACGGACAGGGATATTGAACAAACAAAATGCCACCGACTCACCAATGCAACCTCAGTGACGTCTGGATTTCAAACGGGTCGTTCATTAGTATCTAAGAGGTGGCGCTGATTTATTTGGTTCCAAAACCGTGAAAAATTTTGTTCGCTTGGGCATATCTTGTCATTTATATCGATGGTTTCTTACCTTTCCCATAAGGCATGATTGTCGTCAAATCTTGTAATAATAACAAAAAAGTTTCAATAGTAAATCAGGCTAAAATAGACCAGCTCCATGTTTGAAATCGAATAGAATTACTACAGATTTTTACAAAGGATTTATTTTACAGAGTTTTAACTAGTCATCTTTCGAAAACTATAAAAACTTCTATAACTTTATAATTTACGTACCGTACCGTACCTTGTCTATGGTTACTTTTGTCACCTTATCTCTATTTTATACATCGAAACAGTTGAAGTCTTGTGCATCTAATATTATGATCTATTATTATAACAGTCAAAAACGGGCAAGGAGTCACACCTAGGAAACATCAAAATTAAGTAAACGGTCCGATTATACAAATATAAATTCACATTTAAACACCATACTACATTTGAAAATCGAACATCGACAAAAACGTTAAAAATTTTGAAGGGGCGCAGCGTTCACCAATATTTACAATAACGCCCATGGAATGTTATACATTCTATAGAAAGAAATTAAACGATCTAAATAACTGACCAAATGAAAACGCTAAAAATATTGTCGGATTTATTGCATACAAATAGAAATATAAACAAAAAGCATAAACAATGATATAATTAAATGACTTGCCTTTTTAATCTGTGTACATATTTTTTTAATAGAGTTAAGATACGGATAATAGAGACAGGTTATTAAGCCTCATGTTTAGCAAAGTTTTATACACACATGCAGTATGCCGCAGAAAATAATGTACATTGACCTTTAGAAGGAGATAGCGGATTTGTAGAGCATTGTCTCTGTCGTTGAGACCGATAAAACGTCATATAGGTATGAGTGACAAAGACAACGCTCTACAAAGCTGAAATGTCATTCTAAAGGCCCGATGTACCTTACTTTCTGCCGCGTACAATAATATATTATTATTGAAAATAGAGTTCTACCATTTTTGCGGAGTGGTGCAATGGTGCAGTGAATCGGTTTAATGGCATGAAATTTAAAGCGTCGATAAGCTCGTGGTTATAACAAGCATTAACTAAACTTTTAAATAGCGTGTTGTCATAGCGGTGAAGTACCTAAAATATTATGTAAAGATAATGCTAAGCTTGACTTATTACGCATATTTGAACACTATCCATATGTGGTAAAATAAAGATAATAATATAGGAGAGGGTTTATGATCTTACGAATCGACATAATAATGAACTGGCAACACTAACCAGATGTTTCGCCGAAATGTTCGAAATTAAAAAAAAATGTTAATGGTTATTTTCCGGCTCTGGATTCTAGCTTTTTTATTTTAATTAATAGCTTTCAGTGTTGCCAGATTCAAAAGCATTAGTCACTTTCATTACTATGAGAGACCTAGTTAGTTCAATAAATCAAAGAGTATAAAATAATTTATAGTTATAAATTAAAATATGCACAGCCGTACGACGTTGTGGCCGTAGAAATAATTTATAAAGTTGGTCGTGATTATGATAATAATGACTGCACGCGCCGAACTTGACGATTTATAATAATATTGAAAATGGGATGACGTCAGCAGTAGTAGGCGCTTAAGGTCCATTTACAGTGCCCGGCAAATACTGACTGGCTGGAGAATGGCGCGTGCACGCAATTGGTTAATACGTAAACTGAATAAAAAATCTAGACTAAAGAAGGTACTGTGTAACCGCGACTGAGATAGCGATAGCCCGACGCAACGATGAATAACACGACAATTACCATTGTTTAGTAGTCAATATTTGTATTAACCGATCAACAACATTCGTATTAAACGTTTTTTATGTGAAAACAAGTAAATAACTAATGAGAAATAGAATGATGCCACGAATTCTCAAAGTTTGTTTTGCAACTAAAGTTGTATTCCTTGAAAAAAATCGGTTACACGATAAGGGACAAAAAATAGGTTAGCGTCTGCGTCTCTGTTTATCACATTATTAACTTTATCTGTGCTCTCTTTTTAGTGTGAATGAGAAAGCAAACGTTCCTTTGTCTAGATTTTTTACTCCGTCTACGGGTTAATACGTCCAATTTCGCTTCCTGGATTCGCCAACTTTCTCTCACTACGCCGCTTCAGGTTCAAGTTGTTTGCTGGACACTATACTTGACAGGCGGTTAGCTAAATTAAAGGTTAATTTCACCAAGCATTTAACCCTCATTCGGTTAAACACTATAATGCTGTCCCTTTTAGCAGATGACACGCGATTTTCAACTGGAAGAGATACAAAGAATGTTCAACTAAACCATGGTTAATTACTTGGTGAAATTAGGCATAAGGTTATACTTATTAACTTTGATCGTCAATAAAAGGGAAATTGGTGGCACAATTAATCATGGTTTACGTTTCATCATGGAGTTGTAAATACTGAGTCATGCACTCCATTTTGCTTTTTATTGGCGGTCAAAGATAACGGTAACCCTCACGTGACTTAATTAAGTTTAACCTGCCATACAGCTGGATCTAAGTAATGCAGGTGGCGTCAGAGGCATCAGCCGCATTTTCGCGGCGCGTGCAGTTTGGGGCTCGATCAACTTAAAATTCACTTCTTTAATTACTTAAGTTTCATAAGATAAGAACATCAAAAATCGCCATCTATCGAAGTTAGCAAAACAGATTATAAATTATGATTTATAATGTTATTTCTACTTATGATTATGAATTATCATTTAGTAGACTTAAATGTATTATTTTTTATGTAGGAGCTATACGTTTATAACGCGGTAAATCTAGGCAAAACGGCATTATTATATATTAATTACTTCTTAAATTGTAATATTTACTTATAATTCTGAGTGACGAAACTTTAAAGATTTTTCCTTTCCTGGTTTTATTTTCATAAATATGTCATCTATTAAAATAATATGTTGATATACTTATCTGATGTATGTATATAAAAAAATCCTAAGTCTATATATATATAAAAGGAAAAGCTGACCGATCCATCAACGCACAGCTCAAACTACTCGACGGATCGGGCTGAAATTTGGCATGCCAATAGCTATTACGACGTAGACGTCCGCTACGTAAGGATTTTGGAAAATTCAACCCCTAAGGAGGTAAAATAGGGGTTTGAAATTTGTGTAGTCCACGCGGACGAACTCGCGGGCATAAGCTAGTAATAAAATAAACGATTAGCTTCTAAATAAAAAAAATACATAATCTTTAATGAGGCGAATATAATGATGATATTTAATTTCAGTATATTTACTATTAATTTAAACATAATGAAATATCGTATTTTTTTGCAAAGAAAGAAGGGTTTTATTTACAACATCAAAAATACAAAATGTTTATTTTTGTAATACATACATTAATAACAAGCTTTTTTTCGAAGTCATTTTATTTTTAAGTTAGGTACGAGTCTAATGGCTGTAAAGGTCTTAAATTATTATTAAATCTCTGTTAGTATATATATGACATAAAATGAGTAGAACGCGCGTGTTTACAAAAACAATAATTCAAGAATATATTCATTTTGAATCTGAATAGAGTGTATTTATATTTTGAAAAGCGCTTGTATACTATGTACTCTCGCACAAATTAAATGCTGCTTAAATATCTTATCCACTTGTACCTGGAAAATGAGAAATATTTTTTTGTGAGTCCTTATTTATATTTAATAACAGGGACTGCAAGGCATTGCAAAGGTCTGCACCCGAATGTAGTCGAAATTACACGGGTACGAAGGAAGCGATTTACTTCCTCGTTTCTAATTCGAAACGCTAGGATATGGAACGCCCTTCCAGCATCAGTTGTCCCCTCTAATTTTGATATGGGTACGGATGGGTATGGATCTGGATTCTAGCCCTAGGGAGATGGGTTATATTATGAAGGATCTCACCTCTTATTGTTAAGTATAGGTTGGCATTAGCGGTCTGCGAATTGGCGGTGGCCGCGCGAAAAAAAAATTATTGGTAGACCAGACCGCAGCCTGTAGCTAGCTTCGCGGCTCTGGCTTCTAGCCCTAGGTAGGTGGATTTTATAATATGAAGGATCGAAGGATCTCACCTCGTATAGCTCAGTATCGGCTGGCATTAGCAATCTGGGCATTCACGACGGCGGCCGCAGCGCTCGAGGCTGCCGGCCAGTTCTACCAATATTTTTTTTTTTTGTAGCTAGCTTCACGGCTCTGGGTTCTAGCCCTTGGTCGGTGGATTTTACAATTTTTATTTATTTATTTTTATTTTTTATATACCAAAATTGTAGTAACAAAGTAATAATAAAAATTAAATACACTACAACTACTACTACAATATGAAGGATCTCACCTCATATAGCTCAGTATCGGTTGGCATTAGCAATCTGGGCGTTCACGACGGCGGCCGCGGCGCTCGAGGCAGCGGTTTGCACGTGTTGGTTACGAAGAATTTCCGTTGAAAACTCAGCTTGCGCTTTCGCGATGGACGCGCCCGTCGACCGGTAGATACGATGTACCTGGAATTATTAATAAACAATTTAACATAATCTGTACGAGATTTTATGTCTCACCAACGTTGATAGTATTCGAGTGTCGAAAAACTTCCGCGTTATGGTAAACTGGATCTTCACTGCCTAGTTTTAAAGCTCGTTTGTCTTCACATATACAGCCAGCGCTCCGAGCGGAAACGTTGCGAAATTAAAATCAGTAGCATTGAATTTTTGACTTCAATTCAAGGCTCTTGAGGTCCATTTTACTTGACGGTATTGTGTTTCGACTCTCGAATTCTAGCAACGTTTGTTGAGACGTAAAATCTTATACTAAGCGTACTGAAATATTATAATATCTATATCAGTTAGAGTAGGTAGGTATGAAAAACACATTATGTATGTAGCCTGACAAGAACTATACTTGCTCTGGAGGTGCTACTTTTGCATTTTTTATTGCAATAGGTTCTATATAGTACCTATTGCAATAAAAAATGTTACTATCTAACTCGCCATTTTAGCTCTTGTCAATGATTTATCAATAATTGTTATGTCAAAAATACGATTCACTTTTAAATTAAGGACTAAAATCGTACTTTTGAGACGACAGTTGACACATTAGGTCTTTTATTGGGTATTAGGTAAATTAATATTATAATTCCACTAATTTTCCTCAATGATTTCTATTTTTCTGCTCAGGCCTTCTGAGAGATACCTTAGTCATAAGCATAACATCTGCCACCAACGCCGTGATGAAGCCAATGGTGACCAGTAGAGTCACGATCCCTGCGCCAACGTTCTCTCCGAACGCCTCGATACTCGTGATCAGACCACTGGAAATGAAATGACTTACATTAACAATCACCAACATTTGAGAGCTCGAGACATAGTCACTTATTTATTTGTAACTAGTTAATGCCCGCGTCTTCATACGCGTGGATTTAGGTTTTTTGAAATCCCATAGGAGCTCTTTAATTTTCCGGGATAAAAATCCTATGTCTCTCCCCGGGATATAAGCTAACTCTGTACCAAATTTCATCAAAATCGGTTGAACGGTTGGGCCATGAAAAGCTAGCAGACACAGACAGACACACTTTCGCATTTATAATACAAGTATGGATTTCATTACAAGTTAGCTTTGTCTTACGTGGTGGTAAGTGATAATGCTGTCTGAGATAGTAGCCGACTAACTTGGAAGGGTTGTAGTAGTTTTTGTTACACCCACACCCCTCATCAGTTTCTACACGGCATTGTACTAAAATGTCGCTTGGCGGTAACTAGCCACGGCCCTGGCCTTCCACCAGACCAGACCAAAGACAAAAAAAATATTATAAAATCCCAAATTACCCAGGACGGGAATCCCATTTATAATACCACAGCGCTCACCAAGGCGCTAGGGAGATCGTCAAAAAACTATGGGCCTCATAAGAAAGTTCAGTCACTCAGCGGGCGATGGAGAGAGTGGAGCCTCTTTACGTGATCTAATCAGCACAACCAGAGTAACCGACACAGCCAGACTCTACCACCGGTCCAGAAAGAAGATTCTACTAAGAAAAGCTGGAAATAAATTAAGTTCAATTATGCCTATGATTTAGCCAAATAACTTACCAAGAGCCTCCGCCGCTGAATCCAATAGACTGCACCAGAGTGATGATCATTTGGAACAGGAATATGAAGAAGAACACCATGAAGTTGAAGGAGGAGTCGCTCCTGAACGCCTTGTATATCGGCCGGTACCAGCAGATGAAGCTGAAGGGCGTCAACAGCACGAAGTACAGTATCGAGAGCCCAAACACTGTGAAACCCTTGCCGGAGAATAGTAAGGCCATGCCTCCAACTATGTTCATTGCTAGGACCAACGAGTGGACTGTGAAAGAAAAATGTTCGAGTTATTTTTTGGTTGTACTTTATATTAATAACTAGCTAATGCCCGCGATTTAGTACGCGTGGATTTTTACGCAATTCTTGCTCCGTTGCGACGTGATTGAAGGACAAACCAACAAAAGAACATACTTTCGCATTTATACCTGTACCTGGTAGTGATAATTGTCTGTGACTTTAAAGTTTGTTTTAGTCAAAAATCGTTTTGTGAAAAGCGCAAGTAATAAATTTACATTATTGAGTAGTAAATGTTTGAAAAAATTATGAAAATATGGACATTGAATATATCACAGCGATTTTTTTCGATCAAGAAAAAGGAGTGAACATTTGAATGCCATAATTTCAAGGAAAAATGTGAGAAGAACAGGAATGAAATTTCGTTTTTATCGTGAACAGGCAATCCCCTCCATCCCTTGGGGACGCACCTTGGTACTCCACCATCTCTGGTGTCCCATAAGATGCTACTACTTCCTAAAGTAGTTTCGGCTGACCTTTTCCTTCTGTGTCTTGACAACAGCCTGCTGACGATTTTTTCTACGTTTTAAATTATTGTACGATGTGAATACTATCCTACAATTTGGCACTAAGTTGCTCTGGCGTAAATGAAGCTTTATATACTCACTAGACATGTGTCCGCTATAGCTTAACTTAACTGAAAACCGCTGCCGTGCCTATAGCGTACCGTAGCGTTATTGTCGTAGCTAGCAACGGTTTTCAGTTATCATCTATGACGAACCACCTGACAACGCAACACTGCCAACTGGCAACTGACAATGCATTGTTTGGTTTTTTGGTAACTAGAAACGCAATAATTATGCCTTCTCTTTCTTTCTTTCACTGAAAGCTGAGAAGGAGCGGTTATTGGCTACCGGCTTAGTAACTAAGAACTTGGTAAACCAAAGTCGACCTTATCTCTATTACGCTAAGGCTTAACTGTACAAGTACTTGTCCATTACACTTTGATCTGTCAATCTAAATACAGTTAGCCTTAGAGTAATAGAGATAAGGTCCTCTTTGGTTTATCAATCTTCATGAAATGTTTTTGGTTAACTGGACTGTGGCAAACTATTCGTGCAGGCGTCCACTATAGTTTGACCTATGTCAATGATCAAATTAAACTTTACTGCTATGAACTTAAGGTTGTGATTACTTCACGATATTCATGAAAGTAAAATTGGTTTTATTTTAGTGAATATGCGCGCGCTAGCTATACAGACGGTATTGATACGGCAGCTAGCTTAGTTACTACTACGGAAACCGCTGCGCGTTGCGCATATTAAATTAGTTGAAACACAACTCTGATACCGATATTCGGCAACGGTTAACAATATCGGTATTGAAACTAAGTAACTGTTGATTAACCGTTGCCGTAAATAGCCAATAACGCCCATCTTTAATACTCACACATCCACAGGTGGTACAGATGTCGCACGATCCTCTGGAACTCGAGCGGGATGTCGACGTTGATGTCCTGGTAGAAGCAGGGCTGGATCGGGCAGAAGGCGGGCAGCGGCGGCCAGTTGTTGCGTCTGCCGGCGGATCCTGCACGCAGCTCCGCCTCACGCCGCGCTAACTCTTCCGCTTTCCTTTCTAACTCTTCTTGCCGCTTCTGTATTTCGATTTCAATAGGCGTCATAACTTCGTACAGTCAATATTGTACAAAATCCAAAAAAAAAAATGTTAGAAGAGTAACTGAAACGATTTTTCGCCGATGTTTTATATAAATAGCTCAAACGGTAATGGAGTGGGCTGAAACCGAAAGGTCGACGGTTCAAACCCCGCCCGTTGCAATATTGTCCTACCTACTCCTAGCACAAGCCTGACGCTAAGTTGGAGAGGAAAGGGGAATATTAGTCATTTAACATGGCTAATATTCTTTTTTTTTAAAAAAGTTTTTTATTTACATAGATAAATGTTGCAAAAATATTTACAGAAATACACTTTGATTTGATTTGACACAATATACAGCATGGCTGGGATGTTGCAAAGGGCAACAATTTGACATTGCTACTCTGAATAAAAAGCTATACTTATATTAGTATGAGATTGTGACCAATTAATATTTTTTTATATTTAAATCAAATCATTTGTATGTTTCACATGCACTTAAACCTTAAATTAAAACGAAACCAAAGTCAACTTTCTACCGAAACGAATGTTAAAGTGGCACTAATACAAAATATGAAGGAACAAGGATGCTGTACTCATGGTCTTAAATAGTAAATTGTTCCCGCAAAACATAAATTATAATGTGACACATTTATGCCTTGTGTGGGCAATGTAATCTACGACAAACAGACGGTTTTACGGATGTCAAGATAGTGTAAAAAGTCGGTTTGCAAACAAAAGTTGATTTTAAAAATATATCTACCTGAGAATAATTAATTATTATTTACTAGAGACATAAGAGTTTCTTGATATTCCAGGACACAAAAATAACCAATGTTCTTTCCCAGGATGCAAGTTATCTCTGTATCTTTCGTCAAAATCCATTAAACGAATAGGCCGTGAAAAGCTATCAGACAGACAGACAGACAAACACACTTTTACATTTATAATAATAAGCATGGATTATTATACTATACCCATTTCGTTAATTCAGTTGTACAAAATCTCATAATTAAATTAATTTTCATTTTAAATCAATATTCTGTGCAGAAAAGGATTGCACTGCTTTTAGAACTTAGACCTTCTAACGTAGTTCAGTTTAGAGCTAAAAGTACAACTGAATTAACTGAAAAAACCATAAACCATCAGTACGGACGCGTGCTACTAGGTCTGCGATCAATAACCATAATATTTCTAGTCTCATACAGTGGAAAAAAGCTCTAAATATTTGATGTGAACCGATTACGTCTAGCTGTATACCCCACGGTCTCGAAATCAAAGTTCTACATTCACTATACGACCTAATTTAGTAGTCTAAATATATAAAAGGAAAAGGTGACTGACTGACTGACTGACTGATCTATCAACGCTCAGCTCAAACTACTGGACGGATTGGGCTGAAATTTGGCATGTAGGTAGCTATTATGACGTAGGCATGCGCTAAGAAAGGATTTTTGAAAACTCGACCCCTAAGGAGGCGAAATAGGGGTTTGAAATTTGTGTAGTCCACGCGGACGAAGTCGCGAGCATAAGCTAGTGCTTGATAGTTACTTATTGCCGTCGCGTCAACTAGTCTGTGTGTGTGTAGATGTCGCATAGATTACATTAAAGAACTCTAGACTCTTACACAGTAGGATCAATGTAAGATAACGATGATCACATTCTACTTGCATACTATTATGCACACATTTTAGATACATACAACTGATTGATTGTAGATAAATGATATAAATCAGTCATCATAGTAATATTATTATCATGGTGATGAAAAAGTTTCACTTTGTTAAGTACAAATTGTCTCCATTATTTATTCACTAGCTGATGCCCGCGACTTCGTCCGCGTGGATTTAGGTTTTTCAAAATCCCGTGGGAACTCTTTGATTTTCCGGGATAAAAAGTAGCCTATGTCACTCTCCACGTCTTTATCTATACCCATGCAAAAAATCACGTCAATCCGTTGCACCCTTGCGACTTGATTGAAGGACAAACCAATAAACCAACAAACAAACACACTTTCGCATTTATAATAAGGGTACTGATTATAGGCTAACTTAAAAGTTTTACCAGAAGTCAATTTGAATTATACAGATACAAATATTAATTTATGTAGATTGCTAGGTGATATTTTAAAATTATGAAGCCAATATTATTATGCTGTTTTTAAGGGTTCCGTACCTCAAAAGGAAAAACGGAACCCTTATAGGATAACTTTGTTGTCTATCTGTCTGTCTGCCTGACTGTCTGTCAAGAAATCTACAGGGTACTTCCCGTTGACTTAGAATCATGAAATATGGCAGGTAGGTAGGTCTAATAGCAGACACAATGGGGAAAAAAATTAGATTGTGGTCATGAACTAATAATCAGTATTTTCAATTTTCGTAGTAAAATAACTATATCAAGTGGGGTATCAGATGAAAGGACTTTACCTGTGCATTCTAAAACAGATTTTTATTTATTTTTATGCAAGGGTTTGATTTATAGTGCAAAATGTCGAAAAAATACGACTGTAGTACGGAACCCTCGGTGCGTGAGCCTGACTCGCACTTGGTGGGTGGTTTTTTAATCCTAAAATTGTGAATCTGACATTTTTGTTTCAGGGACATGATGAGAGACTGATGATGATCAGAGACTGGTATATAATATTCTGGTATTTCCTACATTGGAGTGTTAATAATGATATTTATGTACTGTTTTGATTTCTTTGTTAAAATTATTGGGCGACAGTGGCATAGATAACGTGCGATAAGAAATCTTTATACGAAAAGATAAGTGTAAAGACTGAAATAATACATGCAAAGATAATAAAAACATTAAAATGACTAATAATCACGAAAAATAAGTGAAGGGTGTTTACCTTTAGCTCCTTTAGTGCAAGTTTGGTAGCAAAGAAAACCGAAAGTGTGTTAATAGCATGCATACCAAAACAAATACTCCTCATTAAAATATCTTATTCAAAGAGCCAAGTCTTAATTGGGAAAATCAATTTTCTACTTTGCAGCCAATTGCATAAGGACATATAGTTCTGTTGCATTGAGGTTTAAAGCCCAGTATCCACCAAAATGGGGTGTGTTCAGCAGACCAATCAATTTATTGATTAATTATCACATCAACTATGGGCTGCTAAACAAATATCTGACCAATGATTTTAAGCTTGTTTCGTGCTTTTACATTGTATTGTACATATTGTATTGTATGAAACGCGTACATAGACATACCTCGATTAATTAGCCGCATTTTAAAATATCTATATTTTTTTAATATCTGACCGCCTGTTTTGGTGGATACCAGACCTTAAATGTGGATATTGAAACATAATTATGTACCCAAACAATGATACATTGGATTTAAAATTGCTCAGTCTCGCTGTATGTACAATCTCTGAATTGATAGGTCTAATCAAGTGATCTTTTTCTGCAGAAAGCATTATAGGAGAGCAATACAATTAGACCTATATTATGGAAGAGCAATTCATTAAGGCTCAGTCTTTATCCAAGCGGAGCAGAGAGATGTGTTCAGTTAATAGATAATGTGAACTTTTAAAACTCTGATTGGCTGACTGTAAACATCTCTTCTCCACTCTACATGGGTGGTAATTTTAGTTAAGATTTATGTTTATGTGCACCTAAACGTTTGTCGAATTTTAATTTGTCAGATACACTACAATACATACTTGAAAGTCAGCTGTGGTGAAGTTAGGTGGTGGTGCTTGGCTCTGTGGTTGCTGACTCGGCCGTGTGTACTGTCCGCCGCCGACTGGTGGGGGAGACACTGCCTGCATGATGGCCGGCTGTGTGGGTTGCTGGGCAGGCTGGGGCAGAAAAGCCAAAGTCAAATATTATCTAGAATATAAAATATATAAAAAGCTGACTGGCTGATCTATCAATGCACAGCTCAAACTACTATACAGATGAGGCTGAACTTTAAATGCAGCTATTATGATGTAGACATCCGCTAAGAAAGGATTTTTACCCCTAACGGGGTAAAATAGGGAGTTGAAATTTATTAAGTCCACGCGGACGAAGTTGCGAGCATAAGCTAGTCTGATATAAAGTTAGTCCATGATCTCAAGCTACATCATATTTTGGAAGAAATTGCTCAAAGATGGGTTGTTTCCAATGCACAGAGAATTCAATCTCAAGAGTACGCATATTCATTTATATGGATAGTGCTGGGCAGCGTGCTAGGAAAACTGGTCTTAACAATAGTTCTTGATAAAGAATAATAAAAGTTACAAATTACTCATCAGTATTGAATGATATTGGACCACCCTTGAAGCTTATTTAATTCAATCTTGAAAATAAACTTCTTGAAATCATTCTGGTGCTTGCAATCATGTGAAGCCATGTTTAAACTTGTATTAAGTACTGTACTCTACATAACTTTAACTAAATGAAAAGCCTGATACCTATACCAATAAGATATATCTAAGGCAAATGAGGTAGACTTTCCTGCAAGTTACTGTATTGTAGCTAAGTACAACAAAGAGTCCTATAAACAATATGAAATTTCTTTGTAAAAACGATTGAATCATGTAAAAGAAAGACAATATATGTAAATCAATTATCACACGTCTCTAGCGATATCGTTAATAAATAGGGTCGCATTATCAACCCACTATTAATCGAGAAATGACTAATAATCTCACCAAAGGCTGATTTGCATTTTGCTGTCCGTCAAAGGGATTATAGTCATCGAGACCTCTCGTGGCATTGTTAGTACTTCTAGCAACTTGCTGCACAGCTGGATCCTGCAATAAATTAAGTAGTTTACGCTAGAGATTTATCTCTAAACAGATTTTAGTAAGCGAAAATTTACTCACCGCAAAGGGATTGTCTATGGCTGGATCACTAAATGGATTATCTTCGAATTTCGACATTCCTTATTCTAAACTACGCCACTGTGTGTTTTATTAGGATTACGCAGCGCAAAATAAATACTCGTTCACTGTATTTTTAGCATTAAATGATAATAAATATTTAATCAATCCACAAAATTGACAGTTTGATAATGGTGACGAAGTGACAGATAATTGCAGATAATGACAGATTGGTGGATTGACACAGACGAATAATATAAATATGATATCGCTGGTTGCATGTCGTAGTACAGTAGAAACGGGTAACATTAGTACAGTAGTGACGGATTTTCATTTCTGTGCCAACAACGGAAACTGTATGAAATAAAAGAAATGAAACATAAGCAAGAGTTTGTTCAGCATTACCTATATAAAAAACCGGCCAAGTGCAAGTCAGGCTCACGCAATGAGGCTTCAGTACTACAGTCGTATTTTTCAACATTTTGCACGATAATTCAAAAACTATGCATAAAAATAAATAAAAATCTGTTTTAGAATTTGCAGGTGAAGACCTTTCATATGATACCCCACTTGATATAGTCACTCACTTCGAAAGTTGAAAATACTAATTATTAGTTCATGACCACAATTTTTTTTGTGTGATCTAACCCTAAATTCACGTTTTTTAGATTTTTCCTCAAATGTCAGCTATAAGAATAAGATCTACCTACCTGCCAAATTTCATGATTCTAGGTCAACGGGAAGTACCCTGTATGTTTCTTGACAGACAGACGGACAGACAGACAGACAGACAGACAGACAGACAACAAAGTGATCCTATAAGGGTTCCGTTTTTCCTTTTGAGGTACGGAACCCTAAATATGTACATGCTAAGTTTGGTTAATAATAATTGTTCCGGTTCTGGCAGCTGGCTCTGGCAACTAGGTACATTTCATTGCTAAATCCAGCTACAAACTGATTAAGAGTTACTAGTTAAGAGGAGTCAACTGATTTGCACGGCCAGAATGTAATGACCATAATAATAGGGGCTTAGATTTTGACTTCTCTAATCTCTGAATTCCAGTTCCACATAACTATTATGAGTTATGATGTAAAATTACTGTTACGTTCCCATAGCAGTGAAGGCAAGAGTGAAGGCGAAAATAAGTAATGTATGCGGTTGGCAGGGTTGGCAACTGGCAACTGCAGTAATCAGCGAGTCGAACTCGTACATCCTTCATCAATCATTCTAAGCAATCATTATTACTCAGCATTATTACAATAATTATTGGCTACAAAAGGCATTGATTTATTAACTACCAAAAGGGCTACAACTACAATCATTATAGTGAGCGAGCATCAACCAATCACAGGTGATTGCGATCATGACATACAACCAACAATGTCATGATCAACCAATCACAGGTGATTGCGATCATGACATTGTAGCTGTCATTCTACCGCACGAGTGTTTCGTTCATATTATCTATGGTTTCGTTTGTCACTTGTCAGCACTTGTCAGTTTAGATTGTTCTGTCAAAGTTGGGAGCTGTTTACGTTTTGTATAATTTATTTGCGAGCGATTTTCTTAATTTTTGAGTTTATTATTATTGTTTGTAAGTCGATAATTTATTTCGAAGTTTACACAGTGGCACGTATTCGTGATTATTGTATCTAAACGGACCGTGTCAGATGTCAAGAGGTGAATAAATCCGTGTTTTGTGTTCTAACGTGAGAGTGACAGCTTTTTTGTTTGGGATTTGGTGTGAAAACAAACGGTGAGTGGTCTTTTCATGGTCTTTTCCTTTTTATTATTCACTTTATTTATTTGTAACAAATACTGTAGCAAATACTTATCACTTATTTTAGAGTCCAAAGCCGTGGGGACTCAAAAAAAACTTCGTAAAAAATTGGTTGATGGTTAGACAAGGGTTTGATCAGCACCAAGGAACCAATCAAGGAACATAATATTTACTCTGTCAGCACACAGTGGCCAAAAATTTTTGTGCAATGGCACAGTAGGTAAGTAGGTACCTAATATTAGCTTCTTGGTAGGTACCTACATATTAGTGTTTAAAGTTACAACAGTCATTTTAGTGCCTAGTTTTTTAGGAGTTGCGCGAGCGCCACGATATCAGAGGTCAAATTAAGGCGAAAGTTGTTTGGTCTTGATATAGGGGAAGTAGCCAACTTACAGTATTAATTATTATTTATTACAGTTCACATAACATGGGTATATAATTGTTTTGAAGATCAAGTATGTACTTATAGCAAAACTTGATAGATATAGGATAGGATAGTTGCAAACCCTTGTTTAAGTCCCTTAACATACTCCCTTTGCCTTGTATTTATATAAAGGAAATGTGCTTTTTTGTAAAAAAGAACCCTGATCTTTTCACCAGACATGGAGATGTACTTGGAAAACGAACAAGACACAAAGACAGATTGATACTGCCTCACATAAAATTATGCTTATTTCAAAATAATTCATATTGCATGGCAATAACCATATTTAACCAGCTTCCTCCCCATGTTAAAGTAATGTCACTGCCTTCACTTAAATCATTCTTAAATAAATGGTTATTAGAGAAGTGCTACTATTCAATTAAGGAGTATCTAAAACCTTATAAGTGACTTTTTTTTTAATTTTAAAGAGGCGGATAAAATGTTTATATTTAATAATTTATGATTGATATGACTGACCCATTGATATGGATATGACCTTAAGTATTGTGGTGTTATTCTAAGATTGTTATTTCTATTTTTTTAACTGAAGAACATGTATACTTCTTTTTTTTTAATAATTATTATTGACTTGACAGGGGTTTTTTATATTTGAATAAAATCATATTGTTAACATTAGGTACTTTCTAGATAGATACATTTAAATATAAATAAGTTAAGTAGATTATTGATTGTTAATTTTCACACTTTATTATTCTATGATAATGTAGTTACTATAATAAGTTGCACACCAAATTATTGGTTGAATGTCAAGGGCTCAAAATAGATTTAAGACCAAATTGTACCACATTCTGGCAAATAAAAAACTATTTCTATTTCTATTTCTATTTCTTGAATGTAATAGGATAAATTCACATTTAAAAACTTTCAAAAGTGAAAGCAGATTTCGTTTCATAATAGGAATTACTTAAATTATTTATTTAGTATTCAGAATATTTTAAACATTAAGTTCTTACTTAATTTTTTGAATGTATTAAGCAATGATATTGAATGACACGGTAGGTACAACCCAACAAGCCTGTTTTCTAAAGGACATTCTTAATATTATGGAAACTTTGGAAACCTGTAGAACAGGTATTATATTATACAATTGGTGGGATGCCATTTATATTCAAAGGAGGCAATGAAATACCTACTGCATAAACTAGAATTCACTTTCACTATACTGTTACTATTGAATATATATTATATAAGGGGGGGTAAGGGGGTGCACTAACATCTTAACACCCCAAATGTCAACCTCACCTGCACGTGGTGCCCCCTGCGAATCAGCGAACGAGGATATGACCACTGAAGAATGGCGGGATAACCATTCCAAATGGCTTGGCTTTAAATAACACACACCAGAGACGGGCAGCAGCGTCACTGGTGCAAAATGGCCTACAGCCCTGCGCTGACAAACCCGCCTGCCCAGCGTGGTCAGTATGGGCATTACTTCTAATGAGCAGCGCCAACAGACAAAGGCCCCCAGTTCCCGGCAGTCCTGCTATTCCCGATCATGGTAAGGTGAGCGGGTGGATGAGGAAGGCTGAGGACCGTGTTTGGTGGCGTGCTCTTGGAAAGGCCTATGTCCAGCAGTGGACGCAAACAGGCTGATGGATTGGATTGGATATATTATATTACTCAAGATTAGTCATTTGTATACAGTGTACAACTATTCAGTGGCGTGCAGGTCATAGAGGAATAAATGCACTGCTTACCCCAGTTGTAATAGCTCAATGCATATTTTTCATTATGACCTGCCAGTAAACAGGTTCCTACCTGACTAATGCCTACCCTGGCTTCAAACCCTGTGCACGCCACTGCAACTATTAGTATAGTTATAGAGGACAACAGATGAAAAAAACGTTTGTTTGTGTTGTTGTGTTGTGCAACAACAAATGTGTTTTTTCATCTGTTTTGTTTATTCCATTAAAAACAATCTCTAAGCTAAATTGACAGTTCAAAAAGTAATGTGTAGAGAATATTTTGAAAGAATAGTGAATACCATTATTATTTAGACCTTTCAATTTAGTTTAGAGATTGTATGCGTCCGCCAAATCAGCATCAATGTCTTCTTCTTTTCTTAATATATGGCTTTTTTCAGTGCCATGTCAGCACAATGCTCTTTGCCAGTCTCAAGTAGCTTGAAGGAGACACAGAGGAGATTGGCCGGTAAAAATGTGCAGTTAAAATTTTAAACTGTATACTGTAATAGAAGGGTTAATTTATTGTTAGTGACATAATATACTTATTACATAAAATATTACAACTGGAATCACAGAGACAGACACACACACACGGAAAAGACAATAGAGAAACATAAATACCCAAATTATAGCTTACGTTGTTAATTTTAAAACACTCAGTGTCTTTATAATGCACGTTTTTATGATATCTAAATATATGAAACGAAAAGGTGACTGACTGACTGACTGATCTATCAACACACAACACTGTAGAATAAAATAGTAATCCAATTAATGTTAAAAACTTGTCATTGCAATCATAATTTTAAATGTCCATAAAAATACTTATGTTTCAAGGTAAGTACTCAAATAGCGATAACTGTTTATATTTTAATTACTTACTTAAGTACTTAAAATTGTTATTTTTCCTATGCTTATTAATTATTTTCTTGAATAGCCATTTCTAATATGCAAGTAAATTATGATTAGTCACAGACATTTATGGCTTTAGAAGCCTTAGAAGATAAACAGCCTTAAGAAATTATAACTTAAATCAGTCGTCATCAACCTATCGCTGGTTCACTACTGAGCACAGCTCTGCTCGTAGAATGAGAAGAGTTTGGCTATAGTCTACCACACAAGCGGAATTGGCAGACTTCACACACTTTTGAAAACATTATGGAGAACTTTGCAGGTTTCCTCGCGCAGTTTTTCTTCACCGGAACAAGTGATATTTTAATTGCTTGAAACATACATTAGAATAGAATAGAATCAGTACCCATATTATAAATGTGAAAGTGTGTTTGTTTGTTGGTTTGTTGGTTTGTCCTTCAACACGTCGCAACGGAGCAACGGATCGACGTGATTTTTTGCATGGTTATAGTTAAAAACCTGGAGAGTGACATAGGCTACTTTTTTCCCACAGGATTTTTAAAAACCTAAAACCATAGAATATATTTTTATTCAAGTAAACTTTCACAAGTGCTTTTGAATCGTAAACCCCCCTTCCAGGTTAGCCCGCTATCATCTTAGACTGCATCATCACTTACCACCAGGTGAGATTGCAGTCAAGGGCTAACTTGTATCTGAATAAAAAAAAAAAAAAAAACTAGTTAAATTTACCTTTTTTTTTTTTTTACTCTCTAAAGTTATAGGAGCCTGTCCGGCGACGAACCTCCTTGATCTAAGCACTGGGTTACAATGGTAACCCAGTGCTTAGGTCTTACTTACTATACAGTCTATACTTTTTTCAGTAAAATAGTATCCAATACTAAGTACTCACTTGCTTAGCAGTGACGACTACTAGTCGAGTTAGTAATAATAATAATTACCCTAACAATTCCCTGATTAGCATATAGGGGATATTGAATGAAGCAAGTAACTAACTAACCATTGTTTAACTATTTATCATTGTCTACCAATAAGGAAATCTTTACAAGCTATCAAAAGGTTGTTACACTCGAAAGGTCGTTTTTACGTTTAGCATGATGGGCGAATCTACACTGGTCGAATTTTTTCGTATTTAAATCGATTGGCAGAGTACCTACGACCTACCTACCTACAGTTTGAAAAAAAGAACAGAAAATAACTTTAAACTTCAGTGGGTGATTTATCGAACTAAATATTATATACGCAACAGTGATAGCTAGTGGTCAAGACTTCGAGGGATTCCGGGGTTCGATCCCGGGTACTCACCTCTGACTTTTCGGAGTTATGTGTATTTGCTATTTACTTAATAAGCAATTAAATATCACTTCCTTTAACGGTGAAGGAAAACATCGTGGGGAAACCTACATACCTGATATTTCTCTATGCGATGTTCTCAAACGTGCGTGAAGTCCGACAATTATACTTGGCCAGTGTGGTGGACTATGGTCTATAGCTAAACCCTTCTCATCGAAAAGATTCGAGCTTAGTAATGAGCTGGCGATAGGTGAATGATGATGATGATAGTGATGAGTTACAGTAGCGGACAGGAAATATTGTACCTTAGAAAGATATAGTAGTTTTGTAGAGTAGTTGTCTCTGTTGTTGAGACCGACAAAACGTCACATACGTAGATAAAAGTGATAGAGACAACGCTCTACGAAGCTGAAATCTCGTTCTAAAGGTCGATGTACAATATTTCTTGCAGGCTACTGTACTCAAAAGCTGATGTGGCTAACGTATGCATCGTGCAATTTGTTGCGATCGATCGACCAGCTGCACGGCCAAAACCGGTCCGTGTAAACGCAGCATTATAATGAGTCGGTGCGAAAACATTATGTGGGCGGTGTTACGTAAGAAACCCATGTTTCCAGCTCAGTACGCCCGTATAGAACAACTTTGTCGATAAAACGGCCAGACGGCGTCGAACTAACGGTGTCCGTCAACGTAGGTACGAGAATACTATGTTTGTATTGTATAGTAGGTAGGTAGGTATGTCTCATCGGAACTATACTATATCTGCACGATATATTGAAAGTGGTCGTCCGCATTGCACGGATGTATGTAAATCTATCACACATCACACCAATATTGTAGTAGTATTGTATTGTTTGTGTGTGTGTGTGTGTGTGTGTGTGTGTGTGTGTGTGTGTGTGTGTGTGTATATATGTATGTATGTATATATGTTTGTTACTCTTTCACCCAAAACCTTGTATTAACACATAGGTTACTTGTTATTCGCGAAAATCAAGAGTTCCCACGGGATTTTAAAAAAAAACCTATATCCGGGACGGGAATTGATGATCGCAGTAGATGATAGTAAGTAGTTAGTAGTAGCACAGCTGAGGACGCTGCTGCCCGACTATACTCCCTTAGTCGCCTCGTACGACACCCGCGGAAGAGGGCCGGTGACAACTGTATTCTGCTGCGCGATTGCGGTAGAATGACAGCTACTATGTCACGATCACAATCACCCCTGATTGGTTGACGCTCGCTCACTATTGGCTACAAGCTACAATGCATTGTTGCAACAAGAATAGTACAAATTCAGCCAATCATAACAATTGAGTTTCTAATAATGATTGATGCAGGTTTTACGAAATCGCTCTACCGATCTGCCGTCACCACACGGCACCCGGGTTAGGTAATTTGTACGAATAGATATATTTAATCTGTTTCTAGGGTCATGAAATGATCCTATCAAAATGAATAAATCTTGCATTACCATATTATTATGTACTCGAGTAGTTCGCAAATAAAACATTTTCAGTCCATCGCACCCATATAGCGAAAGTTTCCCGATAAACGAGCAGCAGGCGTCATCGTGACGATGCGGAATGTCAGATCTGCCTGCAAATGGCATATCTCATCGGGTTAAATGAAGTGAAATGGGTAACTGACATTGTTATATACTTCCTTTGGTCGTGGATAAATGGTCTATCAAGGTGAAGTTTATTGCGAGCCGGGTAACATGTTTACTCTTCAATAAGTTCATTAATTTAGATGGAAATGTTATCTCGAATTATAAGCAGTTCTGTGTTTGATTTCTTCTTGATAATCTGGGTCAGGTGTCTTCAAACTTTTTGATCTACAGTTTAGCGTAACGGCCACACGGATTCTTCCACTAAGCCCAAAGAGCTAACTCATTATACTAATTACCAACATCACCTGCTGTAACGGTGAAACGGAAAACATCGCGAGGAAACCTGCATGCCTGAGAGTTCTACTACTGAGAGACTACACACACCTTTGCGAACATTATAGTTTGCAAAGGTGTGTGTAGTCTACCAATCTGCACATGACCAGCGTGGTAGACTATGGCCAAAAACCCTTTTCAGTCTGAGAGGAGACCCGTGTTCTGTAGTGAGCCGGCGATGGGTTGATCATGATGATGATGATGATGAGCAGCTGCTAATGTCTAATTACCTACCTATCATAATATCAGTCGTTTACTGATCATCTCAGACTAGTAATAGAGTCCCGTTGGACCCTTCGGGCACGGAGTCCTAGATATATCTGTAGAGGCTGACTTAGTATTACTCGGGAGCTAAGGCAGGACGCTTACGGTGTAATCAGTCCCTACCAAGCGGCCTTTGAGCGAACACGCGTTGATAGAATATTAAATTAGTTCGAAGTGTTATAATTAACCGTCCCCACACACCCCAATACCATCCCAACATAGAGGGCCCTGTTTCCCACTGGGCACTATGGGCACGTGCCCAGGGCCCACGATCGATAGGGGCCCACTAGTCCTTGCCAGATCACCAAACTATAACCGACCGACCGATATTTTATTACCGAAAATTTAGAACGTGACTTATCTACTTTCTTTGCCTATTCTAAGAAAATAGTACCTACTCTGTCAAGATCATAGAGGCCCCATTATTCTAATGTGCCCAGGGCCTCCAATAGGATAAAGATGGCTCTGCTGAATATACCCATGTTTCTAGATGTTTCTAGTTCACCACGCCCGTATAGCACATAGTTTGCTGATAAACGACCAGTCGGCGACACTGTGCCGGGTGTCGAATGTCCGATCGCCCTGTGAAACCTATATACGACCTATAATATGTAATCTTATTATGTATCATATAATACACATAATCTCATTATCAATGTTATATTATACTTACTCGTATAACCTTATTATGTTAATCGAGTAAATTAGGAAGCCTTTGCCTTTGAAGGAAATGCTTTTTCAGCTGTTGCTTTATTGACTTATGGATGACCGTGATATAGGACATGCCATGTTTACGGATGTAATAAATGAATTTATATTGTACCTAATCATTAATCAGTATCGCAAGTCGCGAAGTAAAAATGCAAAAAAAAAACAAATATAGACAAATAACAGTGTTTCTAAAAGTAGGAAAGTAAGTTTATTTATTAATTATAGACACACGCTTGACCACAATTGTATTACGTTATCCGTAGGTTACAGAAAGATTATAATTAAGTACAGTGGAATCCGTTTATAACGACATCGAAAGGAATTAACAAACACGTCATACGAAGCGAACGTCATACAAAGCATTTTTGTTAAAAAAAACCTTATTTACGATAGGTACCAGATTGATATCACTAAAAACAATGCATGATGTTCAACTATCAGTTACTCACTGAGGTTCAAAACAAAAACAAGCCACGGGCTGAATGTCGTCGGGAATCAACGAACATTGCCGAAGGTGTACAGAATCATGTCGGTCACTATAAACGGACAAAATTTATTAAAATGGGTCATAATAAGCGACATGTCACTGTAAGCGAATCCGCGAAGTCATTATATTCGATTTCGTTACAAAGAATTGTACACGAAAACCAAACTTCGTTGTGTAATGACGTCATAATAAGCGGTTGGTCAATATAGGCGGAGTCATAATAAACGGATTCTTAAGTCTTACTGTACTGTACTTAAGTCTTTCAGGCTTTATATATATGAAATTATTAGGTATTCGGACAAATTAAATGTTGGACAAATACCTATCTAGCCTTAATTATTTACCTACCTAATAATGTAAAGAAAAACCTAAAAGGAAATCATAAAAGACCACATGGCCAGATTAATTGCAATTTGCAACCGAGGTTACCAATGTGTAATGGCAACATTTTGATGATTATTTCGAGGTAACTATCGAAATATACTTACACAATAGGTCGTCTACTCAGTAAAACACTCTGTTCAAATGGCTAACTAGGTACCTACCTTCTTCGAATAAACGATTTTTAGGGTTCCATACCTCAAAAGGAAAAACTGAAGCCTTATATTAGGATCACTTTGTTATCTGTCTGTCTGTCTGAAGAAACCTATAGGGTAGATACTTCCCGTTGACCTAGAATCATGAAATTTGGCAGGTAGGTAGGTAGGTCTTATAGCAGACAGGGGAAAAATCTGCAAACCGTGAGTTTTAGGTTACATCACAAAAAAAAAAAAATTAAAATGTGTTCATGAACAAATCATTTGTATTTTCAACTTTCAAAGTAAGATAACTATGCCAAGTGGGGTATCATATAAAAGGGCTTTACCTGTACATTCTAAAACATTTATTTTTATTTATTTTTATGCATTATAGTTTTTGATTTATCGTGCAAAATGTCGAAAAAGTACGACTTTAGTACGGAAACCTCGGTGCGCAAGTCTGACTCGCACTTAGCCGGTTTTTTTTTTCTTAATCAAGATAAGAATAAATTAAATAAAAATAGTAGAATTAATTAATAACTGAGGACATTAAAGTTTAGTTGCTAAAATTCAAAGACCTTGAATCAAGCTAATGGAAAGAAATCATAATTTCGATGCTGTTGACCGATAAAAAGGCGGATATATAAAATGCGTTTTATTAGAGCGGTTTAAAAGTTAGTGAACGGTTAACCTTGTGGTCTCTGTAAACGATTACGTGCGGCGTGTTAACAAGAAATAGCCAAGCAAATTTTTCGCCAAGGTTAATAAATGCCCTGATTATATCTGTAACCTGTTAAACCAAAAAAATATAAAAATATTAGCTAACGGCTGGCATGCATTGCTATGCGACTCGTGCCGCGTGCGCCACCTATAGGTATAAATTATTTTTCCCGCGTGTATTTAATTTGATATGTGCTGTGCTGTGATCTGCTTACTTGCAATGTGAAGGAGCCCTCATAACGATCAAAGGATTTCAATATTTTGCTTAGTAAAAAATATTATAATGATAGAGTAATCGACATAACTCAGCGGGTGGCGAAGCTGAAGTGGCAATGGGCAGGGCAGATAGTTCGAAAAACCGATAGACGTTGGGGTCCCAAGGTGCTGGAATGGCGACCTCGCACCGGAAAGCGTTGGAAGACCCCCACTAGGTGGGTTGATGACATTAGGCGAGTCGCAGGGAGCCGCTGGATTAGGGAGACGCAAGACCGTGGCGTGTGGAAGTCCCTACAAGAGACCTATGTCCCGCAGTGGACGTCTATCGGTTGATGATGATGATGATAATATAGGATTGGATGTAGTTATTAGTTTATGGTTAATTCAGACTTTGTACCTAAATTTTATGGTACCTACTAACATTTCGAAGGAAACTTACAGTTTTAAATTTATTATCCCAGCGCCTATTAGAACCGGCGATTTATTTCAACTTTAATTGCGGATAATAAAACGTTGGGGAAACATTTGAAGTCTTTACGACTTAATTTAAAATTGGATTATTTTGTAACATTAAGAAAATGAATATTAAAACTTTGTACCAGTATTAGCCGAGACCCTTTCTAGTTCTTAGGGATGAATGTTGAGTTATAAAAACCATTGAGTATTTTACAGTTCAGAGGTATAGTCTAAGTTATTATTTATAACATAAGCTCTACTATTAAATCTTCACAGTGTTAACGATGACGCAGCGGATCGGAGGTCGTAACTCGTAAGTTCAAATTTAAAATCGTACCCCTTCTATTTCTTGGAGAAGAATGTTAAGTTAGAAAAAATGCGATGCGGCCAAGTGCCAGTCACACTTGCGCACTGAGGGCTCCGTACTACAGTCGTATTTTTTGGACATTTAGCACGATAAATCGAAAACTGTTATGCACAAAAATAAATAAAAATCAAAATAACAGAGCAAAATGTTGCCCTATCATTTTATCAAATACATTGTTAGGTATAACAGATAACTAGTGCATTTACCTAATATTTTAGTGTAGGTAGGTAAATACACATTAATTTAGCAACTAGACCAAAAGGTTGGTTGTTATTTTAGATAGCACTAGTTGATGGCTGCGACTTCGTCCGCGTCCCGCGGGAACTCTTTGATTTACCGGGATAAAAGTAACCTATGTCACTCTCCAGGTCTTTATTTATACCCATGCAAAAAATCACGTCACCGTCCGTTGCACCGTTGCGACGTGATTGAAGGACAAACCAACAAACCAACATACCAACAAACCAGCAAACAAACACACTTTCGCATTTATAGTAAGGGTACTGATTTAATTTTGTTGGCCTGAAATTAAACCTACAATTAAAAGTGCACTTGCATAAAATTACTCTGAAGTGGGTCTGTTACGTATTCCTTTATTTCACGCCTATCTTAATTAGGATTTCCACGAAATTGTATAATACAGGACATGTTTCATAATAGTACTATACTCTAAGATTTTATACGTCTTTGTTATCTGCTATCTGCCAAAGCCAACATGATCCAAACTTCATAGTCGCAGAGACAATGCGCAGAGGAGCTTTCAGCTTTTATAAAATAACGAAGATCTGGCCCTCACAGGCTCTTTCTCCATTCCAAATCCAATACAAGTAAGCCCTTGACTTCGAGTTCGATCTCACCTGCTAGGTGATTCGCTAACTCACATTGTATAACACCGAATGATAACCATTTAGGACATTTGATATCTATTTCTAATCCATTGAAAGTTTTCTAAGAAGAATAATTACATATTTTGATATCATTCAGTGTATCAGCAATGTCAATGAGCTCGGAATATCATTCAGTTTGAACACTGAATTAGCGAATAACCCACATAAACTTTTACAGTTTCCTGAGGATGACTGTTTGTATATACATATATTTCATGTATTTTTGGATGTTTTGTGAACAATAAATAAAAAAAATATCCCCTGGTGGTAATGGTAAGTAATGATGCAGTCTAAGAGGAAAGCGGACTAACTGGGAAGTTTAAATTTTTGACGACCTCCCTGGCGTAGTGGTAAGCTCTGTGGTCTTATTAGTGGCAGGTCCCCGGTTCGATTCCCGGCAGGGTTTTGGAATTTTATAGTTTCTAAATTTCTGGTCTGGTCTGGTGGGAGGCTTCAACCGGCAAAGCCGGCACGGTTTAGCGATTTAGCGTTCCAGTACGATGCCGTGTAAAAACAAAAGCCATACTCCTTCCATCTTAGACTGCGTCATCACTTACTACCAGGTGAGATTGCAGTCAAGGGCTAACTTGTATCGGAATAAAAAAAAACAATTGCCTGAAAAATTAAGAAATATCCTACAATAATCAGAACGTTAGGAAACCCTTGTCATACATCACGCAGGCACTTTGTAAATGTGTCTGTCTATTTTCGTACCTACCGTGTAATGTACAGTGCAATTATTTCGCACAAGCCAGCTAAAACGACCATTCGTATGCTAGTCACAACTCAGCGCAGCGACCTTACTCCGGAGGTCGCGATAAAGTTAAATAATAAACGGTATCAGTTAGACAAAGTCATACGTGCTTGCCGGCTTCCGTGAATTTGGCAGTTGCCGAGTTTTGCTGTAATGCGGTAGAGTTACGTAGAACATTTTGAAAAGAATGGCAGGATCAAATCTAAGTTCCCAGTATTTGGCTTTATTATTAATCTAATACATATTTTGGACCCGCGTTTCGCATTTAAATGATGAATGTTTAGCGACTATTAAATATCCTTTAATATATTTAAGGAACTGACTGACTGACTCATATCAACACACAGCTCGAATTACTGGATGGATCGGACTGTTTGGCATGCCGATATCTATTATAATTATGACGTAGACATCCGCTAAGAAAAGATATTTGAAAATTCAACCCCTAAAGGGGCCAAAATAAAATAAATGAATAGCAGTTGTATTTACTGGATATTATGATTAAAATTAAATATCTATGTTCTATAATATTAAACTTATGTACTTAAATAAGCAGACCCGTCAAACAAAATGGTATAATAGGCATAACAATTTTTACAACGCGGCTGTTTCCTATTTTTGTGCGCTCACTTTTATTTTCTGCTCGCGTCCAACGATAGAAGTTCGGAAGGTCACCCTAACTTTCCGGAAGAGAAATAAACGGAAAGTACTTTTGTCTGTCGCAAAGTATTTTTGTACTAAAACACGGCACAACCGAGCTTCTTAGCTGTGTTTAAGGAGTGAATTTGTTCCATTCTCTCGCTTTCCTGTTTTATGAATTCCTTAAGTTCATTTTAATGAGAAATCTGTTTAAGAGGCTAAGGTACTGTTATAATTCTTGCAGATTCCTGTAATCCTTTGGAATTTGGATAAGTAATGTTTTGTATATTTATTAATTGCTACTTGGATCTTAAAATCCGTGTCATTTTAATAGATATAAGTCACGCAAATAACTATTGCGCTGGAACCATGTCTCATTAACATCGAAATGACGTCATTTTGACGTCAGCCGTAATAAAAATATACCATCAGCTCGCAACTTCAGCCTAGTGCTGACGTCACTAACAAACAATGGCGGCCGCGGGCATTAGCAATTTGTGGGACTTATACTACAATAATTTTGTGTTTTAAAAAAAATATTACAATTGAAAAAGAATATGGAAAATATTACAATAAAACCTTAAATAGCCTTATCTAATTGCTACACAAATCATGCCTGCGTGAAATGGTGCCAAGAATACTGGCTGCATGTCTGCGCTGGACTGACCAGATTTTTCGTCCGCGCGGATGTATTTAGTACTTCTGTCAGGGTAATATTATCCTGTTGGAATTTCTAAAAGTCCTTTCTTAGTATGAGTCACGTCATAGAAACCACCAATAACCTACATAGATCTCAAGTTTCTAGCCCCCAGAGATCTCAAAGTCAAAATAGGACTCAAAATGAGATGATGCCCGCACCTTCGTCAATGTGAATTTAGATTTTAAATAGTTGATTTTCCGGGATAAAAAATAGAGAGTCTCCTAGATGCAAGCTAGTTACTTAAATCTAAACGTATCTTTCGTTAAAATCGGTTTAACGGATGGGCCGTGAAAAGGTAACGGACACACAGACAGACACTTCCGCAATCCGCATAAGCAAACAAATACTACAACATCTGTTAATAAAGGAATAAGTGTCAAGAGCATACTTTTAGACTGAGGCGACAAGCTTCAAAAACAGTATCAAAAATTCTACTTTCTCTTTTTACATAAAAAGTAAGCGTAAAATATGTGAAAGTTGGCTTTTATGTGAAAGAGGTAAATTCAAAGACAATGAAAGACGCTTAATCCTTCCTTTTAATCACCTGTTCTCTTTATAATATTGATAAGAGTTTTCACATAAAAATACTTAGTTATTTATGTTGAAAACGTCATTATTGTGAACTGTTTGTTATATGCAACTAGCTGATGCCCGCGACTTCGTCCGCGTGTATTTAGGTTTTGAAAATCCCGTGGGAACTCTTTGAACTCTGTTAACTCTCTTTGAACGGATAAAAAGTAGCCTATGTCACTCTCCAGGTCTTCAACTATACTCGTGCAAAAATCACGTCGATCCGTTGCTCCGTTGTGACGTGATTGAAAGACAAACCAATAAACCAACAAACAATCACACTTTCGCAATTATAATAAGGGTACTGATTACTTAATGTCATGGCCGATGTACCTACATTATTTTCTGCCGCGTACTGTACATAGTTACTTTAATTTTTTTTTATTCAGATACAAGTTAGCTGTTTTTTTGTTTTTTTGTTTTGTTAGTTTGTTTCATTTTTACCGAATTAAATCCCTAAGAAACAGAACAGAAACGTATAACAGTTCATGACAGTTAGGAAACTTGTAACAAAATGTCGAGGCTTCGAGGCCACTGGCAGGCGTCAAAGGTGACATTTGACTGTAGGTAGCCTTTTTTTGATGTCACGTCACCTATAGCCTAATATTTGACGTATCTTCGATTCAGGGTCAAATCGAGAGTTCCCTCACTCTAGTTCACTCTGCCTTAAGTTTTTGTGGTGAGATTATTAATTTTTAAAACACTTAAGTAGGAAAGTACTTGTTATAGTCGACGCATTTTAAACTAAATCTGGTCACTTTCAGAAATCAGGAGATTTTGTAACTTATTTCTTTACTATAGTCGACGCATTTTAAACTGAGTCGTCAAGTTATCTGTCTGTTTCGCTCACACTTACCTACGACCTGTAAGTGCCGACCAGCTTTAGTTTCACAGCACATAAGATTGTGTTTATCGCATTGTACTAGACAGTAATTCGATCCTAGTTTCACGTAGACTCCGACTGAACCTGGCCATTACGCAACAGCGAATTTCCTTGTGCCTCGGACCGGTAGTTTACTACGTAATTTTGTACGGCATATATTATTATCAAACTACATAGCTTTCTTTTTAAACTAAGAATATTGGCCATGTTAAACAGGACTAATAAGTACATATATCCATACTAATATAAATGTGAAAGTGTGTCTGTCTGCCTGCCTGCTAGCCTTTCGCGGCCCGTCCGTTCAACAGATTTTGACGAAATTTGGTACAGAGACAGCTTGCATCCCAGGGTGGGACATGATGTACTTTTTATCTCGGAAAATCAAAGAGTTCCCAAGGGATTTTTAAAAACCTAAATCCACGCGGACGAAGTCTCGGACATCATCTAGTTATACTTAGATTAGTTTTTTCTCTATAATCTATTAAAAAATCTCTGTGCCAAAGGTTGAATGTATTTGTCGAAATTCCATTAGTCTCTCTTAGTTACAAATAAAATTGTAATAATTATTATCGCTCTTTATCGCTCGGGGGTCCCTATTAACATAGATAAGTAACTCACATTAAAATAAAAACAGATGGGACGTTTGTTTAATAACGATTACACTAAAGATGATAACCACATTTACGTGTACGTGAATATAATTTTGCAAATTCAGCCAATTGTTGGCTGGCAGAAGATACTATCTCAAACATTAACTAGGTTTACTGCGAGTCCGATAGGCCTCATTTCGTTTGCCACTAATTGGCCCATAAACACTTATCTAGAACATTCCATCCTCTCTTCATTGCTACTCCGAGCCAAATTGTTAACAAAACAATCCAAGAGTTACAGACCTATAATTGCAATTGGCTTTACAACCTACTTTAACTACTTCACTACCTAAACAAGTGGTAATAAAAAAACATGACTGCCCTGCCCAAAAACGAACTTAAAGGTACGATTCCGAACCACGCTGCATGCAGCAGTTCTGTCGCGGTACTACTGGTCCCCATACAATCTCTACGTATAAGCTTATATATGAGATTACATTCCGAGCTAGACAGCAATGTCGCGGCAGCAATGTAGCGGAACAATGTAGATTGTATGGGGACCAGTAGTGCCGCAACAGCACTGTTGCGACAGCACTGCTGCGTGCAGCGTGGTTCGGAATCATACCTTTAATCTCTTTGAATTTAAAAATGGCGCCTATAGCCGCCATATTGAGTCTTTCAAATTTATAGCCAGTATCACTCGGGATGATGTAAGGGTACCCCATCCCACAGATCCAAATCTGTTCAGGCTGTTTGAAATTATACTACACAAATTTCAAACCCCTATTTCACCCCCTTAGGCGTTGAACTTTCAAAAATCCTTTCTTAGCGGATGCCTACGTCATAATAGCTATCTACATGCCAAATTTCAGCTCGATCCATCCAGTAGTTTGAGCTGTGCGTTGATAGATCAGTCAGTCAGTCACTTTTTCTTTTTATATATGTATTTAGAATACAGAAACACACTTACATATAGTACGCGACAGGTCGAGATGGCAATTGGGAAGAAACAGCCCCCGCGCTACGGGTGCGCGAGGTTTTCCCCCGCCTCATACCCCGATTGCTATCTCAACCTGTCACGGACTATACACCCTATAATGTCGAACAGTGCCACAATAAAAGTTAAGTAACAATATGATTTTCAGTGTTGAATTCCGTAAGTCTCTAATCCAATTCCTAATATGCCAGAGACTATTTGCAGTCCACACAAGATAGAAATGAAATTGGCTCTCAGAATATGATATTCTTGTTCATGCAGTTATTATTTAGAGCAAAATATCGCGGTAGTAGAAGCGCGAATGACCTTAGAAAGTGGAGCATAGCGTAGAAACATATCATAAATTCAGCAATATAAGGTTTCCCAGCAGCTAGTTGCCTTTTGAAGTGAACTTCCTTTCAGCCCCGGGAATATATACGTTGTTCTGTTGTGTTTGCGAGTTAGGAGCGGCAAATTGTAGGATTACACAACTCCTAAGTTGTACGGTCAACATCACCGCCGAATCTTCTTCGGCAACGAATTCATCGGCCTGTTTTTTGACGATCGTGATTGTTTATTTTCAAAACATGGGACGAACAAAATAACTTGGCACTGACAGCGGAATTCAAATAAAGCTTTGTTGGTGTTACAAATTAGGAGTTTGTTTTGTTTTGCGTCGTTTAGTAAGTTATGAAAATGCCGTCGGTAAGGAATGTTTTGGACCGCTCCTCGCTCGAGTCTCTCAGGGGGTGTTTTTCATTTTGAAAATAATATTAAGTACAGCATGTTTGTCGCGAAATCGGTGATTTATGTTAGTTTCCGTTTACTAGCAGGCCATCCGTTTGGACTTCCTTTCGGCGGTATCGTGTAAATAAGGTCTTGGCATTTTGCTTGCCAGTTTAATGGCTGTAAATTTTATAAGAAAAACAGTTGTTGGCTGCCGCGCCCAAGATAGAGTAGCAACCGTTTGTGAATATTTATTGCTTCACAAAAATGTATTTTCGTGTCGAAGTTTGCTTGCTGTTAGTTTTTCGTTTTCCAACTTTTTTTTCTATGTTCTTATGTCTATTATTGCATTGTATGATCATTCAAATCAAAAAGGTGGGGGCGCCCCGCACACCACGCAGCCCCCGCGCTGTCCCGGTGCGGGTGTGCGGGACGTCCCCCCGCCTCATACCCCGATTGCTATTTCAACCTGTCGCGTACTATACTTACATTCGTTTTTAAAATTAATTTGGTCTATTTATTTCTTGTGAGTTACATATATTTTTAAAGAGAAAGTTTTAACGAACTTTAGTACCAACATTAGTTGTTTAAGTATCGACATGTAAACATCTGAATAATGTTGTAAATTGTCTGCAAATCTACTGATCTGAAGAAACAATGGTAGTAGAGTCGATATCTCTGTACATGTTATATTAATGCGTAAGTGTGTTTGTTTGTTGGTTTGTCTTGCAATCACGCCGCAACGGAGCAACGAGTTGGCGTAATTGTTTGCATGGATATACCTAGCTATAGACCTGGAGAGCGACAAAGGCTCGGGATTTTAAGAACCTAAACCTACGCAGACGAAGTCGCGGGCATCAGCTAGTTACTAAATGATGCAGGCGAGCAGCTGTTGTCATAAAGTTACGGCCACATAAAATAGAATTCACTTCACCGCAAAATCAAGAGGGTTTACCTTGTTACCGTGTGTGCAATAAAAATTCCCGCGCGTCCCGTAGGGAGCTACTCCGCTCCCGGATTTCCCCCGTCTATTTGGTGTAAATAAGCGTCCCCTTTGTTTGTCAGATAAAACGCTCTCGAATTCCCAACAATCAACGTAAAATTGCTATTTGGGAAAATGATCCATCGTGCCATCCGATTTATGCTGAGATTTTTGATGTTTCTTCAGTATAAAACTTAATGGATTCGATGCATCGATATAAATGACAAGATATGGTCAAGCGAACAAAATTTTTCACGGTTTTGGCACTAAATAAATCAGCGCCAACTCTTAGGACACTAATGAACGACCCGTTTGAAATCCAGACGTCACTGAGGTTGCATTGGTGCGTGCTAAAGCACCACTGAGTCGGTGCCATTTTGTTTGTTCAATAGCCCTGTCCATACGAAGTAATATATAAGTCAATGATTCGATGAATTTCTAAATAAATTCTTTAATTATGTCCTTTTATCCTTGAATGTCTATCTGAAACTTCACGTAATAGGATTCACAGATTTACCTATGTCTATCTTTTCCATATTATTTAGTGCTTCAATTACAGCATATCCCATTGCTCAAAGACAAAGCAAAAGAGTCCGTCCCTCTTTCTTTCTCTTGCTTATCCAGGACCCCGGTCTATGGGCTATGGTGAAAATGTACATATAGTGCTCGACAGGTCGAGGTAGCAATCGGGGTGGGGACGCCCCACACACCCGCACAGCCGCTGCGCTAACCCGGTGCGTGACACGTCCCCTGTCTCATACCCCGATTGTCATCTCGACCTGTCGCGTACTAATACATTACATTTACATTTGAACGTGCAACCATAACTTTGTATTTCTTTAACTTGTTTCACGAACATTTTGCAATCCAGTTCTATCAAGATTTTACTTTTGAACCCCAAGTTGCCCAACACACAAAAATACTTTCACTGCAGTTGCAATCCAAACATTTCCCATTTGGTTTTGTAAGCGTTAAAAGTATCTAAATGTACCGTTGGGATTATCCGATCTTGGCTTTCTTTTTCTCCTTGTAAAAAGAACCTCTTTGTTTGCAGTTAACGATTGTAACTTCGTTGCGGGAAGTAATAATATAAGACTATTGTTCCTTCTACTAACTTTGCTCTTTTTTGAAGTGTAATCCTAACTGTATTAGACTTCATTGTTCTAAGTTCTAATGTCACTAATGCACTGCACATTAATTGCAAGTTATAAATGTTAAGCATAGAATCAGGGTGAGATCTATAGAGCGCACTCTGACTTAACTTAGACTTAAGACAGAGTTAAAACGAAACAGAGCTATATCTCTCGCATAAATCTGTCTTGTTTTAACTCAATCTTAAGTCTGAGCAAAGTCAAAGTGCGCTCTATAGATCTCAGCCTCAGATGAATTTACTATTGTTACATCTGAAAATCATTAAAATCTTCATTATTATCATCTCAATTTCTCAACCCATCGCTGGCCCGTTACTCAGCACAGATGTAAACAAGCATTCTGAGACTTTTCTCAGAATGCTTGTTCTCAGATTATTTACTTTAGAATACCTACTTAGCGTTTAAGTACCCATCTAGCCGATTTAATATCGACGAGCTAATATGCCGAAGTATATGTATAATGGATAACATTTGAGGAAGGTCTCGCCATATTTTATTTTATTTAATTGGAAGCCAACGGTATACAAAAAAATTATTATTATTCTATGACGATTCTGATGATATGGCGTGATTTTGAACTTACGATTTCTTCTTTTACCGATAGCACAGCCTAATGGGCATGGATACATGGATACATAACCTCACATGTAACTATGTATTATTAAGAATCTTTTTTCTCCTAACTTAATTTGATAGACTTTGTCAATAATTTTGGTTAGTCTGGTAAGTAGAACAAGTAGGTGTGTATCAAAAGTTTGATTCGTCAATGTGGGCCTCAAGTCTGGGTCTGATACTATATGGGAGCTCGCCATCCTTCTTTGTTCACTATACCGAAATTGTCAACAGCAACTCATCCAATGTATTCCGACTTAGTTATACTAATAATAATAATAGATTCCGTTATGTTACCGCTATGTTAATTCTTACGATTATCTCTAGTTTCGAGACTAATGTGCCTGACAATATATCAGGTGTGCTTTTGAATTGCAAATGAACGATCCGGATGTCAAAACCAAGAGCAATAATTTGCCGTTTATATACAGTGCTAAATATTCATTACCGTTGAGAATAGATGCTGTGAACGGTAACTAAATATTACGCTGAAATGTTGTGTCGTTTGCCTAAAAGCTCTATTGGAAAATATTTAATAAAGCTAACACTTCTGAAAGTTACACTTCTGATGTTATTATAACTCAGTTTCTTTTATGTTAAGCATGCATAAATTCACTGCACAATCCAGGAGTTACAACTTACAATATAGGGATAACATTATGCAAAGTTGTGTATGGTAAACAATTTACACGCACGCTTGCTTTACATTTTATATATTGAGCCCGACATGTACATTGACGTCAGCGCTTTGATACAGTTATGGCTATATATGTATTATATATAGTAATGGAATAGGTACTGATTATCGATTACTATGCACTGATTAGATAAAGAGTAGGTTTTGTAAGAGGTGATGGTGTTACAGCTACCTATAGTAAGCGACAGGTCAAGATAGAGGATTGCATTTGAAATTGATTGCTGCTTCACTGAGCAATATAAAACGTAGCAAACCTTAAATGGATTAAAAATAAAATATGACAAATGAGCTGAGTTAGCGAATCGCCCGCGCTCGTTGATTCCTAGTTGCAACATAATATACCTACTTCTAGTTGTAGGCCTTCAAGAATAACAATGTCACTGACCATCTTGTTATCACGCGCGTCACGTTGAATCACGTTGAACTTATGGGAGTGGGGAAACGTTTCCGTGTTCGGGAAGATTGCGTTGTCAAGGAATTGTTTTCCATCTTACATAACTTGAACAACAAATATTACGTGAACGGACTGAGGTGTTTCAACCATTTCAAAAGCAATATTTTTAAGTGAGGCTATAAAATACTTCTTTTATATGTATAAACTAGCTTATTCCCGAGATTTCATCCGCATGGACTGCACAAATTTATGTTTGTGATGTGCAGTACCTACACAATGTAGGTTACTTGTTTTGTTAGCATAAAACTAACTCTCAGTAATGTTTTCCTAAACAAATATCTCGTCAAAGCCTACACAGTAGTCTCTCTACAAAGCAGCACCTTGGCCTGGAAACCGTGCGATTGTTTCTTTTCGCGTTGTCTTGCTGCCGGCTACACGGTGCGACCTTGCCCTACGCTTAATGCCGTGTGCTTATTCTGTTTAAAGCTGAAAGGTTCACCTTTCCCAGAGATTTTATCTCGTTTCCGGCTTACAGCTCATTCTATTTTTAACCTGGTTCCTCCTTCATCTTTCTATCAAATGTCATGATTCTAGTTCAACGGCAAGTACCCTATAGGTTTTCTTGACAGACACGACAGACAGACGGACAGACAGAAAGACAAAGTGATCTTATATGGGTTCCTTTTTCCTTTTGAGGTTCGGAACCCAAAAATCACTTCAAATTCTCATTTTCATTAACCAAACATCGGAAGAACTCGCTTGGAAGCACTGTTTAGTTCGAGTAATTAATTTCCTTGCTCACGAAATGAATTGGTATCGGATAGAATTAACATTATCACGCAATGCGCGTTAAATAACCAGCCCAATTACCAACTGAACCGATGCAAGTGTTTGTGTTCATTGCGAAATTGGTGTAGTATCATGTTCGTTTTGCAGTGAAAGGATGCGGTGATGCCACTGACCTCTGCAAATACAAGTACGCTGGACCTGGTATTCTATTTTTTTTAATAGAGATAGCGAGCAAACAAACAGGCGGGTCACCTGATGTTAAGTGATTACCGCCATCTATGAACATTTGCAGCACCAGGGAAACCGCCGATGCGTATTCTGCCGTCTTTTTGCTAAAAAGCCGTTAACAGCAAAAAATAATTTTTGAATTACCAACAAAAAACGTGGGAATTTTCAAAACCTAATGTTTCTAAAATAGAATGGCTATGTGGGACCAATGTTTTTAGTTAGATCCTTCGTAACATTCTTTTTTAAAAACATTAGGTTTTGAAGATTCCTACGTGTTTTGACGATAACTCAAAAATATTTTTTGCCTTGTCTTGTTTTTGAAGCAACTTGATTATCGCCGTTCTGGCGTTGATAGCAGCAATGAGTGCAGCATTAGCAGCACAGTGACCGTACTCAGAACTAAATTATAGTGATGACTGATGACTGAAGACATCTGTCAACATGAAGACGATTTGACGCAGTGGCAATGTTAATTCCTGGTACGCTCGGTGGTGCGCCTTAAATCAGCTGCACAAAAAAATAGCTGTTATTTTGTATGCCACACCTTATCTAGCGTACTTTTATATGTTCATATCGGTGCGGTGATGTGCATTCGAATATCAAGTGATCGTTTTAGAAATGTAAATATCCGTTTTCCATAGAATTTTAGTAGAACACACTCGAATCCCGTATTCATCGGTCATACTATTATGGAATTAAATACATATCCAGGGTCGTCTGCACTATCAAAGGGAATACCAATCTTTTGCTGATTTTAGATGTAAAGGTCTACTGTTCACTAAAAACGTGGATATTGTTTGTTTTAACCGTACAGTTCAAACCACTGGGTTTAGAATGTGGAGATTTCACCTCCGAGCCTCAATAGCTCAACCGGTAAAGGAGTGGACTGAAAACCGAAAGGTTGACGGTCAAACCCCGCCCGTTGCACTATTGTCGTACCTACTCCTAGCACAAGCCTGACGCTTAGTTGGAGAGGAAAGGGGAATATTAGTCATTTAACATGGCTAATATTCTTTTTTTTTAAAAGGTTTAAATAAGCTTTGTGTTTGAAATCGGTTCAGTTGTTGAGGCATTAAATAACAAACAGGCAGACACTAGTGAAATCATATGGTTACCTAAGATAAATTATATTGTATATAGAAATGATTTCCTTTCAAGCGGACTTTAAAACACCCCGGATTTTTCGGTTTAAACTTTCAGTTTCCCAAACATTTCTGTAACATGACGTTTCCTTAACACTTTATAAAATAGTTTTACGAAGTGGGCAACATGTACGTTGAAGCTGATAAAATAAATATGGGCGCAAGAGAAAATGCAAGCAGAGTCAGACTTACACAAAGGGTTCCGTATCATTGTACAAGAAATAACACTTTTGATTTTTTAAATTTTCGTGGCGGCCATTTTTTTTTTTTTTTATAAATTGGTATAGCAGCAGTAGAAATCACATTCTGAAAATTTTGAACTCTCTACCTTTTACGGTTCACGTTTTTAGATGCCCGCTGACAGACAGGCGGACGGACGGATAGCGGAGGCTTAGTATTACGGAACCCTAAAATGGATTTATTGACTTAAAACGCCGCCTTATCTTTAGTTCTGGTACCTACGTAGTTGGCAACATTCGCTAATGGCCAAGTTTAGTTGATACATTAAGAAGTTTTGAAAAACACTCTCGTTCTTAAGAACTACTCAGCTAAATAGTCGATGTAGTTGGCAACAAGAAAATAATAAAAATTGTTCTTGTTTGTTGCCAAAAATCTTCTTCTCTCTACATAAGTTGCTACTTAGTCGTTAATCTGTTTCGAGGTTTCGATTTGGCGTCTCTATTTTTACTTCTTATCATTTATAGAATGGACTACTCACTATTACCACAGTTCACGACACTAAGGTTGAGATCTATAGAGTGCACTCTCAATTAGCTTAGACTTAAGACAGAGTTAAAACGATACAGAGCTATGTCTCTCACATAAATCTGTCGCGTTTTATCTTAAGTCTGAGCAAAATTAAAGTGTGCGCTATAGATCTCAGCCAGCGCGCACCACAGTTTTCCGTTTTTTTCCCGCACAATCTGTGAGCTATAGAACTACATAGAAGCGCGCGCACTGCGGAATTATTTCGCAACTTTGTTTATTGATCTACTAGATAATGCCCGTGACGGCAGAATTTAATTAGTTCAGTTTTTGAAAATCCCGTAGGAACTCTAATTTTCCGGAATAAAAAGAAGTCTGTCTCCAGTATGCAAGCTACTCTTATCTCTTTACCAGATAGGTAATTATATATTATGATGCCCGCAACTTCGTCTATGCGGATTTAGGTTCTTCAAAATTCCTAATTTTATTATTGTTGATTAAATAACAATATTAATTGCCCATTAACTTTCGGCATAACATTGGTTTAATAAAAACCTAATTAATGTAGTGAACTAAATAATTTTGACATTGAGATGTTTTTTGACCGTTCATTCTATAAACCCTGCTTGAATATTTTTATCAGTGCTACAGTACGTGTTTTATGAAAGGGAATATGTACAAAACATTAATATTGAATATGCATGGAACTTGACATTGTTTCGTTTAACTATTCATTAGGTATTTTGTCAGTTCTTTGTGTTTTGTTTTATATACTTTTACTTGGTCACTACGTTCAAGGTTTTCTATCTTTTTTTTTGTAAATACGTAATAGGTATTGAGTTTCAAATCCAATTACCTACCTATGGCCATTTAGTTTGACATTGAGAGTTAGATGTAATTTAGTCGAGTGTTCATTACCACTACAAAAACTTACTTTCACATTACACAACTAGTTAACCGCTGACGGTTATGTATTTATTTAATTAAAAGTTACAATTTTAGTCTTGATATAATATACTTACTAATATAATTATTTTTATGCAAAACATGTTTACTAGTGATGTAACGAATGTCATATTTTGGACATTGGACGACGCGGATGCGAATGCGAATGCGAATACCTGCTGCCAACATTCGCGAATGCGAATGCGAATATTCTGTTTTGTTTAAATTTGGCGCCATTTGTCTATGGTTTTCGCGGAATGAGAATTCTAATATGCAAATATCCGCGAATGCGAATGCGAATATTCGTTACATTACTAATGTTTACTAAATAAATAGTCCATATCGAAACGTTTATTAGTCTTATTGCCATAATAACATTATGTACTAAACGATAAGCCAAATTTAGCACGGGTGAATTACTAATAGTGTAAATTTTTTGTCGCATTGTAGATACACTATTTTATTCTATAACTACTTCTCCGTAATCCTCTCTACTCTATAATTAATCAATTTTATCACCTTAATCTATTTACCGGCCCACTACCGGTAAGAGGTGAAGAGACGACCAGTATCATGATGCTGACTGACTGAATGACTGACTGATCTATCAACGCACAGCTCAAACTACTGAATGAATAGAACTGAGGCATGCAAATAGCCATTATGACGATTTTAGAAAATTCAACTCCTAAGGGGATAAAATAGGGGTTTTAAAATTTGTCTAGTCCATACCGATCAGTACCCTTATTATAAATGCGAAAGTGTGTTTGTTTGTTGGTTTATTGGTTTATTGGTTTGTTGGTTTATCCTTCAATCACGTCGCAACGGTGCAACGGATTGACGTGATTTTTTGCATGGGTGTAGAATGTAGATAAAAACCTGGAGAGTTTTATCCCGGAAAATCAAAGAGCTCCCACTGAATTATTAAAAAAACCTAATTCCACGCAGACGAAGTCGCGGGCATCAGCTATTATAAAAATAATGGCGGTCTGTTCAGTGCCTACGCGTTTTTTCCCACCATTTTAGTATCGTACCCTAGAACGGCAAGAGGATAATCCTTAAGTAGGTTCAACGAAACTATTGCCAATTAGGATTTACGGAAACTAAAACCTAATCCACGCAAAGCAACAAGCTGAAGCCGAATACATCGCACAAAGGGAATTAAGCCTAGTAAGCGACTCGAGTTGAGGAAACAAGCGTTGAAGGAGCTAGAGGCAACCTCCGTTAAATGGCGAGTCCATATCGTCTGACTTAACGGAGCGTTGACACACTAACTGCTTGTACGACAGGATGTCAGCTAATCTGAGCGTAGCAACTGGCAAGTTGGATTCCTCTTAGTGAACAGGGAGGAACTTAAAGCTTTTGTGGCGTTTGTACCTCTGGAACGTTCAACCTTTTCAACTTTTCAAACACCTCGTTGTCCAATGGTCGCTGGTTCTGGTAGAAATTAAAACTTTAACATTATTGAAGTTAATAGGTATGTGTGCCTGGTTTACCTTTTCACGGCTCATTCGCTTAGAAGATTTTGACTAAATACTATAAATGTAAAATTGTCTGTATCTGTATGTGTGTTACCCACAGATAACCTAGTCCGTGGTGTTACCTTTTCACGGCACATCCGTTTAACCGATGTTGACTAACGGTGCTAACGGCCGGAATTAAAAATCAATCCTATCTGAAATCTGCCGATAGGTTACTTAGCCACGTTGTTATTACTTAGTCAAAAATTGTATGATCTTTTTGACAATAAAACAACTGAGTAACTTATCGACAGATGACGGATATTATTGATTATTTATTTAATAATTTCGGCTAATAAAGGTGTATAGAGATAGCTTTTGGGATGGATAAGGTCTTCAAGGTCGCGTCACGGATATGCTGCATCATCACTTGCCACCAGGTCTGATTGCAGCTCAGCGCTGGTCTATTTATACCTATTTAAAAAAATGCTAATGTCAATAATGCTCGGAATGCAGTTAGATGTACAAACTAAACAAATGTTAATAATTTTAATTTTCAAATTGTGATTTTTTTAATAATTACTGCAGTTCGTTTGAAACCTCAAAATAATAACACTGTTATTTCATAGTTTTAATTTTCCCTTTTGTCGGCAGGTTCCACTGGCTAGGACTGCCAATTTTTTTCTCATGATATCATCTAGTTCTATCGATCTAGTTCAGATATATTTAAATGGTAGTTGTTGATTCTAAATAAATCAACAAGCTGAATATCGATGAATTGCAGTGACACGGAATTAAGCGCTGAAAGCTTCCCAGGTTGAGGATACAGACCGTAAGAGGCCTAGAGTAAACCTCCGTTAAATGGAATTCCTATTCCACTTGACTTAACCAGAGCGTAGATAAATTGACAGTAGTTACAGCGGGATGCGATCCTTAAGCGCTGCAAGTGGGAATGTTCTCAGAGGACACGCTGATGGAGCGCTATCCATATTTCAACGTTTATAACTTACTTGCAGATACTTCTTATTTTGTACGTAAAATCTTCAGCTTAGGATTCTGAATTTACTGATTACTGCTTATCTATGTCTCTGACTAGCTACAGATTCTTGTGACCACGTACGGTTCTTTAAGGATTCCTCGGATTCCTTTGAAAGTTCTCAAAATAATCTATATATATAAAAGGGAAAGGTAACTGGCTGACTGACTGACTGACTGACTGACTGACTGATCTATCAACGCACAGCTCAAACTACTGGACGGATCGGGCTGACATTTGGCATGCAGATAGCTATTATGACGTAGGCATCCGCTTAGAAAGGATTTTTGAAAATTCAACTCCTAAGGGGGTGAAATAGGGTTTTGAAATTTTATAGTCCACGCGGACGAAGTCGCGAGCATAAGCTAGTTTCTATATGTGTATAAACATACCAGTTCATTCTAACATTTCTATATATGTATATACAATCGACTCAAGATGGCTTCCCCGCAACAGATCACGTGACCTCCGTTTCAAAAGGCGGTAACAAAAAGTGCGATAACATGTGGGTCATTTTAAGTTTCTATCAGTTTAAAATATGCGTTGCCAGTCAGTCACGATACTGTTGTATTTAAGATTGATGATGGAAGATAGAGCTGACATCTGTCATTTTTGATAAAAAGTAGCCTATGTCACTCTCCAGGGCATTATCCCCATTCAAAAAAACACGTCGATCCGTTGCACCGTATCGACGTGATTGAAGGACAAACCAATAAACCAACAAACAAACACACTTTCGCATTTATAATGAGGGTACTGATAACTATACGGATAGAGAAAAAATTTCACTGGCAATTTTTTCAAACATGATAGTTCTTTCAAACCTACTTTATATTGATGAATTAAAATTTCATTTTACCTATCGTGCACGCAAACTCTTATCTTAAACTTTTAAACTCTCTTTTAAATCATCAAATGCCTGTTTGTTGGCAATGGATCTATCTAAAGCTGTAGCAATAAAAACGACTATCGTTTTTACTGTCCAACAGCTATTCCGATAAACGGACCTCATACATGTCGGCCGGAGAATTTTACTATATAGTGTAAATTTTCCAGCCTCCGTACGTTTACAATGCAGAGGGAGTCCTCGTTTTATAGCGATAGAGGCTGATCCCTGAATACAAATGACAGGTGGCACTTTCTCGTTTTTATAACGTCGTTAGAAATATTATGTCGTTATGTGTTTAACGACGCTTGAATAAAATCCACGGTGGATGGTGAGTGGTGACTTTACTTTAACTATGCAAGTTGGTTTGAAATAGTCTTGAGTTGGTATTGAGTTTGAAATTGTAACTGTTAATCGTCATTGTTTATTGCCTCCCACCCTCATACACCACATATTGACCCACCTCTTTTTCACCATGTATTTTTCTGTAGTTACCCTTTTTGTCCGGCGTAAATGCAGCCTATGAACTCTCCGACTTCACACAATCTGTTTCTGATTGCTATGGGTTGCATTTTTGTCTAAATGCGTTTAGAACCTACTCGTACTGATTTAACATTCAAGTTGTTGTGAAGTATTTTTATTTAATATTCCCCGTGGTTAGTGAAGAGGACCAAACATTATCATTTAGTATGAGATAAACAGTATTTGTAATTATGGAATACATATTTAACCATTTTCAAAACCCTGAAATTCCATATTTGGGGACTGTTCAAAATTTTATTCCATATATTTTTGTCACTTTCCTTTACCTACTTTAAAGTCTAGAAACCTTAGTTTAGTTGTCGCGTTGCTGGCCATACTAAATAATATATGTTATAACCTAACCGGTCTGGAGCACCGCAGAGACGTTAGCTCCCTATGCGTGTTCTATCGCCTGTATAATGGGGAGTGCTCTGAGGAGCTTTTTGACCTCATTCCACCCTCTTTTTTCTACAACCGCACTGCGCGCCATCGTAAGGAATTTCACCCTCACCATCTGGGTTTCTGGTGTCTTTCCACGCACGTGCAAACTGTGGAACCAACTCCCATCGGCGGTGTTCCCACTAGATTATAACATGGGGTTATTCAAGGGGCGGACCAACAAATTCCTAAAAGGCCGGCAACGCATCGGCGGCTCCTCTGGTGCCACCCATGAACATTTGCATGTTCATGGGTAGCGGTAATCACTTAACATCAGGTGACCCGCCTGCTCGTTTGCTCGCTATATCTATTAAAAAAAACATATTAAGGACACAAGTACATAATTGAATGGTCCAGTGCCTAAGCTGAGTTTAAGAATTTCAGGAAACTACCTTGCATAATTGCATTATGGTGTGGACAGCTTAATTTAACGTTTGGGTTATGGCCTTATTCTAAGGTTTTCTTAGGTTTTAGTTTGTGTAGTAGGTATTACAGAATATTATTGAAGTTTCATTTCCACAACGTATCATAAAACTTTTATTTTGAGTTGTAGGTACTTATATTTTTTGATTGATTTTAAGTTGACCAACTTAATTTTTTTTGATAATTTTATACCTACAAGTTTGAAACAGACAAGATTGACTGTTGAATAATTTTACTAGCCATAAGATATACTTAATTGTGTCATACAAATCAGGTACAAGTACATAACTTGCCATATTTTAAAAAGATTGACAACCAAAAGGTGTGTGAAGTCTACCAATCCGCAAGCAAAACTATGGCCAAAACCCTTCACACTCTGAGAGGAGACCCGTGCTCTGTAGTGAGCCGGCGATGGGTTGATCATGATGATCATGATGAAGAACCAAAAGTCGAAATAATAAAAAAGTGACGATTTAAAACAGACGCGGTTAAATATAATCATTACTTATTCGTGGTAACCGAGGACTTATATTGAAAAATTAAAGGTAATTTCAACACAGAACGAAAACGAATAAAATGATCATCGTGGTAATCGAGGACTTATACTGAAACATTATTAAAGGTAATTTCAACATTGGACGAAAACCGAGTAAAATGTTCAGGAGCAGAGCTGTTACCGAATTGTCATTACCATATTTTAACAGGATTAAAAATGAAAAGTTGATACCATTTTGTACGAATTTAAAACAGATGCTCAGCCACGAGACATTATTAATTTATTTTAAACGAGAAACCAGTAGGTAACTCTTTTTAATCTCAGGAAAATCGGGAAATAGTCGCGAACTTCCAAACGATCTTTTGATATTCGAAACAGGCGCATCTCGAATGATCGGACTAACTTACCTAGTGACGTCCGATCCCCAATTGTGTGAAGTGATCTCGTCCTCACTTTTGTACTACGTAGTATGCACCTTGCACTACCTCGCTGTCACAATCTTTAAATGTGAAGTAAAAAAACAAAGTGTCGTTAGTCTATGGTTGTATAGTCCGTGGTTTGGCGATGGCAGCCCGCCGTGTTCGCCTGTCACCTGTCAATGTCATTATTTCAAAGCATACTAATCACAATTTTCACTGGGCTAAAGCTGAGACTTTAGATGCCAATGGGTCACAGTCGAGTGACTCATTTAAGGGTAGTGTCGGGACTGAATATTGTGGTAGACTATTGTAATATGTACGAATTGACAGTTTAAACGTAGCATATTCATATTAGCTGTAACATAAAAATGCAACTCCTCAATATATCGAATTAGGTTGCCTGCACATCGGATTGAAAGAGAGGTGATGCAAAATTATGTAGGTTAGGTAGTTAAGCAATAAGATTTAAACAATAGTATGTAAGATTTCTTTATTAGTATTGTTAGTCCATAAGCGGGAGTAGATCATAAGCCGGCTCTCAATAAACATCTTCCACCGTTGCCGCATTTAATTATTACCATACGGCCACAACATATCTCATGGCGACCCATGCCAGTCGGTGCATGCCTAATCTAAGTGCGTGCACCGGCTGGGCACCGATCAAGAAGAAGACTACAAAATTTTTAAAAGAATATCAAGATTCAAGACTCAACTAGAACAAAAAGAAGAAAATAATTCCACGTCCTGTATTAAAAATCAAGAAACACTAATGTCAAGAAATAAGCCCAAAAATGAATCGCTTATGAACAGAAGACATCTCAAGCTTGATTGATTGCTTGATCCCGAGCATTGATCGGCCCAGTATCATCGTGCGTCCAGGGTTATCCCGGCCACAACTAGGAGGTGTCCAGGGTATTCCCGGCCCAGTTCGAGGAGTCCAGGGTTTTCCCTGCCCATTAAGATGCAGTAAAGAAGAGGCGCAGGCTCCAGACCTCCGGACCTGATGACCAAAACCAGTCCTGACGACGACGGCGACTACACGGCGGTCACGAAATTGATTGATAAAATGCGTCGCTAACAGTTAAAGTAAGTGCAATTTATCTCTCGTAATGGGCAAATAGGTAGAATGTGTAGGTATTGTATTTTTTTTTTGGATAAATAATTTAATTTTGTACGTAGGTTAGGTGAATATTGGTTTTTTAATAACAAATAATACTTGCTCCACTATCTACTAATAAGTTCCATTCGTTCTTTATTTGTAAGATTTTATATAGTGTGTAGTATAGTTTAAAATAATAATAGATAATTAATAAATGAATAGGTCCTTAATTCTTTTGTAAATATTCGGTGTTAAAATCGAAATATAATAATTCAGAGAATTATAACGGTGTCATCGCGTGGTCAACGACACACGCGTACCCGAACATTTTGTATTGTTATACGAGACAATGGTTTTGCTCGAGATGCAATTTGTAAATACAAGGAAATGAATATGAAATAAGGAGAATTTTTCCCCTACAGACGTTTTTCGTCTAGTTTCGCGCTAGTTTTAACGATATAAGACTATACCCGGCTTTAACGAATTAGGACTCTGCAAACCAAAAGCTTGATCACCCTTCGGCTGTAGAAGTGCTAGGTATAAAATATACAATTATTTATTTTGGATTGAGACATACTGACGTAGGAAGATGATTGTTATTTATTTATTTGGACGCGATGTTTTGCGCATATTTAGTACCTCCTCATTCAACTATATATTTGTCTAGACTCTTGATCATTATCTACCGCGCTGGTGTTAGTGAAAGACCTAGAATTTTTATGAAAAGTTGAATGTTATTGAAATACTTATTGAAAGAAATAAGTTTGATGAAGATTATAAGTGTTATGAAAAATGCTCGCAAGCATGTTATGTTAAATATTGATTAGGAGAGTACGCGCCGCGTTTGTTGATTTGTTTATTTATTTGTATTATGTGAAGAAGTAACTTGAAAGGAAGATGAAGACTAGGAGAGATTTATTTTGACTGTCCAGGAAATATGAATACCTGAGATGTTTACTTAATAATAGGTATTATTATGGGTTATAGAATAGAAACCTTATATTTACCGTCTTACGACGATGCTATACGACAGCTGTATACTTATGATGACGACGATTTGATAGGTCAAAGAATCTTTTGAAGTCGATTTGTGAAATCGATACCTCAGCTTATACATATCTAATACCTATGATGCTATTTTGAGATTATTTTATTATGATGAGATTTTTCGAAACTTTTGTAAAAGTTAAATCCTTGACTGTGCACTTAATAGATTACGATTTTTCTAGTTATAAGTAAGGTTGAAAGTATGCCCATACGAAGTAAGAGATAAGATAAATTGCACTTTAAGCACAGGAAGTAACTAAAAAAATGTTTCCTTACATAATTTTAATTTTATTTAGCATTAGATTTTATTTTTGTGATTGTCATCATCTTTTCTTCTGATTCGATGTAGCGTCTAACATTTTTTTTTTCTTTTAAGGGGAGGGGTAACCGCATACATTTTCAGGGGAGTTGTAATATGTACGAATTGACAGTTTAAACGTAGCATATTCATATTAGCTGTAACATAAAAATGCAACTCCTCAATATATCGAATTAGGTTGCCTGCACATCGGATTGAAAGAGAGGTGATGCAAAATTATGTAGGTTAGGTAGTTAAGCAATAAGATTTAAACAATAGTATGTAAGATTTCTTTATTAGTATTGTTAGTCCATAAGCGGGAGTAGATCATAAGCCGGCTCTCAATAAACATCTTCCACCGTTGCCGCATTTAATTATTACCATACGGCCACAACATATCTCACTATGGCCAAAACCCCTCTCACTCTGACAGGAGACCCGTGCTCTGTAGTGAGCCGGTGATGGGTTGCTCATGATGATGATCTATGAGTAAGTACATAGGCACAAATATAGTGGCCAAAGAGCCAGCGCGAGCCAGAGCGCAGTTAGACCTTCCTTATTTTATAAAAGCTGAAAGTTTCTCTGCGTATTGTCCCCAACACTGGGAGGGACGTTTGTTCCGATGTTTTGAATATGGTGGCTTTGGGAGACAACAGGTAATAAATATGTAAAAATCTTAAAAACTTTCAGCTTTTATTCATCATGGTGGCTTTGGAAGATAACGGGTAATAAAGGTGTAAAAAATCTTAAAAACTTTCAGCTTTTATTCATCATGGTGGCTTTGGAAGATAACGGGTAATAAAGGTGTAAAAAATCGTTAAAACTTACAGCTTTTATTCATCATGGTGGCTTTGGAAGATAACGGGTAATAAAGGTGTAAAAAATCTTTAAAACTTACAGCTTTTATTCATCATGGTGGCTTTGGAAGATAACGGGTAATAAAGGTGTAAAAATCTTAAAAACTTTCAGCTTTTATTCATCATGGTGGCTTTGGAAGATAACGGGTAATAAAGGTGTAAAAAATCTTAAAAACTTTCAGCTTTTATAATATAAGGAAGGTCTGGCACGCGCTGTTGAGCTCTCTATACTGTAGTAGACAGGTTTTAGTTTCTTGTTACGTAAAACGCACTGGTGCCTACTGTTACCAATTCATTATCATATTTTATGAAAGGTTAAAAATATAAGAGAGGATTTCTAATGGACACGCTCGCGATCGTTGGTCGTGTTAAATCGTTTCGTTACATTTACCGGGTGATTACTGGTACTTTTACACGACCATGAAAATCGGTAATATGCTCTTTACATCTCTTGGAAAAGTTAATTAACATGTGGTGAACGAAACGTAGGTATTTGACTTGAAAAGATTAATGACATACGTCACATTATTTACAATAACAACTTATTTCAAACTTATTTACTTCATTGAAACTTCAATAACAAATGGGATCGATGATCCTGAAGAAGAACCTTACAAAATACAAATGCAAACCGACTATCAAAAAGCGTATTTTTTACCTATTTTGAATAAACGTTTTTTTTTAATGAACTGCTATTGTCTCTTACATTAATGATCAATCTATCCGTATTCTCTCGATAAGTTACCTACTAACGGTGCATCCACACCACAGAATAACATTTGTGGAGCAACGTTTCCAAATGTTACTCAGCAACATCAGGCAACAAATAGTAGATTATTAACCAAGGGGATAAAGCAGTGTCTTCTGTCGCGGGTGACGATTTAAGTTCACCCAAGACTAGATAGCTTTATCACCGAGGAAAATACTCTACTTTTCGTACCATTTACGAAAAAATTAACACAATAATAATATGAGATAAAGCATTTATTAAACGTATTTTAGAACATTAACTAATTTATAAAAATAAATTAAAATAAATTTAACGTTTATGTATTTGAAGAAAACAAAAACGCGGCAAATTCCTAGACTAATATTTTTTTGTCGGAAAAGCAAAGGCATCAAGCTCATACGGCCTCGTCGGTTTTCGTAATTTTATTTAATAATCATAACTGCATAATAAATGCGTATTCCTTTTTCAAAAAGATGTATGTATAATGCTTTCTATACAAACTTAATGGTGTAAACACAGAATATGTAGTTCAGTATAAATTTCGGTAAGTAGGTATTCCAAATTTAAATCACATTCTCCCCCTAGAGGATGAATGAAATTCAGTACAATTTTCTTTCCCTGTTTCAGATTAAAAATGACTATTGTTATGTTCGCTTTTTGTGGCATAGAATGTCACTTTCTTAAGCAAGTGGTACGAAAAAGTTATTTATTGTTCATATGTGTTGCCACAAAAGTTACAGATTGCTACCTAATATTACCGTGTTGCACAATGTTGCTCCACAAATGTTATTCTGTGGTGTGGATGCACCGTCAGCGACGTTGTTAATTATTGTCAAAAAGGCGATATTTGAAAAATAACCTATCGATGGGTTACAGATATCATTATTAATTTCAGCCATTAACCACGTTGTTATTTAAAAAATAACAACGTTGCTATTGACTGATTCTAGCTGTAGTACACGACCGGATGAGATGGCAATCGGCGTGGGGAAGCCCCGCACACCTGCGCTAACCCCGTGCGGGATAGCGCGGGTGACGTGCGGGGCGATCCCCCGCCTCATACCCCGATTGCTATCTCGACCTGTCGCGTACAGTATCCGGCAGGAAATATTGTACATGGACCTTTAGAAAGATATAGCGGTTTCGTAGAGCGTTGTATCTGTAGTTGAGAGTGAGAAAACATCTCATAGGTATGAATGACAGAGACAACGATCTACGAAGCCGATATCTCTTTCTATACTGTACTATAGATTGCTGGTTATTAATTTCGGCCGTTACCTACCGTTTCGGTACGATAATCACACGTTTGGTTAAAGTGAAAAGGGAGAGAGAACTGTTTCGATATTTAATTACGCAATTACAGTAAGCTAAATAAAAGAGAAACTATTACCAGTTAGTCGTAACAACGCGAGAAAGCATTTTATATTATGTAGGTAAGATTTTTACAGTGCGCCTATAGTACGCGACAGGCTGAAATGGCAATCGGCTTATGTGTGGACTGAATTAAATTTAGTCACGGCAACACATTAAGTATTTCGCTAAGCTTAATGCCGTTGATACCTTATAAACTACTCAAATCATGGTTACCAGGACTTTTAAAAAGAAAATACTTACAACAACAACCGCTAAAACAGTCAATGTATGGTATAGTTCCCGGCAGTTAAATAGTCGTGTCTGACCTACGATGCAATTGCGGGCTCGCGCTGGTGTACTGTGTACGAATGTAGCACTCACACTAATGCAGATGGCGAACGCGATGTGTGGTGCGACGCGCCGGCTGGTGTGTCCCGATTACTCGCGTCGCGCTCCACTGACACCTAAAAAATGCTATTGCGACGCGTCTTGCGGGTAACTTCAAGAACGACTAATTAATTGGTGCGGACTATATAACTGCTGCAATCAGCATACAAATGAACCGCCCGCCTTCCCACTTCTAAACATGCAGAAAAAATCGGTCAAGTGATTTTGAAATTCTTATTATACTTATTATGTTGTTATAACGGCAATATAACATTTTTCATTTTTCCTCCTATCGAAAGCTTCCAATGTTCGTATTTTTTTTATTGTAAACAAAGTTCTCAAATGCTCTTGACTCTGTGTAATCCATCGTAGGATATATTAGATTGGATTTCTGGTAGTTCTGAAACTTGAAACACGAGCTAAACTGAATTTGAAATTGAAATTCGAACCGTACAAAACAATTATTGTTTTCTAATCAATTTCACAAAATAATGTAATCGATACCTTGAAATCAGTACCCTTATTATAAATGCGAAAGCGTGTTTGTTTGTTGGTTTTTCCTTCAATCACGTCACAACGAACGTATTGACGTGATTTTTGCATGGGTATAGATAAAGACCTGGAGAGTGACATAGGCTACTTTTTATCTCGGAAAATCAGGGTTCCCACGGGATTCTTCAAAAACCTAATTACACGCGGACGAAGTCGCGGGCATCAGTTAGTAATATATCTATATAACAAAGAAATATACGAGATAAGTTGAAATGAATATTCAATTTGTAATCGAAAGAGAATAACTGATTTTAGTAATATATATTACTTTATACCTACCTACGAGTAATTGGAGACAACTGCTAACTAATATTACAATCGAATTTAACTGTAACAATAATTTAAAAGTATTAGTTAGAAATAAACAAGGTGGTTTGTGTTACAAGGGTTTAAACAAAAACCGGTCAAGTGCGAGTCGGACTCGCACATGAAGGGTTCCATACAAGATATATCTAACACTTATGTAGAACACTGCAAGTTAACGACGGACTGTGCCATATAAATATGTGATTTAGCAAATTAATTTTTTCGTGAACCATGTTAATTTTAGGGTTCCGTACCTCAAAAGGAAAAACGGAACACTTATAGAAAACCTATAGGGTACTTCCTGTAGGTTTCTTGACAGACCGATAGACAGACAGACAGACAGACAGACAACAAAGTGATCCTATAGGTAAGAGTTCCTTTTTTCCTTTTGAGGTACGCAACGAAACGAAATGAACGAAAATGATTTATCTTTATTTTTCTTTATATACAAAAAATCTAAGCAGCAATTTGGTCGGGAGCTGGTTAATTTGTTAAATTAAAAAGAAACATTGTATTGTGTTTGAAATTAAGTTTATTTACGGAACGCACTCGCTCGTAACAAAGGAGCCCTCAGACGGAAATAAGTGGAGGGAATAAATGAAATGTCCTATAAAGTGAATAGGATGCGGCCAGCGATCTAGATGTTCCACTAGATGGGGCGCTGCATTATACAGTACACGGCAGGAAATATTGCACTTCGAACTTAAGGCGAGTCACCGAGGCTAAGCGGAGAAAACTGGTTTGCTAGATGAAATGTTTTAGGTATTTACTATTGAATAAAGGCCTTGCTAAAAATATCCAATATACCTAAAGCCATTGTCTGAAGATTGTGCTAATTTGATACACGATAGGGAGTACTTCACTCGATCAAATAAAATCTTCAAACAAGCTAAAATAAAAATCTAAAACGAATTATTTAATACTGAAAGGAGATGAACCTGGTCCCATACAAGCTTGGGCCATCATTTCATTAAAAAAAATGTTTTTTATCATTGTCCCATACATTACAGAAACAAAAACCATTCAATTATTCATAGAATTTATCATTTTATTACCTACATATTGTTGTATAACTGTTACAAACGATTTCAGGCACCCAATTTC